>NC_064256.1:52051837-52357746 GCF_003254725.2 Canis lupus dingo
AGAGATATCAAGGGTTGGTAAGAATGTAAAGAGTACCCTCACACACTGTCGGTGAGAATGTAAATTGGTACAGGCACCATGGAAAACAGCATGAAGGTTCTACAAAAAAATTAAAAATAGAACTACCATATGATCTAGCAATTCCACTTCTGAGTAGATATCTGAAGGAAATAAAATCAGTATCCTAAAAAGATATATGCACCCTCAGGTTCACTGCAGCATTATTTACAATAGCCAAGACATGGAACCATCCTAAGTGTCCACTGATGGATGAAAAGATAAAATGCTATGTACACACACACACTAAATATTATTCAGCCATGAGAAGAAGGAAATCCTGACTTCTGCAGCAACATGGATGAAGGACATTATGCTAAGTGAAATAAATTGGTCAAAGACAGACAACTGCCATAGCATATCACTTACACGTGGAATCGAAAAAAGCCAAATTCATAGAAATAGAATGGTGGTTGGGAGAGAGGTTAGGCAAGTAGGAGAAAGGGGGAGATGTTTCTCAAAGGGTGTAAACTTCCAGCTATGAGATAAATAGGTTTTGAGGATCTAATATACAGCATGGTAACTATAATTAGATATTGTATTATATACTTGAAAGTTAGGAGAGTATATATTAAATGATATCACTACAAAAAAGATTATTGTGTGAGATGATGGATGTGTTAAATAACCGTATTGTGGTAATTATTTTGCAATCTGTACGAGTATCAGATCAGTATATTGTACCCCTTAAACTTACATATGTTATATGACAGTAATATCTCAGTAAAACTGGAAAAAATACCTGAGGTGAATCAGACTTTAACGTAAAAAACAAAACTAAAAAAGTCATAGAAGAAAATATGAGAGGAAACTTCCTGGGTATAGGGTGTGTATCACTGTATTTTTTGTAAAGATTTTTATTTATTTATTCATAACAGAGAGAGAGAGACAGACAGACAGAGACAGAGACAGAGACAGAGACAGAGACAGAGGTAGAGGGAGAAGCAGGCTCCATGCAGGGAGCCCAATAAGGGACTCGATCCCAGGACTCTGGGATCATGCTCTGAGCTAAAGGCAGATGCTCAACTGCTGAGCCGCCCAGGCATCCCTCACTGTGTATTCACAGCATCTTCACTGTAGACTCTTGTACTTTATGAATGTTGTACTAGGTACATGTATTACATAGACAAATATTTTTTTAATAATGAAATCATTAAATAAGGATATTGTCTCTACCTGAATATTCGCGTCTAGTTTGTACACCAAAAGCTGAGTATTAATTCATTTCTTTCAAGCTTCATTTCTGCTGTGACAACACAAACCTGTAGGCAGTTTGTTTGTTCTTTGTCCTTACTGCTCTCTGGTGAAATGGGAGAGAGGCTGCATGGCAAGAGAAAATTCTAGAAGTGAGAAATAAAACACATCAGATAATATTTCAAAATGTTTATTTGGATTCCTTTCTCTGCTATCTCATCTTTCACTGAGGATATTTCTATGCTTAAAATCTAGTATTTCAAGAGAGTGACTACAACTTTGGGGTTTCCTGATCAGCGAATAACTTCTAAATTGCTAATCTGAGTAATTTACAAATATAAGAACCTTGGTAGAGACTGTTTGTTTTGTTTACTTTGTTGTTCCCATTTCAGACTGTAGCTGACTGTTATTGTAGTGCATGCATCACTAACACGAGTAGATAATATTCAACAATTTGAACCTGGAAAGTTGCTAGAGTTTAAAGCAGAAAGGATCTCCAATCTTTATTCTAGATTGGTTAATTATTACTTTAAAATTTTAAGGAGTTTACTTTTGTTCATAACACAGAGGTGAAGTGGTCCCACAAATTCCAAGCAGATAATTATAAAAGCTTGTTAAATAATTTGAAAAAAATTACAGTTTATGGAAAATGTCCAAAGCAGTTGAAAGCCAGAGGAGAGTTTAATCCCTGATGATGAACCTGACAGGGGAAGAACTATAAAATTTTTCTAAAGCCCAGGATGCAACGGAGGAAAACTACAAGACAGTACTGAGAGAAACTTTAGAATTTAGGATTTAAATAAATGGAGAGATATGCTTGTTCCTGGATTGGCAGATGCAGCATAATTAAGATAACAATGAACTCCAAACTGATTTATAGATTTAATAAAATCTCAATAAAAGAATTGAGTGGGAAATTTAAAAAATAGAAATTGACAAGCTGATCTTAGATTTTATATGGACATGTAACTACCTAAAAGAGCCAAAAAAATTTTGAGTAAGTGAAACTGGATAGCTTTTCAGTAGGAAAAAGAAAGAAGTTAGAGAACTAGTTTCAAGATTCATTATGAAACTACTATAATCAAGTCAGTGCAACTGGTGTAAGGATAAACATATAAATCAGAGTCCGGTGATTTTTTACAAATGTGCTAATATAATTAAATGGAGTGAAGAAAATGTTTTTTCAACAAATACTGAGGCTATTGGATATCTATATGCAAAACAGTAACTTCCTTCCTTACCTCACACTATAAAAATTTTTAACAAAAATTAGATGATAGGCCTTAAGCGTGAAGAGCTAAAGGTATAAAGCTTTGATAGTATAGGAAATATTTATAATATTTCATTAGCCAAAGATTGCTAAGGCAAGACGCAAAAAGCATGAAGAGAAAAATTGTTAAATTGGAATGCATTACAATTAAACCTACACCTATTGGATAAGTCCTTTATTTTTTCTCCTTCTCTTACGGGCTACGTTAACAGTTGAGTGACAAACTAAACGTTTCTTTGCCAGTTAGTGTAATGCTAGGCTTTGTCAGTAGAGGGCACTGGAGCAACATTGCAGGATGATAACAGTAGGAACTTTTGGGGGCGATGGAAATGCCATGCACTAATATGGTAGCTGCTTGTCACATGAAGTTATTTAAATTAAGATTAATTAAAATGAAAGTTACTAATTCTGTTCACTCAGTCTCTAAGTCACATTTTAACGGCTTCCATATTGGTCAGGGCAGATAGAGAACAATTCCATCATGGCCAATAGTTCTACTGGACAGCACTGCTCTAAATTTTGATTCTGTTGAAGGGTACAGGACTGTGTACATTTGTCAAAAGTCATCAAATTGTATACTCAAAGTTAGTAGTTTTGTCATATATAAATTACACTTCAATAAAAATTTAGCAAAGTGCTATTACTTTTTGATTTAAAAGATGTTAATGAACTAGTCTAAGGTTTTATCCCTGAAATTGCACCATTAAAAAAAAAGAAAAATCTTGTGAACATCAATATTGCCCTCTCCTTTTTCTCTATTCTTATTTATCTTTTTGTGCTATAGTGTTTATAGTCTTGTGTGTGATGTTAGTATGAATTTCCATTTTTTTAAACCAGGCTTTTCACCTCTTATCTAGCTTTAGAAAATTAAAAATACATCCTTTGAAGATTTAAACAATTTTGTTACCATTTTTAAAATGCTATTCATGAAACTTAATATCCTAAGAGAACTGCCAAGCACTTAAAAGTATTTTCTAAGTGGTTTAAACAGTTATTAAAAAATGATCTTGAATCATTCTGTTGTGCATCTGAAGCTAATATAAGGCTGTATGTCAGTTATCTTCAACAATATATACATTTTAAAAATTAGTTGATGTGTGAAATAAAATCTACCTATCTAGTTCATTTCCTAGATGCTAGATGATTGCCTTTCCTAGAAAAATGATTAGCTTTTGAATGAGGAAAACCATGGAAGTTAAACCATGGTGGGGGCAAGAAGCAGGTAGAGATGATGCCTATTTTATTCCAGAATTGCCATCTTGAGCTCTTGACTAGTACCTCATACTCAGGAAATTTCTGTTAAGTGACTGACTGAGTGACTGAATGAATTCATGTATTGGGGGAAGTCTGTAATTGGTTTTGGATTTTGAAACACAGTGTAAATCACCAGTAAAGAAGAGGACTAGGGAAATACATAGCTTTAATTTATTTTTTACTGAGATACGTCTCCAAGTTTTTTTTGATTGAGTACCCAGGCCAATTTCTTAATTTCAAACTGAATTTGCTATAGCATAAAGCCAGCTGGACAACATATTCTAGTCATTTTACATGAGCAAATATTGAGCTTCTGTGTGCCATTTGGTTTCAGCATTTGAAACAGATGATTTGAACCACAACCTTGGGGACGTCTATCCAGCTACCTCCAAACTGCTTTCCTTTGAAGTCCTCCAGACACTGCAACATCAGTGTGCTCAAATCCAAGTACTTCATCTGTCTGTAACTCCCCTCTTCTGGTCTGCTTTTTGCATCTTGGTAACAAGAAAAATTTTAGCCCCTCACCCCAGCCAGAAACCAGGGAATTGCTAGATTCTTCCAATTTTTCTTTCTCATTATCTTTTTTTTTTTTTTAAAGATTTTATTTATTTATTCTTGAGAGACAGAGAGAGAAAGAGAGAGGCAGAGACACAGGCAGAGGGAGGAGTAGGCTCCATGCAGGGAGCCTGATGTGGGACTCGATCCCGGGTCTCCAGGATCATGCCCTGGGCAGAAGGCAGGCACTCAATTGCTGAGCCACCAGGGCTGCCCTCTTTCTCATCTTTTAGAGGCAATCAGTCGCCTAACCTTTGGGAATTACTAATGCATTTTAAACTGAATTGCCTCTGGTCATGTCCAGAAATATCTTGGGATTGAGGATAGGTGGGTATGAAGGCTGGATGAACAGACTGGAACTTGGTAAATAGGGAAGTATTGGCTCCTTTGGGACATATTCTCAAAAAGTAGCCTTTGTTTTTTCCACAGTAATTGTTATTATTAGGATAAAAATTCTTAAAGGAACCAACATGAACTCAAGACTCTGGTATAATGGAGAAAGTAGTTGGAGCAATGATACTAATTTTATTTATCTTTCCAAAGCAGCCAATGACAGAGACACAGATTCATTCTCTGTTAGAATTCTTTATCTCTACTCCTACTTTTTATTTCAATTCTTCCCATCTTGATGACAGAGTCATCCTTCTGAAACTAAAATTTTTATTCTCTACTTAAAAGCTTTTACCACTTGACATCTAGTAGAATGGCTAGGAAAAAAAATACTGATAATAAAAGGTATTAATGAAGATATGAAAAAAGTTGAAACCCATACACACTGCCAGTGGGATTATAAAATGATGCATCCACTTTGGGAAATATGCTAGCAGCTCCTTGAATGATTAAATGTAGAGTTGCCATATGATCCAGCAATTCCATGCCTAGGTGGATGCTCAAGAGAAATGAAAACATATGTCCGCAAAGGAACTTGTACAGAAATGTTTATGGCAGCATTATTCATAATAGCTAAAAGATGGAAACAACCCAAATATCCAGGAATGGATAACTGGATAAGCAAAATGTGGTTTATCCACATGATAGAATGTTATTTGGGCATAAAAATTAATGGGATACTGATATGTGCTACAACGTGGACGGACCTTGAAAACATTATGCTAAATGAAAGAAGCCAGGCACAAATGACCACATATGATATGATTCTATTTCCTACAAAGTATCCAGAATAAGCAAATTTATAGAGATAGAAAGCAGACTAACAGTTGCTTAGGGCTTTTGGAGGACATAAGGTTATGGGGAGTGAGGAGTGATAGCTACAGAGTATAGTTTCTTTCTGAGGTGATGAAAATGTTCTAACACAGTGGTGATAATTGCAAATATCTATAAATACGGTAAAACCCAATGGATTGTAACTTTAAATGGATGAATCATGCTGTATTTGAATTATATATCAATAAAGGCGTTTAAATAAAAATAAGAACCCTTCAGTGATCTACTCAATAAAGCTCAAACAAATTTCACCCCATTCTGTACTTTCTGCAGGTCTGGCTTCATTACTGGCTCAGTGTAATCAGTCTTGACTTGATGTTTCATTCACATGTTGTCCTTGGATATTCCAGACTGCTCGGTGGGTCCAATGAACTCTTGCTTATGCTGCTTCCTTTGCCCGGAATGTCTTTCCCAACAGTCCCTTCCTTTCAGGATCTGCCAGGCAAACACATACTTATCTTCCAAGTCTGTTCATTGGTCACCTCCATTTTGAAACCTTTACCCAAACTCCCCAGGCTGAATTGGCCACTTTCTCTTTCTCACTCTGATTCTACACCTTGTATGAACTTTTAATCACAGCCTCTCTGCTGCTTGTTTGCTTACATGTTTCTCTTTCCATTTTTAGACTGTGAGCTTTTCAGTGGCAGGGCTGTCACTGTGTTCTTTTTCTCCTTCTTCCTTGACTCTGTGGAGTTGCACACACCTGCTAGCCCTTACCTACCTACCACGTACTGAAATCGAAGCTTAGGACAGAGACCAGACAGTCCTATCTTGGTTTTACTCACACCCTGACCCTATTGCCTTGCGGTCCTATGTCTCTTTCTAGATTATCTTTCCAAATGCTGAACTTGAATCTTGAACTCTGACCCATGCCACCAAAGTTTTGGCACACTGCCTGACCCCTGCTGGGCTTGTATCTCTGGAAGTTGCAGCCTCTGTACGGGACTGTGAACCTTGCCAGGTCTTTCTGGTTTACCTAGATAGCCTACACTCTCTCTCTGCTTCATTCTAAGGTTGATGGAATCAGGAACTCTAAACCTGTGCCATGCCCAAGCTGTCCTAGCCTTAGCTCCTGGTTCTGCCCTTCCTGATCAGCCTTATCCCATGTTAGCTTTGTCTTGGCATGGTTTCCTCTAGTCCTAACTCACTCTCTCCTATCAGCACAGTTTTCTCTGACCCTTTCTCGTTCTCTGCATGCCCAAAGCTTTCTGTGCATACACCAGGTATGTATAGTTGCACCTAACAGACTACCGTAATCACTGTCTATCTGAATGTCTCTCTTTCCCACCAGACATCCAGGCTAGAGCTGGTCAACACTTCTTTTTTCTCCTTTGACCCACGATAGTTGAATTCCATTTGTTGACACACTCCAATGGGTTTATCCACATGATGGGCCACAGCAAAGACAATATAGGATGTGGAATATCTGCAGTTTGTGAATTGTAACTCTATCCCTTTCATTCCTGCTCAGGAATGCACGTCCTGATGCCAGTAAGTGAATACAAAGTTATAAGGACAACTGAATCCATTCTAATCTTTTAAAGTAAATATTTCGCCAACTTCAGCACTTCATTATTAATAGCAGATTACTTATGCTAGACCTCCAAGGGGGCTGCACTACACCAGTGTATTCCAAGGGCCTCTGTTTAGAATCTGGAATCCCTGAGAGCAGGAACTTTACAGTTGTGTCTGTAAATCCAGTGTCTTGCATACTTTCTGGCAATAGCAGGTGCTGAGTGTGTGTTTAATTGGTGACTGATAAACTATAAGATGAAATTTATCTTATTATTTTTTAAAGATGAAGTTAAAAATTTTTAAAAAGATTTTTTATTAGAGAACGTGATGGATGAGGGGCAGGGGGAGAGAGAGTAGCTGACTCCTCCCTGAGCTGGGAAACTGATGTGAGGCTTGATTTCCAGGATCTCAGGATCTCAGGATCCCAGGATCATGACCTGAGGTGAAGACACTTAACTAACAGAGCCATTCAGGCCCTGTTACACTTAACTAACAGAGCCATTCAGGCCCAGGATGAAATTAATTTCTTAAAAATTCACTGTGTTTGCATAAAAACAAAGAGGACTGCAGGTGACCATTTCCAGCTGTCTACTTGCAGCTCCTAAGACCAGACTTCTTTAGAATTGGGTATTCCTTCAAAGTCAAGCCATGATAGAGATTACTGTTCAGAAGCAGTAATATACGAAGTTGGTCCACTCCTGGATTGTTACTTTTACACACTGGTGAGTGGTTTTCTTTTTTCTTTTTCTTTTTTTTAAGATTTTATTTATTTATTCATGAGAGACACACAGAGAGAGGCAGAGACACAGGCAGAGGGAGAAGCAGGCTCCTTACAGGGAGCCTGATGCAAGACTCAGTCCTAGGACCCCGGGATCACAACCTGAGCCAAAGACAGGCACTCAATCACTGAGCCCACTCAGGTGCTCCTGGTGAGTGGTTTCTATTCAGTTATTGTGGATATCTTCTGAGTATCCATATGGAACCCGCCAGGTGAATCCACAAATCCATATCATAGTCTTTTAGTCAAATGTTTACAGAACAATACTTTTATGGTGTTACTTCATGGAGCCCACAATTGTAAGTAGCACAGTGGAAATAGTTTCTTTCTTAGAAAGCATGATTCTGATACAGTGCTCACTATCTGACATATGACTTTAGCCTGGTCAACTCTGCTTTGCTGATCCTTTAAAATGGGAATGAATGAATAATTTCCAATCTCCTCATTGGCTTTAAGATTCTGGATTCTAACAAGTAGAAGAATTTAGAAAGGATGTGGACAGAATGTCTTCTTATTAAACAAGAATAGGATATTGTAAAGGTTGGTCAAAATCTTCATGTACCCTCCCAAGGAGGAAAGCTTGGTGCCTCAGTCCCCACATCATACGAGATTGTGGGCTTCTTTGCCAATCCCTATATGAAACGGGTACCTGGTCTGAGGTGGAGAAACAAGGATTCCACGTTTGCTGCATGGCTGGTACATATGGATTTTGTTTTGGGGTAGTTCCATAACCAGGTCCAGGCATGATACTTTAGGGCAGTATAGTGGAATTTGGATTAGATTGTAGTTTAGACAGAGCAGTCCTTTTGGCATTTGGAATCCATGAGCCTGTAAGCATCCTTACCAATCTGTATGATTTGTGAGAAGCACATTGCCTAACTTGCACAACTGATATGATGGGGTCCAGAGCCCAATGGAAACATTAGCCTTTGAGGAGCAGAATGACACATTTTCCATTGTAGGGGGAGGAAAGATGGAGAAACAAGCACTGACACAGGTAGGTTTAAATATGGAGATGAGGACCTATATAATGATATCTTGTTTTTTAGGAAGTAGGTCAATATCATCAACTGAGAGTACAAAGGGAAGGATATATAGAAGGTTTGGGCGAAGGAAGGAAGTTTGAAACAATTGTCTTAGAGAGAGGGAAAGTGAGCTTACTAGGGAAACATAGTAGACATCCCAGGAAGTGTTATGTACCCATTTGAGATTTGTATTCATGAATTTAAATGATTTTCTCTAGCATCATGCAAGAAACAGGAAAAATGGGTATTCAGGTTCAACCAGGGTTTTGTTAGTATAGTACACTTGAAGGAGAGAGCGTCAAGGGATTGATAGTGCTAATGGACCATAGCATCTAAGGTTGGAAAAAAGGTAATTGAAGATAGGAGGTATTTCAACAAAAGATAAAATCTTTATCAAGATTTAAAATGGTAGCAGTGGAAGAGGTTGTTAATAGAATAAGGAAACTCAAAGAAATAAAGATAGTGGCCAGAAATGGGATGTTTGAAACGGAGATTATGATAGAGATGATTCCCACCATGTGGTATGGGAATGGCTGGCTGAGGTGGTACGAAAGGAAAAATCCCTGTTGTAGAGGCAGTTAAGAAATTAAATGAGACACTGAGATGTATGATAGGTCATCCATGGAGATGTCATCATCACTAAGAATGAGACAAAAGTAAGAGTTATAGTAAAGATTCTGATCTAGGATCCAGGATTGCATCTTGTCCAAAAAGGAGGGGAATAGCTTGGAGTTAAGATGATAGCATTGAGGAGGTAGAGTGGTTAGTATGGTTGGCTGGCATGAGCCTGAAAGCAATAGAAGGAAGGGAGAAATGATTTGAAGTTGCAGTGGAAAGCACAGAGGATGATTTACCCTCTAACTCTTTTCTACGGTGGGCAGGTGAGAGAAGAACAGCCTCTACTCGAGGAGATTTCCAGGGAAGCAAGACTCTTGGATGACGGCCTGGTTTTGTTTAAGGCAAAGAGGAGAAGGGTATGTTCAGAGAAGTTGTTGAGGGTGCAGTGTTCACTGCTTAGGAATTTTAGAGAACTCAAGAGGAAGATGTGGAAGGGAAGGTGGGGATGAGTCCTGGGTCACATCCAAGGATGTCCTTGGAAAGCTGGGAAAAGTAATGACCATGGAAGAGCATCAGGCTTCTAAAAGGAGAGGGATAGGATCATGAATATAAGGTCTCCACCATGAGAGGGCCAAGAGAGTCTCGAAACACTTACCTTAGTGACGAGATATCTTGGGAGCCTCATATTCTAAGCGCTAGAATTGTGAAGGCTTTTAGGTAAGAATAGGTATAAAGCAAGCCTCTAGGGCACGCACTTAATTTCAAGTTATAATTAGGAACTTCTGGATCCAGTAGATTTGTTCTTTAAATAAACTGATAAAAATATTTAGAGCTCAGAAAAGAAGGCTTTGGCATTTGGAGACTATCTGGGATGCACACCAACGGGTTGAAAAGTGAAAAAAATCATGTCTTTTCTCCCCATCATAAGTTCTTCACGTGGTCCAGTTTTTGTGGAGAGAGAGACTGTACCTTTTGCTAAATTCTCAAAGTGGTCTTTGACGCCAAAAGATTTCCAATCACTGGTCTCTATGATCAATCAAATATTGGGCGAGTTTCTTTCTTTTTTTTCTGAATTGATTGAAAGTGGACTGGATACCAAGCCTTTTATCATCACTTTGACACAACCTTAATCTTTAGTTTACATAATTGACTTCTCTGTGAACTCTTCTAACAATATAATGAGAAATACTATACAGTGCAACCTTAGTAATTTCCCCCAGTTACTAAGAGAGTTTTTGCAAGTGTATTGCACTTCATAAATCAGTGAGTAAATAAATAAAGAGACATGGTAAACAGACAAGGGCATGTTGTCCCTGAGAATATACTTGACTGTGTAATAATAATAAAAAAAAAGCCCCTATAAACTACTCGGAATGTACGGCAATGGTTTGAATAGTACTCTACACAAAAACAAACACCTCATTAACAGACTTCATTGGAATTGGTGATAATTCTGACCTGCAGAATGGAGTAGGGGGGATAACTGCATTTTAAAAAATGTGTTTGATATGAATATTAATCATGTAAACAAAGAAAATGGGTAGCGCACTGGAATGAAGTCCCTTAGTCCAATAAGCTATTTTCAAAAGCTTATTTGTAAACCATGTTTAGAGTATTTGAATAGTACCAATGAATATGTTAATGACAAATGATTAATTATTTACTGAAGAACTTGTGAACATTTCCTCAGACCCACAGCCCTGTTTCACTCCCCTGCCAGTTAGCAGTGTGACTCTAGGTCTGTATACTATGAACCCCAGACTTGCTCTCCCTCCAGTTTGTGTGGATTTATTAAACGGAACCCAATTTTAAGTTTTTCTTTCCTTTAAAATCCATAAACATAAAAATAGTTTGGGGCTCTATTATAAGAGACTATTTTGAAACAGATATTCAGGCCTATGAGTTATCAAAATCAATAGTTTCCTTTGACTTGTGATAATTTCAGATGATTTGAAATGATTAAATGATAGTTGGATAAATTGAAGTTTTTAATTTGGGATTCATTTTCCTATTCTTACAACAATTGAAGGTAAATCAACATATAATGTTATGAGTTAAAATGAGTTAAAATGTTATGAGTTAAAATAACAAAATTTAAAATACAAATATGAAACTATGATATAAATTGAGCTGGATTATAAATCTCAGGATGGGAGGGCCCATATCTGTGATTTATCCTCATAACCTAGCAGAGGGCCTGCCTGGGTCATTGTGAGTGTTCAACAAATATTTTTGCTAATGAGTGAATTAAATATGAGAAATAATTGACATATTTTTGATGAGTAGAAAACATTGACACTTTGGAGAGACATTGTATTATAAGTCATTTTCTGTGGCTCAAACTGATTAAAGGTACATATTTAAATTAACTTGGTGTATAGAATTAAGAGCTTTTCGATTGGTATACATTTCTGACTTAGCTGTATATGGTCAGCAAACATTTCCTTACTTACATATGCATGTAGAACTACCAAATGGTCAAACAAATCATGGTGCACCAACTAGATTTTGTATCCAAAAAAACTTATGTAAGAGAGAAATAATCTATTTCAAGTTTATTTCAAGGAAGAATAGGAGGAAGTCCAGTTAGGTTATACTTACTAGAAGTGAAAATCTTAAATATATGTTTTCTTATTTGGGTTAATTAGGTCTGCAATTTGGAGCCACAGGCAACTGCTTGAAGAACAAGTTTTCTTATAGAATTAATAGATAAAAAAAAATAGAATTAATAGATACAGGCAGAATTTATAACTTGTCATCTTACCCAGTGCTGGTAGCGTCTCTATTCCCATTTCTTAATGTCCTCATTTGTATGGATTACATTAACAAAAATGTGTTTGGAAAGTGTACACAATAGGTGTTTAATAAATATTAAGTAAACAGATGAAAAAAATAACAATAGACAACTTACTGTTTTCATTTTTATTTTTTTTTTAATTTTTATTTATTCATGATAGTCACAGAGAGAGAGAGAGAGAGAGAGGCAGAGACAAGGCAGAGGGAGAAGCAGGCTCCATGCACCGGGAGCCCGACGTGGGATCCGATCCCGGGTCTCCAGGATCGCGCCCCGGGCCAAAGGCAGGCGCCAAACCGCTGCGCCACCCAGGGATCCCACAATAGACAATTTAAAAATATATTTTATTTTTAAGTAATCTCTGCACCCAACCTGGGATTTGTACCCACAACCCTGAGATAAAGCGTCACACGCTCTACAGACTGAGTCCGCCAGGGAGCATGATAAAAATTATTTTTTTGCATTATTTCTATACTTGAATGTTCTGGTTCATTCATTTAGCAAATATTTATTGAGCAAATATTCTATGCTGGGCACTATCCCAGGACTGAGACCCAGTTCCTCTGCTTGTGGTACTGATATCATAGAGTACTAGAGCTAGTCTGATAGAGTACTTGGTGCTAGGCAGGGTTCTAACACTTCACACACATATTAACTGTTGAATCTTCACAAGAGCTATATTCAGTAAGTGCTTTTATTATCCATCCTCATTTCACTGATAAGGAATCTGAGACTCAAATTGGTTAAGAAACTTGCCCGTAGTCACATAATTAACAAGAGTTGATGATTTCAAACCTAGGCAGTACAGCTTCAGAGCTGTCTCTGTGACATGTTCATGATTATGGGGGAAATGAAATAGGACTGAGGTTTGGCAATGGGGCTCTAAATGAGCAGCTACTTTACTAACGGGGTAAAAGTTTTATAGTAATTTAATGCCCATTGTCAGTCAAAGATCATTTCACACGTATTGCTTGGATATTTGAGTGACTTCTACTAGAATATTGGGTGAAAGATTTGGTATTAGAAGGCAAGATTCTTGGACAAAATTTTCTCTTTATAGACCACTATGATAATTCTCCCTGTCATGAGTATAAATATTTTAAACAAGAAGTATGATATATCTCGTTGATATATTTCCCCCCACATTTTAATTCTAAAGATGTGAAAGAGAAGAGGTCCCAATAGTCAATAGAGGGATATAATGCCACCTTAGACATTCCTGAGGGGTAATAGTGGGAGAATAAGCTTTCAGATCTCATAATTACAAAGGAGTTCCATTAAATCCATTTACTTTAATACTGAGAAGTCTGCTTTTGGTCATTTTTTCGCACTCTGACCTGAATCCGAGATTGCTTGTTCTTATAGTCTATAAATACAGTTTCAGTGCTGTAGTAAGGCGCTGGCTCTATGACTAGAGGAAGGAAGGGAAGAGCTGGACTATTTGGCTGATGTCTAGGCAGCCAATCTGAACAGATTAGGAGACAAGAGAGGACTGATGCTAGTCTGAAAAGTAGACTGAAGCCTAAAAGACTTAAAAAGAGACATGGAAAAGAGAATTAAAAAAAGGTGCTGAAGAATATATTAGGATTAGAAGGTTGTGAGCTAATATCACTAGGTTGAAAGGAGCGCTAGCTTCCTCAGATAGGCTTTTCCAGCTCTAACAAGCCAGAGGACTCCCTGGGGAGCAATCTGCTGCTGAAGCAGGAAGCTTGATGTCCAGTTTGCATCCTCACTCATCAGGCTGGCACAGGCTGGCCTCTCTCATTCTACAAGCAGCTGGGACTGAGCTGGCAACCAGGGGCAGGAGGGCTCAAAGATGACTTGCCTGAGCCCAGACCAGAAGATATTTTTCATTAGTGTTTGGAATAGAAATCAAAGTCCTTATGATTATACATTATTATGTAGTCAGGTGTGTGACCTTTAAAGTATGAGTCCTTCCCCATGCATGCTTTTTCATGATTGTGCATATTGATGAGAACAAATGAAACTTTAAATCTCCTTCTTTCATTGTCTGTAAAGGCAGCAGAAATGACAGCAATAAAAAAAGTCCTGGTTTCTATTACAGGATCAATGACCAGTCCTTTCATATCCAAGGTAGTTCATGTGACAATAAGCAATGGTCTGCAGTACCATTATCACTTAGAGACCAGCCAGCAATTTTGTTACAGAATCTTCTGAGACAGCTTGTAATTTGGCTGTTTAATTAAACCTCACCAGCCCAGATTGCAGAGGGAAAGTACTGGGAATTGCCCACTGAACTGTCACTCTAAAACTGTGTTTTACTATGGATTTGGTGTCAGAAATCACAACAATATTTAATGCAAGATAATTGGCATAAAAATGATCTTGAAGGGCAGCTTGCATACTTGGGAAGTTAAATTAAAATTGATGTGCTTATTTGTGTCTCAAACTGTCAAATCAGTACATGCACCTTTTGCTTTTCCAGCACTGCTACATCTTGGGGCAGTTGGCTGCAATCACTAGTTAACTCTGTGCCTATTAGCTACAGAATGGATTTGATTCCATTGCTTTCTTTCCTTCTTCTTCTTTTTTTTTTTTTTTAATGTTAGTGAGAATAATGTTAATGGTAAATTACCAAAATGAGACTGTAAAAGGTTAAATGTTTAGGTGAATATTTTCTTGGCTTAATTCATCTGTTCAGGGAGTTTAGGACAATGTAAAGTAGCTCATAATGGCAGTGGCTACCATTAGTGAGTGTTTACTCTGTGCTGGGTTCGAGATTCAAACTCTACTATTCCCTCACTTAAAACTTCAAGCCTCTCAATAGAGGACCGCTTCATAGATGAGGAAATATGCCAAGTCCCATAGCCAGTTAATGGGGGCTCTGTGATTGCAGTGCAGGTCTGCCTAACTCTGGAGCCCATGTTGCAAACTATGATTACATCATAATGCTCTCTGCCACAAACTATGCCCTTTTCTGCCAAAAATCCAATTCTTTTCCTAAGAGTCTAAATTTGGAAGAAGCTTTTTTTCTATTGACTTTTACCCTGAGGAAAAATATTTATTCTAGAGCAACATACAAAAAAAAAAAAGTTAGAGATAAATATAAAACATTTAATTCAGGTACTTTTACTTAAGAACAGTCATAAAACTTAATATAGTTTTACAACAGTTCACATTATTATTTTTATTTCACTTCTACACTGGCTAGATGAGAGACAGAAGGTGAGGGAAAGGGGAAATGGGCAGGAGACATGAAAAGGAAGCACTGGGAAGTTGAGGGAAAGGAAGATTGATGGGAATGAGGAGAGGGAGGCATGGAAACAATTCCTAGAAACAGTGGGGAGAGGTCCTGGGAAGGCTCTTGTACCATGTTTGGTCATTGCTTCTGGGAACTTTCTCCCATGTCTCTCTTTTAATCCAGGTCTTTCTTTTAACATAGTCAATTTCTTCCATCCATTGACTTTATCTTCTTTGCTCTCAAAAATACACAGCTCTCTTTTAACATGAAAAGCCTTCCCGTGGTCTTAAGCCCTTTTTATCACTGATTGAACTAGTGATTGACTTGATGTATGAGGTCTGGGCATCCACTTGCCAGGCGTTAGCTTCTAGGCTCTAGGGGCTCAGAGTAGCACAAGATAGAATTCCTTCCTTTTCATAAGTAAACTTTCTGAACGATTGAAAATTCATCATGAGCTAATCATGAGTCAGTAGATGTCGAAGCTCATATTTTGTTATGATCATTGAAATGAGAATAAAAAGCTGCCAAACCAGCTTATGGTGTCCTATTGATAAATCCGTCACCACAGTGATCATTTTCCTCCTTTTCACCCACTTCTTTTTGTGGGCTTTGATTACTATCTTCATTTCCTTTCTGCCCACTTATTATGATAGTTTGGTACACACCTGTCCCCTGCTAAGCTGTACCCTTGAATGTCACTAATTACTTCTTTTTTGATAAATCATGTTTCTTTTACTCTCACGCTTCCTCTTCTTTCTATTGTACATATTGTATTTATATATTGGACAGTCTCCTTCACCATTTCACCCCACCCTCAAATTATTTCTTTTTAGAACTATAGCTCAAATATTCATTTCATTCTAGAGCAGCTTTATGTCAAACTTGGTTAGGACATAAGTATCTTGAACTTGTGAGCTTGGCTTGCAAATTTAGGGTAAGCCACTCAATGGGAAATTGAGGTTCTGTTTATGCTAAACCATATCTTCAGGTCACAAATTTCATTCTTTTACATCTGGAATATACCTTCCAGTGATAAAAGGAGATAGTGTCTTTGTTGTGTACAATTTAGGGGGAATTATTTTATTTTTGATGCACATAGATATGAAGGAGATGGATTGTAAACCTAATTTTTGATATTAAGTGATTTAAACCTTTTGGTTGTCTAGGTATAAGGTGAATGTGTGTGTGTGTGTGTGTGTGTGTGTAGAGGAGACCTAACTTTGATAGAAGTAACATAAGTTGAATTCTAACTGTCCAATCTACCTTCTCTTACTCTTAGAGGGAAGATCACCCATACTCCCTGGATTTTACCAAAAGAATCTTTCTTTAATAACAGTGTCCTCATCATAATGGCATAAAGTATCTGCTTAAATATTACTCATGTACTTCTGAACTCTATTTTGTGTAAAGTCACCATGGAGTTACTTATTTTGGGAATTGAGTGTTCTATGAAATTGGTTATCAACTTCATTATAGAGATACTTTCTTTTCCCCTCCTCTGTTTAGAATGACAAAACTTACCTGTTTAAAAAAATTATTATTCTGCATGTTTTGCTTACTGACATAGTAAGAGATTTGGGTTATGTCCATATGAAGAAGAACTGAATGGTTGAGAAGAGATTTGGGTTATGTCCATATGAAGAAGAACTGAATGGTTGAGAAGAGGGAAAACAGTTACTATGGTCATGAATCTATCTATATGACACCATAAAACTGGTTTGTCTGACTTCTATTCTTAATTGATTCAATTATTATTATAAAATATGGTCTTAGATATCTACAAGCTCATGATTAATTTCTGATTCATAACCTTGCCTTTTCTGACAATTTGCCTTTAGAAATTTTCTAATAGGATTGAAAACTTGAAAAATGAGTATTAGATAATTTGAAGAACCTGGAGCCCAGATGAAGGAAATAGAGCCAATTTATATAATAAGACTCTAATTCATTCTACTTTAAAAGACCATACAATATTTGGGCTCTTGAATTTTTTTAAGTTTTATTTATTTTATTTTAAAGATTTTATTTATTTATTAATGAGAGACACACACAGAGAGAGAGAGAGAGAGAAAGAGGGGCAGAGACACAGGCAGAGGGAGAAGCAGCTCTCCATGCAGGGAGCCTGATGTGGGACTCGATCCCTAGTCTCCAGGATCAGGCCCTGGGCTGAAGGCGGTGCTACACTGCTGAGTCACCCAGGCTGCCCATATTTATTTATTTTAAAGTAAACTCTACACCCAATATGGAGCTTGAACTTGTGACCTTGAGATCAAGAATCACATGCTCTTCCCATTGAGCCAGCCAGGTGCCCCGGGCTCTTGGATTCTTAAGGATATTATATTATAAGAATATTATCTCAAAAAAAAGAATATTATATATCTCAATTATAATTGTGTATTTTATTATTCCAGTAGAGTGGGTGTGGTTTCAGTTTTAATAGTCACAGAGAATGAGAAAAGAGCACATGTGAACTATAATTTCTATGTAACTGTTAATAATAACAGCAGTTATTGTTTTAATTACCTCTGAAAGTCAGGCTAACTCTCCATTGTCAATAAAAGAAGCGGGCAGTCCATGGCAGGTTATATCAGTCAGGATCCAGGCAGGAAATAAATGGCTCACTTAAAAGAGTAATGGAGAAGAGTTTAACGAAAGGACTGTTTACAAAGTTGTAGGCAAGGTCAAAGTGAGGCAGCAAGGAATGAAACACTACAGGACTAGCAATAGCAGGAAGCCACTATCATCCTAAGCCTGAAATAGCAAGACAAGAGAGCAATTACCAGAACCCCAGAGTGAGAAAACAGCTGTAAGAGAGTCTGACAAGTGTTGTGGCTTTTGGCAAAGGGAAAGAGTTAAACCATGGCCAAGGAAATAGATACCTCTTTCCTCTCTCAGTTTGATGCTCTACTAGTGCCTTCCATTGGCTGAACCCAACTGGATGTTGGAAGATAATACAGCCCAATGATGCAATTCATATAAGTTTGCCACCAGCATAGAGAGCAAGAAAGAGAAGTTTGGAGGGTGAATTTGCTCTGGAAAAGCAAGGGAAATATTTCCAGCTTAAGGGCTAAGTTTGATCTATTGCCTACCTCAGTTCACTTGGGGTCTTCTCTTTTATTGGTCTAGATATTAGCATCACTCCTTTTCTTGAATGACACCAATTACTCCCTTCTTGCTATACCTAATGTTCGTTTACTCTCACACTTTTTCTTTTACTTATACACATTGGATAATCTCCCCTTTATTTTTCCCATTCCAAATTATGTATTTCTAGAACTGTAGCTCAAGTCTCCATTCTAGTCCAGAAGAGCATTATTTTGAACTAGATAAGATGACTTCCTAAATTCAGAATAAGCCACTTGAAGGGAATTGAGGTTCCATTTGGTGCTTCCCCACCCCCACCCAACACTATGTAAAACTTAGATTGTTTCCTTGGGTAGACACTGGGACTATGACTTCTGAAGTCCATGGATACTGTGGTTAGAAGCATGACAATATTGGCAGTATGCCAAGGTACACAATCACTGTCTTTATGGATCAATTATCTTCTGTGACAACATCTCCTGAAAACTGTTAGGCAAATGGGAAAAGGAAAAGAAAAAAGTCTTATATCTTTTTGAATTTACACAGAAACTGCTTTATTAGGAAGTGTTGAGCTGTTAGAAGACTTGAATGTCTTTAAAACATACCTTGTAATAGTATCCAGCCTTACTATCTTTGTCTTGATGTGAATAGAATCTGTTGGATAATGGCTCCAGGCAAGTTTACCAACATGCTTTGCCGAGATGAGATTACTTTTAAGGAGGGATAATTTGGCCACTTTCTCTCCAATCTCATCTTTCACTATTCCCTCACCCATTGTGCATGTCCACACACCCAGACATCTATCCCTAGATAAGCTCTACTCCACCATACTAAGCTTCCTTTTTAACTCTAGATTTTGCGTTTGATGTTCATCCTGCCAACAACACTTTCTCTGCTTCTTATATTTTCCCCATCCCCAACATATTTTCATTATGTTGTATTATATTTGATTATTAATGACATTAGACTATCATTAGGCTGAGAGCAGGAGATATTTCTGACTTGTCATTGAATCTCCAGGATGGTGCCTGGCATATAACTTTTCATTATCTGTTGGATTAAATGAATGAAGGAAATAGCAATGGGAAAATTTTGTTCACCAATGTTTATCCTAAAGTTAGTTCTGCTTAGGATAATCTCATTTGTAAGTGGGAAAGAAAATTGATAAGTGTCTCAGTAATTCACAAATACAAGTTCACTACCTGAGTAAGCAGCTGAGCAATAGACAGTATATTGCATCATGAGGGTCACAGACTTGTTAGACAATTGTGAGGAAGCTGGCAGCTACTATAGTGCTTCTCAGATTAGATGCCCACCAGAATGCCTTCAGATTATTTGTCACAGTTACCCAAGTTAGACTGTCTGCATCCCAGAACTTCTGAGTCAGCACCTCTGGGAGTGGTACTGAGAGTCTGTGTTTTATTAACTGCCCCCCATCATCCTCCAGGTGCTGGTTCTGGCATTTAGTTAGGCAGGCATATACTTTTCTTGACCCCTGAAAGGTTTTCAAGTTCCCTAAGGATCTGTGATCTTGCCATGGTCATGGGTCATCAACAACCTTAAGTTTGTAAATGATACTTGTAAATATTCACAGTTTTATGTTTTAATTTTTTATGACTTGTAGGCTTTCCCCTGGGGAGATGTTTAATTTTCTTTTGCTGTTTTGTATTGCAGGGTCTTATTCACTTGATTAATTTTTAATTGGAGAATCATGCTGAGCTATTTCCAGACTATGAGTGGAAGCAACTCTGTACTGCTTTTCCAGTAGAATTCTGATTAATGCACTTTCTTTGTGGTCCCTGGAGACCGATTTCCTTGCCCCCCAATTATGTTTATTCTCTTGAGAGATAGGCAGAAAGTTGGGGAAAGGTAAACACAGTTGAGCACGGTTGAGATGTGCTGTGTGACAGTGTTAAAACCTACTTTTGCATGCCTGTAGGTATGAATTTACTTGCATGTTTCTGTGGCATCGTGCAATGTAGTTCTGCCTCTTTGTTTTCACAATCACTTGCTTTTATTAGAAAATTGTTTGCTCTAAAATTAAGCATTTAATCTCATCAGACACCTCTGCTAAAACTTCCTAATATGCATCCTACTCTAGAAAATGATTGTTAGAGTCATTTTTGTTAGCTTGTTCTGCCAATTCTTCTACTTAGGCTTGTTATTGAAGCCAAGTGAGTCATTTTCCTATAACAGCTCTTTGTGGTCAACAGACCTCTCCTGACAGTCACCTGGTGGCCTTGCTGTTTCTCCTGGTGAGCCAGATTTGGAGTCTTTCTACAAAGCTGCCTGAAAATATTAGATACAATAGAAGCACGGCATGTAAAGTCCCAGAAGGATAGTACATTGGTTATCACTTGCAGCGTAAGAAATTACCACAAAGTTAGTGGCTTAAATGATACCCATTTATTAGAAGAGTTGGGTAGGTCAGAAATATGGCAGGGGATCCTGTGGGTTCTCTCTTGGGCTCTAACAAGGCAGAAATCAAGGCACTGGCCAATGGGAGATGGGGGAACTCTAATCTTGAGGCTCTGGGGAAGAATCTACTTCCAAACTCATTTAGGTTGTTGGCAGAAGGCAATTCCTCCCAGTTATGAGACTCAGGTTGCCATTTCTTTGCTGGATGCTGGCTAGGAGTCTGTCTTAGCTCTTAGAAGCTACTCTCTGGTCCTTGCATGCAGCCCCTACTGGTCCTTCTGCAAAGCCAGCAGTAGTGCGTCAAATTCTTTTTCAGGCTCACATCTCTGAGACTTCACTCTACTACCAGCCAGAGAAAATCACACAAGCTTTTACAGGGCTTGTATGATTAGGTTAGGCCTCCCCATATATCCTCTGCCTCTAAAGGTCAATTGATTTGGAGCTTTACATCTTAAAAATCCCTTTATAACAGTACTGGGATTAGCATTTGATTGAATAGTTAGGGGACAGGAATCTTGGGAGTCTACCTGAGAATTCTGCTTAAAACCTATCATTATTTAAGATGATAATAAAATGGTTGTATTTATAAATATATGCAATTTATATCATATATGCAATTTAGATTATTCAACTTTAATTGGCTGATAATATGGTTGCTATCTTTGGCAAATATATTAGTTGTGGCAGGATATCATTTGTGCATTATATGAAAACCAGAAATCAGACTATGAGGATATATGATCTTTTACTGAATTTAAAGGTGAACCTCCTTTTGAGTTTTGCACAAAATAGTTCACCTCTACAGGTAGGACATTTAGGTCTTCCAAATGCTCATTCTAATGCTGTAATCTGCTAGACATTTCCCAGTAGTTTCCTGGTAGACCTGAGGGCCCATTTTTTCCTATCTGGTGCCTGATTTCAAGCATTTATTTATGGACCATAATAGCTAATACAAAACTCCTGTCATGCGTGGTTTGTGTTGTGTTTAAACCACCAACATTTAGGAAAACTACCTTTCCTGACCGATTCAATAGGCCAGCTAGCATATTATATCAAAATATTTAAAATTCTTACTAAATATATACCTTTTTTTTCTTTTTCTTCAGTTTTATGGAGTGGTAAATAAATGAAATCTGTTTTGGATAGTGTACTTAAAATCAGTGATAGAAAACAGTGTTTACAATGAATAGGATCATAGGAATTGGGTCAAAGATTAGTGTGTATGGTTGAACTATGATTGCACATCGACATTAGGACCAAGAACAAAAGCTATAGCAATATGTGTATAGAGGAAAGAAGACTCAGGAGAAGGATGAGACCAGGAAAGTGCCCAGGGGATGATGGATAAAAATAACCAAAGGGTGGAATGAGATAAGCTGCCCAAATCTATGTCTGGGCACATCCTGAAGCCTGAGTGTGAAGTAAGGCAGTGAGTCAAACTAGAAGGAATACAGAAATAAAAAGAACACAGATAATAGAGATCAGTGGTTCCTAATTTCTAATAAAACCCAATTGTTCTCCTTCCAAACACACACACACACACACACACACACACACACACACACGCAAAACTACACATGCAATTTTGAATTTAATTCTGGACTACATAGGGATTGTGTCTCTGTATACAACAGAGATCCACAGACACCCAACCCAGGTTCTGGAATTTAGATACAGACCCAGAATTGAGACATGGTCTGAAACCTCCTGCAAAACCATACTGGAGCAACGATCAGCAGGCACCAAGGTCCTTGATTCTGAAATTACCCACTGCTTTCACCAAGAACCTCCTTATACATTCTGGTCACTTAGTAACCAGTGTTATGGTGTGACTGACCCCTGCGAGGTCTAGAAGGAGTGAGGCGAAAGAGGGTGAACTCGGGTGTGTAAGATAGAAAGAAGTGTGAGCCCTAATACCAAGATTATATTCTCAAGTGTTCTGATGGATACTTAAACTGGAACTACCTTTTATTTTTTCTCTTTAAAGATTCGTGTTCTCCTTACACATTTCTAGCAACTTTATGGTACAATTCTTAAATCTGTGCATCTCAGAAAATTGTTGAAAGGATTTTTAAACTGGACGTTCACAGAAGCTTATTTAGTTTATATTCCTGAGTATTTAAATAATTAAGAAGGAGCCTCAAGAAATTGTCAGATGAAATAGGTGCCTAATAATTGATGAAATACAAATGACTTTCCACTGGAAAGACAGAGCAACAGTAGACTTAGCCTCCAAGGCAAGATAGTCAAGAGAAAGCATTTGAATATATATCGTTAAGTTTTGTCTAGGATTACTTGTCAAAAAGTCACTAAAAGTTAGGGTTTTAAGATGACACTTTCTTCTCTCCCCTTTATCAAATCTGTAGCTGGAAAAACTATGTGGGTTGAGAAGTTCATTGATTATAAGCATCTACTTGGCATCCAGAAGGGCCAAGCATTCTCCACATAGAGTGTTCCCCCAGAGGGGATTATCCTGGCCTATCTGCATGTTGCAACCACAACAAGGGATTCAGTGTGTCACTTTTTCTCCCTATTACCCTCAGTGGTTTATAGTTAGTTTCAGAAGGGAATAGTTTGAGGGAATTTTAGGCTATTAAGCACGTCACTACTGTCGTAACTGGAGGTGTGTCTGTGTTCTGAGTTCAGGTTCCATTCAGGTAGGAGACATTGCTAGTAACTATGGACATCCCAAATGCTTGGGACTCCTTCTTAGGAAGGGGATTCATGTACAGGGACTAATCGAAGGAAGGGACCCTGGAAATCTATTGTAAACAAATATGTTTGGAAAAATCTATAGTAAACAAATGTGTTTGGAAAAATCCAACCACTCTTCTAGTGAGTAATCATTTGTATTGAACATGAGTTAATTGAGCATAAGTGGTAAATATCATTCATAAATCATTTAATATCCCATGGTTAGTGTTTCTCTGTTTGTCAGAATGCACACGTTTATAACCTTAAACCACATGCGTCTACAGAATGCAGTGTTCTTAGCTGCAATATTTCTTTGATGGTTATAACTCTATGAAGTAGGCAGCAAAGTTGTTAGCATTCTTAGCTTTAAGAGATGTATAACTGAAGCACACAGGGATAAAATACCTTGCCCAAATTTACACACATTATAAATGGCAGACCTAGGACCTGAACCTTGTCTCCTCATTCTTGCATATCTGTAGATGCGCTTCTGCTCCACCATCCTAAGGAAAGGTATTCTGTGATTTGTTTTTCAAGAGGCAATGATAAAATTGTGCTTTACAGTGGTTCCTTTAGAAACCCCAGCAGCAACACTCATGTCAGGAATGAGTGTCGCAGCCTGGGCTACTCATGTTGGGCTTTTCTTCAAGATGCAATTAACTGTTATATTTTTATGATCAAAACACGTTTTGTTCAACTTTAGTAGATAAATGCAAACCAACTCCAACAAAACACCTGAGACAGTGTCTGGCACTTGGTAGACACATAAAAATTTTTGTTGAATTAACTGTTCTTAGCATTATATTTATGACTGAAACTTTTATAGGATGAGTTTGGTCAGAAGAATTTACTCATTTATTCATTAATTCAACAAATATATATCAAGTACCATTCTGCCCTTGGCTCTGCTCTGGGCTCTAGGGATTAAAGGGTAAGAGAACAAGGTCCCTGCTTTCATGAAGTTCATAGTCTAGTATGGAGAGACAGATATTTAACAAATCAGAAAATGTCATATATGATGAGTGATGCAAAGAAAATGTAAACAAGGGCAGCCCGGGTGGCTCAGCGGTTTAGCCCCTGCCTTCGGCTCAGGGCATGATCCTGGAGACCCGGGATCGAGTCCCACATAGGGCTCCCTGCATGGAATCTGCTTATCCCTCTGCCTGTGTCTCTGCCTCTCTCTCTTTGTGTCTCTCATGAATAAAAAAATCTTTAAAAAAAAAAAAAGAAAGAAAATGTAAACAAAGTGATAAAATGGCTGAGCTGTGGTGGGGATAGGTATTTCAGAAAATCTTCTCCGAGGAGGTAATATGCATGGTAAGATTTGAATAATACACAGGTGCCTGCTGGGCAAGGATCCAGGTGATGAGCTTTCTAGGAGATGATTCTTGGAAGTTAATAAGCTAGGCATGTTTGAGAGACCAAACAAAAGGCCTGTGAAGTTGGAGTGTCTGTATCAAGGGCACAAGGAGAATATGATGAGGGTAGAGACAGAGCCTTAGGGACCATGATAGAATTTGAAATTTATTGTGATTATCCTCAGAAATTGCAGGAGGATTTGAAGCAGGGTAGTCATAAAATCTGATTCATAGTTGAGTCAGACTCTTGTCTAATGAGTGGGCTGTAGGGAACAAGGGAAGAAATGGGGTCCAGGTGAGAGATGTTGGTGGGGGGTGGGTAGAGAGGGTATCCGTGGAAGTGTTGAGAAGTGGCTGGGTTTGACATGCATATCTTGGAAGTAGGATTTGGTTGCTATGATGGGCTGAGGTGGGAGCAGGGAAAGACACTGATCCAGGATGATTCTAGGATGTACTCTTGAGCAACAGGTGAATGGTAGTGCCAGCTTGTGGGGATGAAGATTTGTGTTGTGTGGGTGAGGATGGAGAATCAAGAATTGCTGCCCAAGAGCACATTTGCTACCAAAAAACTGCTTGTAAAGGAAAAAGATGAGAGAGGAACGGATGGAACTAGGATGTGAGAAATTTGGGCTTTCTTTGATTATTCCCTACTGTGGTATTAAGTCCAGGAGAGTATATTCATAACTCTTTTTTTCTGTTTCTTCACTTAATGAGTGGCAAGATTAAATACTTGAAAATGCGTGTGCACAGTAGCCTCCCCCAAGTGTCTTGAGCTCCTTGGATTTCAGTGTTATACAAGTGTAAATGGTTCCCCAAAAGGTCAGGCAGTTTATCTCCTTGAGAGTGATTTATGTTAGCAGCCCTGGTTGTTTATCTCTTCAGCAGCTCTGCTGCCAAGAATAGAAAGAAAATCCTGAGACATCTTATTCTTCATTAGGCGGCAGGGAAAGTGGTTTAAAGCTGCTGTCCAAGTTATTAATTAACCACTTAACTCAGTTCTATAATAAAATATAAGGAATTCTTTCTTCTCATCTTAAAGGAATGTTGAAGAAAACAAAATATGTAAACTAAACAGTGTGAGCAGCATAGGTTACTGAAAAAAAATAGCACTTGTCTCCTTGCTGTGCTTCAACCTTTAAAAATAATTCAGGGCTTTGAGCATCCATTAGTATTTGGTTATAATTTAATCAACCTTTTCATTCACTGGGTAAAATAAGCTGTCACCAGGGGATGATTCTTGGGTGCCAGTAAATGACTTCTCTGATTTCACCAAGGACTCTAGATGGTCTTTAGATTGGCATTAATAACAGGAATAATGAGTGAAGTTAGCCAGAATGATTATCTCTCATAGGGTGATGCGATTTTTTTTTCTCTGCACATATTTGACACTCAAAGATTGCTGAGCATTTTTAAAACCCTAAACTTGTGAGACTTTTAACAGCTGAGAATTTGAGGTATTGAAGGGGTGGAGGGTTTATCTAATGGCACGCCAGAATTAGACTCCGAAGAATCTAAGTCTATAGTAGATGAAAAGGTGGAAATGTATTTCCAGTGACTAATGCCCCCACCTTCTTTGTCTGTATTATTTCCCTCCCACCCAGGGGACCAGGGCCTTACTGGATACACTTCCTAGAGCTCTGGTTTCAGTGGAAAAGGTTATTATTGATGAATTCATGATTGAATCAGATTGGTGACAATTTAAAGTGTGTTCCTCCAGGGAGGATTTGAATTTTTAAGAATAGTTAGAGAAATGCTTTACTGAAGGGGGTGGGGAGAAAGCTAGTCTCTGATAGTGGACTTTTAGTCATGCGGTCTCTGGTTGGACACATGTTTGAGGCCAGGAGCATCTTCCTGTCATAACAAATCAAAGATTGCCCACCCTGTCACTGTGAAGACGGGTCCTGATGTGGCTTCCATTGATTCTCTGAAGCCCAAGAAGCAATAGAGACAAAAATATCCATCCCACCACTCGTAGATCTGTTTTCTTATAAATAAAAATGAATAAAATAAAAATAGAGTATTCTTACTCATGCACTCTCTATGAAATATTATTTACATAAATGTATTTGAGAAAAATAGCAAAACGTTTCTTAAATTCTCCTTTGTGCTACGCTTCCTCCTTCCTGCTAGTACGTAAACAAGAGATAGCTGGTTAAATTAAAGCCATTAACTGGTCGCATGTGAATGAGGGCTTACCTTAGTATAGTGGTTCTCAAACTTGATTGTGCAATGGGCATCAGAATCAGGTGAAGGGTTTATTAAAACACTGATTGCTGGACCCCTCCGTGGAGTTTCTGATTCAGTAGGTCTAGAGAGAGTAGGGACTGAGAACTGGCAGTGCTAACAAGGTCCTAGGTGATACGGATGCTCCTAATCTGAGGACCACATTTTGCGATCTACTGAGTTAACCTGTACTCTCATCTGACTCCCCTGAGTCTCTGTAGGAATAATGAACAGTGGACATAACAGTGACCAGTACTTTTCACTTCGAACAAGAGGAACTTAAGTCTTAAAACTTAATTGCTATATTACTCTCCCCCTTAATTTTATCCAGAACATCTATTTCACATGACTTACTTTTTAAGGGCTAAGAATTGTCTGCACTTAGACAACCCCTCCAACTTGTAATAACAGTTCCAGAGACCTCTCACGGTTCAACCAGATGCATCTCTGTCTTCTCACTGACTCAGTCTCTCTAGTATGTTGGAAATTTGTGTTATCTGTCATTTGGTTTAAAAATCAAGACACAAACTGGGGTTCTTCCCTGGGTTGACAAAGATCAAATTACCCAGTGGTCTGATTTCCATCAGCTGCACTGTGGTGAAATGGGGTTCTTCAGGTGCTATTTCAAATGTCACCTTTTCATGAAACGCTCCCTCTCTCAAGCAGGAGTGAGCTGCCCTGGCATGGTCTACACACACTTAGCTCGCATGCTGGTGTTTCTCACAGGGAATTACAATATATTCTAACCCAAGTTTTTTCCCTCGGTAGACTATGAGCTGTTCAAGAAGGATGAACTTTTTTTGTAACTTCCACGCCAATTATAATGTCAAACGTAATAGACACTAAATGTTGCTAAATGAATGAAATTTTTTAAAAAATATTTTATTTATTTGAAAGAGAGAGAAAGCATGAGTGGGTGGGAGTGGAGGGACAGGGTGAAGGGGGGCGAAGGAGACAAGCAGACTCCCCCCTGAGCAGGGAGCCCGGTGTGGGGCTCCATCCCAGGACCCCAAGATCATGACCTGGGCCAAAGGTTGACACTTAACCCACTGAGCCACCCAGGTGCCCCAGTGAATGAAATTTTAAAGTGTTATTGTTGGACAAACATTGATAAATAGCAGAAGATGATAATCTAATTTTATCAATAATGGTGCCCCATTTCCCTTCTGGAATAAATGATAAATAATAACAGATACAATTTGTTAATCTTGTGGCTGTTGTGAGGTATAAAGAACATTCGGTGAACTGATTTCGATTATTAAAAAGGTGACTTTTGTGGGATATATCAGAAAGGGAGACAGAACATAAAGACTCCTAACTCTGGGAAACGAACTAGGGGTGATGGAAGGGGAGGAGGGCGGGGGGTGGGGGTGAATGAGTGACAGGCACTGAGGGGGGCACTTGACGGGATGAGCACTGGGTGTTATTCTGTATGTTGGCAAATTGAACACCAATAAAAAATAAATTTATTATTTAAAAAAAGGTGACTTTTGTTATAATACTAACATATTTATTGCAAGCAGTCTGGAAAACACAGGAAGGAAGATATTTTAAAAATCACCCCTGGGTTTATACCTAAATTCCATAACAAAAGTGTATGGAGTTAAAGCAAAGTTTCTGTTTTAACTATCACATCCATCCTTTCCTAAGACATAACCATGTTAACAATCTGGCTTACCAATTTCACACAGATGAGGTGCTATTTAACATGTTGTTCTTACTTGACTTTTCATTTAATATCCTATATTTTGATCACTCTGGGTACCGATATCATAAATTTGTACTTCATTCATCTGCGTGTGTCATATTTTTGCATAGTTTGGCTTCGTAAGGAAAGGAAACCAACAGGTTAGAGAAATCTCCATTTTCCCAGATCTACTTCTTCCTCCCATCCAGGGTGTTAGACCTGGAGCCATCTGCTCCCATCCAAAAAGTCATAAACTTACCTCCTCCAAATATGGAAACATTCCAGGCTTGTAAGCTCAGACATGCTTGTCTTATCCTTCCCCTGGAGACATTTATTTATATTCCTAGCATCCTTTCCCTTTTGTTCCCAGGGACAATTTATTTATATTTGGGTACAGAGGTCTCTTACCTCTCAGGGGAGAAGCCAGGGAGCAGCTGTTCCTCTTCTGTATAAACTCCCAGGTTTATGTTTATGGAGTTCCCCGTCTGTAGTACAGACCCTTTTATAGGTGGGGTGACATCTATCCAGCTCTCATTCTCTCGTCCCAGAAAGGGGAAGACTTGGGACAAAGGGGAAATACTAGTTATTACGAGTAATAATCCGTCCCTTCCCCAGAAATTTTGTGACTATTTTTAAAGATACTATGAATAAGTATAGATGTTAAAAACTAATCATTTATTCCATAGAATAGCTATACCTAAACTATTTAACACTTTTTCCTTTTGAAAGCATTTAGGTTGTCTATCTTTTCCATAATCACAAATAATGCTTCATTAAACAGATTTCTGTAAGTCTGATTCTGAGGAGTGAAAACATTCTGTTGAATGGTATGTGCATTTAAAATTTTGTCAATATTAGGAGATCCCTGGGTGGCTCAGTGGTTTGGCACCTGCCTTTGGCCCAGGGTGTGATCCTGGAGTCCCGGGATCAAGTCCCATGTCAGGCTCCTGGCATGGAGCCTGCTTCTCCCTCCTCCTGTGTCTCTGCCTCTCTCTCTCTCTCATAAATAAATAAATACATACATACATACATACATAAATCTTTATTTTTTTTTTTTTTTTTTTTTTTTTTTTTTTTTTTTTTTCATACATAAATCTTTAAAATAAAATAAAATAAAATAAAATTTTGTCAATATTAGGGGATCCCTGGGTGGCTCAGTGGTTTGGCGCCTGCCTTTGGCCCAGGGCGTGATCCTGGAGTCCTGGGATCAAGTCCCATGTCAGGCTCCTGGCATGGAGCCTGCTTCTCCCTCCTCTTGTGTCTCTGCCTCTCTCTCTCTCTCTCTCATAAATAAATAAATAAATACATACATACATACGTACATAAATCTTTAAAATAAAATAAAATAAAATAAAATAAATTAAAATAAAATAAAATAAAATTTTGTCAATACTAAATGGCCCTCCAAAAAGGCAACACTGATTTATAATTTCATCAACTGTGTATATTACCACTTAAAAATTTTTTTATGCTAATCAGATAAAAATAATACTACCTTGTTTTTATATGCATTTCACTCTTTACTGGCTGGGTTAAGAATCTTTTCATATATTTATTGTTCATATATATATTTCTTTTTCTATTCATTGTTTCCTCTGATGTTTTGTTCATATTTATACTCTGTTGTTTTTCTTAGTGATTCGGAGATCATATATTAGGAGCACTGGTGTTCATCTGTCCTATATACTGCAAATATTTCCCCCCCAGTATGTTTCTTTTTGTTGTCATTGTTATTGATTTTACTTTGTTTTGGCTCCTTTTGTCACATCAGAATTATAAACTTTATGTAGTACATCTATCAATCTTTTCCTATCCTTCTTACTGTGAGTTTTCCATTTTTCTTATTGTGAAAGGAATCACAGATTGACCCCCGTGGTGAAATTCCAGCTCCCCTGTAGAATGACTTACTTCATCCTGAAGGCTGGGGAGTAGAAAGGCTAGAATGTAGAAAGACTACATTTCACAAAATCCATCTGAGCTTGAGTTCTACGTGTGAACTAGCTTCTAGCAGGGAAGCCCCTTCTCCCCAAGATTTAGAAGGTGGCAGTGAGATGGGTCCATGTCTTTGCTTGTCTAGCTCCTTCCACAGGTGAGCATGATGGAAAGGGTATTTGGTTTTCAGAGATAGCAGAAGAAGTCTCCATTCCTGCTTTTACTTTCATGGATGTCAAGAAACAGGTAGATGGGGGCTCCATTTAGCTGGAATGGAAGGGCTGATGGAGGTGAAGTGGTCTTAAAGTTAGGTGATTCTTCAACTTTCTGGTCATGGAATTTTCTGAGCAGAGCAGGGTGATTTTTTAGGTGGGCTAGATCTACAATGATGTCTGGAAATTCTTTTTAAAAATTCTATTTACATCTTGTTCTTCCAATCCCTTCTAATAATTTTCTAAATCATTAGGTTCTCTGTATTTAATTGTTTTCTGCTTAAGCCAGGTAGAATAATTTCTGTTATGTTTGGTTAAATCCTGATTCATATACTTTGCAATGCTTCCTTAAAGTTACATACCCATTCTCTTATATTTTCTCTCTTTTAAAAAATAAAATATTTTTAAAGTAATCTCTCCACTCATCGTGGGGCTTGAAAATTCACAAACCTGGGATCAAGAGTCACATGCTCTATTGACTGAGCCAGCTGGGCATCTTGCTTATATTTCTTCTAATACTTTTATAGTTATGGTTTTTCATTTAAGTTGGAACCACATCAGGAATTTATTTTTGTTTTTGGTATTAAAGATACAATACATAGGGTTAGTACCAACAAAATTCTTTGAACAGTCCATTCTTTCCCATCAATCTTAAATGTTAACATTTTTCTTCGATCATATCCCACCTTTACAGAAACAGGAAACTGTTTAAGCTCTTTATTCTCTATTATTTGAAATATTTATTATTTTGATGAATATGACATTGTTTTTATTATTGAAGCTCTCCAATGTATGTTTTGAAATGATCAAGTTGGATCAAGTTGTAATTAAGTTTGTAATTGTAATTACATTGTAATTAAGTTTTCATCATTTCCATAGGTAGTTTTTAATATTTACATTTGTATTTGAACTTAAGAATTATCTTTTTCATGCTCCATAAAAATTTGGGAGGAATTTTATTTAGAACTGCATCAAAATTATAGAGTAATTTGAAGAGAATTGACATTTTTATTAGTAACAATTATACCTTCTGTAAATTAACTCATTTAATTCTCATAAGAACTTAATTAAGTAGACACTATTTTCATTTCTATCTTACAAAGGAGAAAGAAGACATGGAGGTTAAATAATTTACCCTACTTTATAAAACTAGAAAAATAGTATATCCAGAAATGTAGTATGTCATTCCCTTTATGAAGTGCTCAATATCTCCTTTAAGAAGTTCTATGATTTTTTTCTCATAGGCTTGACACATTTTTTATGATGTTTATTCCACATATAATAGGTTTTGTTGCTAGTGTGAGTGAATATTTTTCTCATTATTTTGTGGATTGGTTAATTGCCAGCACGCAGGAATGCAAGTCACTTTTGTATGTTGATCTTATATCTAGCCATCTGATAAAATTCTCTTATTAGTTTTCATAGTCTTAAAAATATTTCATAAATGCTGTATGTTCACTGTGATAACTGATAATCCAAATCCAGAACATCACACATGGGTGTGTACACGCACACAGATGTATGTGTGCACACATAAACCACACACGTGGGCACAATATACTGCAGAGCTCTTGGAGCTCTCAGCGGACACCCAGGGTTTTAGCCCTGCTGGTTCAGCTTCTACAAGGTTTGACATCTATCCCTGTGACAATAGGATCCCTGCCCACTTGGAACCGCATCATTCCCTACCCTAATCATCCCCACCCTCATTCCCCAAATCATCACCTCTCTAAAAACTGCAGTGTTTTCCTTATTTGAGTTTTCAGTAGAGCCATTCAGGACTTTCAAATTCCACATGTCAAAAGCCTTTTCTGTCTTTAATTTGGATAGTCTGGTTTAAATGCTCTCGGTTAACCAGATCTCCCAAAAGTAGAGCCTGATTATGCTCAGGGCAGTACTTGAGTGTTAACTTCTCCTTTACTAGCCAGGAGACACAAAAGCTCTATCTCAGATCCAGGAAAGGAAAACATGGGCCATGCCTTGGCTGGCTATCTTCTTGAAAAGAGGTAAAACTACCTTTTATTCCTCACTAATGTGTTTAAAGAAGTGGGAACAAAACTCACATAAATTTCTTGCAGAACACCCTATCTTTTTTTTTCTTAAGATTTAATTTTTTATTTGACAGAGAGAGAAAGCACAGCAGGGGGAGCAGCAGAGGGAGAGGGAGAAGCAGGCTCTCTGCTGAGCAGGGAGCCCCATGTGGAGCTCAATCCCAGAACTCTGAGATCATCTGTGTCTCTCATGAATAAGTAAATAAAATCTTAAAAAAAGAAAAAAGAAAAGAAAAGAAAAGAAAAGAAAAAAGAAAAGAAAAGGCTATTTGGGGCAGTCTTTACTGAATTTGGTGTTATGCTAGCCTTATAGAACAAGTATGGGAATTTTATGTCTATTCTATGCCCTGAACAATTTATTTTTTTTATTTTTTTTTTTTTAATTTTTATTTATTTATGATAGTCACACACAGAGAGAGAGAGAGAGAGGCAGAGACACAGGCAGAGGGAGAAGCAGGCTCCATGCACCGAGAGCCCGACGTGGGACTCGATCCTGGGTCTCCAGGATCGCGCCCTGGGCCAAAGGCAGGCGCCAAACCGCTGCGCCACCCAGGGATCCCTGCCCTGAACAATTTAAATAAAACATGGGGTGGGGGGAATCTGCCCTTTAAAAAGGTTATGTAGAACTCACTCATAAAATGGTGAGTTTTTAAAACAATGGACTTTTAAAAATTTACTGATGCCTTATTTATTTATTTATTTATTTATTTATTTATTTATTTATTCTTTTAAAGATTTTATTTATCTATTCATGAAAGACAGGGAGAGAGAGAGAGAGAGAGAGGCAGAGGGAGAAGCAGGCTCCATGCAGGGAGCCCGACATGGGACTCGATCCCAGGTCTCCAGGATCATGCCCTGGGCTGAAGGTGGTGCTAAACCACTGAGCCACCCAGGGATCCCCAGATGCCTTTTTTAAAGAGTAGATTTTTAAAAATTATGTTTTCAGTTTTTTCTATGGCTATGTATTCAGTTTTACATCTTCTTTGATATTATTTGATAATCTATATATCCCAAACAATTTGTTTTTCTAAAATTTTAAATTTATTGATATGCGTCAGATACAAGACTTTGGATTTTGTAGGTAATTATCTGTATCTTTGGTTATGTATTAATTCTTATTTCTGGTGTTAGTTCTTTCTCTCCCTCTCTATCATCAGAATTACCAGGGGCTTGTGTATTTTATTGGGCTTTTCAAAGAACTAATTTTATTTTAATTAATCTAGCTGCCTTTTGGGGGCTATTTTCTATTTAATCTAGTTCTGTTTTATCTTTTAAAATTTCTTCCTAATTTTTTTGTTTGGTTTGGTTGTTTTTCTCTCATCATGAGGTGAAAGTTTAATTCATTTATTTTCTGTCTGTCTTGTTTTCTAATAAATGCACTTAGAATGTACATTTCTGCTGAGTATTGCTTTGGCTGCATGCCATAGATGGGAAGTGTGGAACTCTGCTGTTCATTTTGTCAGTAATTTAGGGTTTTTGCTTTAACCCAAGAATTACTTAGATAAATGGTTTCAAATGTCTCAAAATGCCTTTATTTTACTCTCATGTCTTTTTTTTTCTTTACTTTTAAATAGATGAATTCAATTGTGCTCTCAATGTCACAGACAGGTCTTAAGTATCATTTTCCATAGCTCGGCAGCTCCCAGATGTTATTAATCTGCCTGTTGAACTGTTCCTTTATCAGAGACAGATAACATCCAAAACCTTTCTGATTTCCTTGTTTTTAACTATCATGGCTCTTTAAATTGAAGCAGCTGAATTCAACACAAGGTTAGGATTGTTTCCCTCAAGAATGAACTCCTCTTTCTCACCTTGAAATACTGAACAAGTAAGTAAGGCCTGGTCTTCTCCAAACCTTGCAGATATGTTTTTTACCCAAGCAATTTCTAATTTCAAGGAGAGACCACAACGTTGGTTGAATCACAACGTTGTTGGAGAAGGAAGCGTACGCAGACCTCATTCTGTCATGAAAGACCAGTGTTGGGGCCTGGGATGTTTGTACGTAACGACAGTGGGAACTACACGTAGCAACTTCCTTTTCACTGCCCCACTGTTTGTCAACCAGGGCCTTATTCTTCCTCTTTTCCAGGAGACTGAGTTCCACCCTGATGTGATGGAAATCTCTCTATGACCCTTCTTAATAAATGTGCATTGCTTCAGGTTAACTAAGCTCTATGCTGTTGGAGTTAAAGATAAACAAAATACAATCCCTAAAAGAAAACTAAACAAAATACCAGCCGAGTATCATTCTTTCATCTTTCAAAACAGGGAAGACTTGGACACTTCCATGGCTCCATTGTAGCTTCCTAATGGACAGAAAGAATAGGGAGTCAAGGTTCTCCACAGGCTAAGCTTTCTCTAGAATCCTCAGTTACTGGTCTGCTTTCTTCCTGCTGATCCCTAGTGTGCCTTAGGTTCACCTCTCCACTTGAAGACTGACCAGAGCCACACGCCCTCCAAGCCCGGGGGCCATTTGGCTGGAAAGTAGTGTGGCAGTTGGATTGGAGGTGAGGGCCAGTGAACAGGAGAGCAGAGACCACCACCTTCCTCTCCCAGACTTTTGGTTTTTATCAGTCTTATGAACATAAAATGATATTTCATTGCATTAATTCAACCTTCTCTAATAACTAAGAAGATTAAGCACCTATTTTTTTTTAAGATTTTATTTATTTATTCATGAGAGACACACAGAGAGAGAGCAAGCGAGAGAGAGGCAGAGACACAGGCAGAGGGAGAAGAAGGCTCCTCGTGGGGAGCCTGATGTGGGACTCAATCCCAGAACCCCAGGATCAAACCCTGACCTGGCGCAGATGCTCAACAACTGAGCCAGCCAGGAGTCCCCTCAAGTGTACCTTTTTGTAGGTTTCATTTTTGCCTTCCTTCCCTGGACCCTCTTTCCTTCCTTCCTTGATCTCTTTTCTTTGAAATCAATTGAACTTGCTTTCTTTTCTTTCTTTCCTTTCTTTCTTTCTTTTCTTTCTTTCTTTCTTTCTTTCTTTCTTTCTTTCTTTCTTTCTCTTTCTTTCTTTTTTTAAAGATTTTGTTTATTTATTCACGAGAGACACAAAGACAGAGGCAGAGACATAGGCAGAGGGAGAAGCAGGCTCCCTGAAGGGAACCCGATGTGGGACTCGATACTAAGACCCCGGGATCACACCCTGAGCCAAAGGCAGATACTCAACCACTGAGCCACTCAAGGTTAAGCATCTTTTTATGTGACCATTCAAATTCTCTCTTTTGTAAATTGCTACTATTATATTCCTTCCCATTTTCCTATTATTTATTTTTCTAATTTGTAGAAATATATATACTTACATATATATTTTATAATGTCCAATTTTATATTATATATAAAATTTTATATAATTTTTATACATTGTATAATATCAATTTATACATTTTCCAGACACTAACCCTGTGTTGTTAAATGCATCACTACACTCAGTGGTATCTTCTCTTCATTTTGTAGTGTCTTTTGTATAAAATATTTTATTGTTAATCTAAGACGCTTGTTTTTTTCTTTTTAAAGAAGGAAATAAAATTGATGGAGGGTGCCTTGTCTTCCCCACTGCCTCCAGTTCCTACGAAAATGTGGAAAGGGAAAAATTGATGATTCGCTTCTCTGACTATGATCATAAATAATCGGTGATGTTAATAGGAAAAAACCCAGGCTGTTTTTAACATTTTTATACTAGAGCTTTAAAAAGCTGCTTAAATGTCAATTTGTGCTAAATGACAGGCTTTAAAGAAGGCCCACAAAATGAACTGTCAGGGTCATAAATCCTAAGGAAAAAAAACCAAACCTTAGGTCACATGAATGTCTGCCAGCACCGTGTAATTCTCACTTGAACCACGTTTTAGTTGACAGGAGTCATCTGTAAATGCCGAAACCTTCTTATTTACAGGACAGGGTGGCTGAGTCATCTTGATATTCAAAGCAGAGGGTTTAAGTGTGTTGTGGATCATCTTAATGCTGTAATATTAATGGGGAAGACACATATATAGAAGGAACAGAGTTGAAAGCAGTGGGTTTAAAACATTACTACTCACTTTTATCTGTTATGAAGGGAAGGTCTCTGGCTACCATGGTAACTGCTTTTACTTGTGAACTCATATCACATACAGACACAGGGTAGACTAGAAATAATAAAGATGGCAACTTTTGCTTTTCAAAACCAAAAGTGACTCATCTCCTACCAAAAAAAAAAAAGTGTTTTTGTGATTATATATCTAATGGCCCAAATCCTCACCCAAACTTCATATTTAACTCTTTTTTTTTTTCATATTTAACTCTTGATAAGAGGTTACACTTGTTTCTAGTTGACTTAATTCTGAGAACTGGCTTATGATATTCTTAGCAATTTAGTGGCTTTTGGCATTTTTTATATGTGTGCATGGCATAGGGAAAACAAACTCAAAATAATCAACTCCTAAACTAATACGCAATTTATTTCTCTGGTCTTTTCAAAGGTAACTTCCTACAAGCTTCTGCCCTCTTCCCAGCCCTCTAGGGCAAGCTGAGTCCCACATCTTGAGATGGACTCCTGTCATAGGGTCATTCTTTTATTGGCTCCATTGTTGGGGGAGCCTGAAGACCAGATGCACCTAGGGGAGGGCAGCTATCCCCTGTGTTGTTTCTGGTGGCTGATCTGGCACCCAGTTCTGTATGACCTTGATCCTACTCCCATCTTCTAACTTAATTCAGGCCTTCTTCAACTATGACATCTTGACCTGTGACTTGGATCCTGGGCAGTGCCACTCAGTCTCAGTGGTTGACCAGATGGTTCTCATTTCCAGCCCTGTCATCACCTCCCAGGCAGCCTATTTTAGATGGTGATAGACAACAACTTTAAATCCTTATAAAGATGTTCTTCTCTCATAATAGTTCGTCTTTTTTAATTAGAAAAGCTGACGTGTTGCTGGGAATGGCGAGCAAGTGCCACTTTCTACTCCTTCCTTGTTCCCTACTCCTTCCTCCTTCTCCCTCAGGTCAGCTGTCCTCAGCTCCTTCCAGGCAAGGAGCTCTTTTCCCTCGGGCAGTCTAGCTCTGGGGGCCTCAGCCTTTAAATAAAATTTCACATTCTACCCCCAGGATGAGAGAAATCCCCAAATTTTCCAACCCCAAGCTACCCTCTTGGAAGGGAAAAGAAAAATGCCTTCCTTTCAGGAGGAGCAAGACTGGGTAGGGTGGGGGTGGGGCACCCCAAGCAGGGTCCAATATATGGTGAGTTTGTTGTCATGATTGTTGCTGTTACTCTTGTTAGGTTTTTCAGTTTACGCAGAAACAACTGGTGTTTCCTATTCCAAATATACCTGGGCTTCCAGGATCACAACAGTTAGTACGTGTTAAATTCTCTCTAAAGGCTTTACATGCAATACCTCCATTTATCTTCGCAGCTGCCCTATGATACATGGACTGTGATGATTTGCATCCCCATTTTAAAGATAAAGACACTGAAGTCTAGAGATGCTAAGTACTTGCCAAGGTTACAAAGGAGGTGACGCCTGAGTAGGTTCAGAAGCCCCTGTCAGAAGAGTCCAGAGGCCTTGTTCTTACTCCCAGAACAATGCTTTGCAGGTGTGTCCTGGAACCATTCTGCTCTTCCAGCTAAATCTGGCCCCATGTCAGACTCTTCCTTCCCTAAGGGGGATTCCCTTTCAAGGACCCACCTGGATTCTCTCGGCTCCCCTCATTCTTACCCTGGTGCATCAGATGAGTCTTTGAAATCTGTACATCTGAATTTGATTTATGGTTCCAGATTTTTTTTTCCCCAAGAGGTTCTCTAGCACCTACTTAAGTCAGAGGATGGAAACAAGTATTTAGTTGTTAAGTGGTTCCAAGTTCTGGTTGTAGTCTAATCAGAACCTCCACTACATGTAGGAATCATGATCCGGAAATGCAGATGCTTCTCCCTCCCTCCCTCCCTCCCTCCCTCCTTCCCTCCCTCCCTCCCTCCCTTCCTTCCTTCCTTCCTTCCTTCCTTCCTTCCTTCCTTCCTTCCTTCCTTCCTTCCCAGAAGCTCTATATTTCCTCCTGCTCCCTAGGTCTACAATGCAGGAAAGTTACTATTGGTGAGCAGTTACACATGGATTGCATTTTTAGGGTGTAAATATAGATCTGGTTTACTGAAAGTATGAGCAAGCCACCTTTATATTCAAATCAATATATCTATGCTTTCATCTTTTTCCTTGCTGAGCTGATATTCAGGAGGAGTGAGTTGGTATGACCATATTGGCTGTTTGCAGCCAGCCTCTGTTATGATTAGTTGATGCCCAACTGGTTGTAAAATATTTTGAATATCCCTTTTGTGTGTGTGTGTGTGTGTGTGTGTGCGTGCACACACGTGTGTATATTCACAGAATCTATCTCTATTAAAAGAACAAATCCATAAACTCGAGGCATACTTCTTTTAAAACTGCAGTACTGTGGTTATAAGGTATGTTAATTCCCTGGCATTTAAATTCTTCTAAAATATCTTTGTAAACTTTGGATCATATAAGAGAAATAGAGGATATACTTCCTGTACTTAGGATATTTTCTCTAGTTTGGCAGAGAACTATATTTATTTAACTTTCTAAAATAAAAACATAAATACATACAAAACCATCACATCAACAACCTTCACAAGTGATTGCCAAGTGCAAGGTAATATAGTGTCAACCTGTATCAAAATCGTTGCCTTCTTCCGCCTTCAAGATAGTAGCAGATATTGGTTATTTGTTGAGTGCCAAAGGATTTTCAAATACCATTTCATATGGATTGAATCATACCTCCACAGAAATATGTCAAAATCCTAATCCCTAGTGGCTCATAATGTGACTTTATTTGAAAGTAGGGTAGTTGCAAATAGAATTAGTTGGGATGAAACCATACTAGAGTAGAGTGGGCCCTGAATCCAGTGTTAAGGCTTCTCCAGGAAGAGCTGAGGAACACAGGGAGAAGAGGGTCATGTGATGATAGAGGCAGAGATTGGAATGATGCATTTACAAACTAAGGAACACAAGAATTACCAGCAAACACCAGAACCTTGAAGAGTCAAGGAAGGATATTCCCCTACAGGTTTTAGAGAGGATATAATCTGACTCCCACGTCAATTTTGGAGTTCTAGCCTCTAGAACTGTGAGACGATAAATTTCTGTTGTTTTGAACCACTCAAATTGTGGCATTTTGTAATGGCAGCCCCTGGAAACTAACACACCACCTCATTTAACCCTCTCAATAAACATATGACTTAGGTAATATTATTACCCCCATTATAGAGACTAGAAAATGGAACAACTTGCTGAAAATTACATAGCTAGTAAAAGAACAAGAGTAGAGGCAGGATTTGAAGCAAGACTGTTAAATAACTATTGTCCTTAAGTACCACCCTCAATGCCTCCCACAGATGCAGGGGTCCTCATTCTTTCCCACTGGCAGTTACCAAAAGGTCATCAACTAGCCTGTACCTGCTAACTAGATGGAGCTGTTCATGCAATCCTATCCAAGTGCAGCATTGCAATATATTATCCTAACCTCCCAACTCAAGCAATGGACTTTCAGGGTAACTGGTTTCTATCTAATATTCCATGGAAGTTCATTTTTTCCCATTAATAACTACCCGAGATATTTTAGAATAATTTGTAGAAATAAAAATTTTGAAGAAAAAGTCCTCATGTAATTGTGTTATTTCTAGAGGCAAATAAACTTTAGTTTATTATACATAATATATCTAGTCAGTTCTGTGTTTTAGAAAACTTTTCTGGCTTCCTGATAGTCCCAAACACAATCTGACACATCCTCAGTAAGCTAGCAGAACCTCCAACTATCTCCCTGAGGAGTATTGCTTCCTGACACTGCCCTTCTCTCAGACCCACCATTTCAACATTTTCCTACTTCCGTAAAATCCTATGTTCTCATCTTGAGCTCTCCAATTCTTAGACATACTTCCAGGCTCAGGGGCCATTTCCTTCATTCAGCCTTCTCCAATCTTCTTAGCCCCGGGGCTTAGCCTGCCTTGATGCTTCTAGTGGGTGAAATTATGTATCCTCCTAAAACATGTCTAAGTCCTAAACCTGATAATTCTGAATGTGACCTTGTCTGAAAATAGGGTTTTATAGATATAATTAAGGACCTTGAGTTGAGATTATCTTAAATTTAGGGTAGACCCTAAACCCAATGACGTATGTTCTTATAAAAGACAGAAAAGGAGATGACCCAGAGATACGCAGGTACATGGGAGAGATGCAAGGATGAAAGGGCCATGTGAACACAATGGCAGAGATTAGAGGGTAGTCACAAGCCAAAGAATACCAAGGTAAATCCATTAGTAGAAGCTAGAAGAGAGTCATGGAACAGATTCTCCCCCAGAACCTCTGGAAGAATCCAACCTGCCATCACCTCGATTTCAGATTCTGTCCTCCAGACCTGTGGGAGACTAAAATTCTGTTGTTTTGAGACACGAAATTTGTGGGAATTTGTTACCAATTTGTTATTATGCTAGTTAAACTAGTCATGTTAGTAAGAAACCAGGGCACTAATTTATTTCTGGTACCTAAATTACTTTGATGATATAGCACCTGCTGTTTACAAACTATTTATTAGCATTTGTGAATTATAATTTAATATGAAAGCAGCCCAAATTGTATATTGATCTTGACTGGAAGTAATGGCCATGTTATTTTCCCTTGTTAATGCTGCAACAGGGAGCAGACATAAATACTATGCAGTTTCTTCATTCTAAGTAAGATTATTTTAAACTTAAATAACTGAGTAGATGGAATAATGTATTTTTTATAGACCTTGAAGTCTTGAACTTGAGATATTTTAAAATAGAAAAGCTGAGATGGACATTATTCCCACATTAAAATTTCTTTTTAGCTTTTTAATTACAAAGCAGTATATGAGAAGATTCTTGTTGGAAATGGAAACAGTATAGGTAATAAGTGAAAAAGTGTAAGTTTCCTTTTATGAATATGTGTTAAGTATTATGGATACATAGCCTCATCTGTTCTAGATTATTAAATATTTTCTGCTCATTTGTCCTTGATTTCCCCTTCTTAAAACTTTCTTCATGGTATCTTTTACCCTATAGAAGGTTTACATTTCAATGTAGTCCAGTTTTTCAGCCTTTTTACTTTTTTTTTTTTTTAATTTTTATTTATTTATGATAGTCACAGAGAGAGAGAGAGAGGCAGAGACACAGGCAGAGGGAGAAGCAGGCTCCATGCACCGGGAGCCCGATGTGGGATTTGATCTCGGGTCTCCAGGATCGCGCCCTGGGCCAAAGGCAGGCGCTAAACCGCTGCGCCACCCAGGGATCCCCTCAGCCTTTTTAATTTTAGTTTCTGGGGTTTGTGTCTTGTTTAGCAAGACCCTTACCATCTCAAGATTTTAAAATTTTTCTCCCTTTCTTTCAAAGCCTTTTTTGCTTAGATAATTAATTTTATGTTAGGTAGAGAAAAGAAATTTAGTTCTCCATCATATTTAGCGGAGTTCCATCATTTCCACACAGATATTAAGCATCAGTTTCATCAAACATTCTATTGCCATATATCTGAAGAACAATTTCTGGACTTTTTAGTCTGTTCCATTGATTTGCTTTTGTATATTTCAGTGCAAATTCAACTCTGTTTTTATTATCAAGGCTCCATAGTATGTTTGAATAGGTGTTTCAAACATTTTCAATATTATTGGGTATTTTTCTTCCACATGAATTTTAGAATCAGCTTGCTAAGTTATATAAAAAAACAAATGTCCATTGGGATTTTGAATGAAATTATATTAAATTAACAGACTAATTTGAAGAAACAATCCAAGAACAAGGTGGGCTTCTGTATTTATTTGAATATAATTTTATATCCTTTAAGTAAGCTTTGTAGTTTTTCTCATACACATTTTAAACATGTTTGATAGGTGTGTTCCTATATATTTTACATTTCTTTTGCTATTACAAATGACAATTTTTCTACTATATTAAAAATTGATTACCACTAGTATATCACAATGTTGTAGAATTTTTTATACATCCATTTTATTTTTACCTATGTTACTAAACCCCCTAAAAAATCTAATAGTTTTTCAATGGGTTTCTCTTGACTTTCTATGTAAAAAATCATCTTTCCTTGCAAAGAATGACAGTTTGATTACTTTTCTATTATTTATCTCACATATTTTGTTGTCTAATTGTGCTGGGCAGGATCTCATGTTCATGACTGAATAGTCCTGGTGAGGGCGGACATCTATATCTTGTTTGTGACATCAATGGAAATACTTTCAATGTGTTCACATCGAGTATGATGTTTGCTCTTTGTTTCTGGTAGATATTTTTATAAATTAAGAAAATGTCCTCCTATTTCTACCTTTCTTTTTTTTTTCCTATTTCTACCTTGACAAGATTTTGTGTTGTATTGTTTTTAATCAATAAGAGATGAGCTTCATCCAATGGCATTGGGTTGTATAATGTACAGCTCTTCTTTTTGAATCTGTTTTTGTAGTGAATCACATCAATTGATTTGTTAGCATTAAGTTATCTTTGCATTATTGGGATAAAGTCTACTTTGTCAACATATTAGTGTGTGGTTTTAGTTACAAGCAAGAAAAACAACTCATGCTAAGTTATGGAGAAAAACAAGTTATTAAAAGCTATCAAGGAACTCTTGGAATCCCTGGCGAGTCAAAAGAATCAGGCTTATATGCTATGTGGTCCAGAACAAAATCTCACATTATTTTGTGGAACTGGTCCAGCAAAGACACACTATAGAAACTACTGAACACTGACACCCTCATTTTTGTCACCTAAGCTGCACAGCAGACACACCCTTTGGTTCTACCATTTTTGTACTTGAATGTAGCCTCTACTGCCCAACAAATGAATTCTGAGCAGTTCCTGCTTCTTTGTCAGTTGCTTTCAACCAAAGTCTGCAGGGGTAGTATCTGATGCGCAAAGCTTACGTCACATACCTCTTGCTTAACTTCAGGGGAAACTGGGAGTGAAAATACGTGGTAAGAGTAACATCTTTGATGGGAGATTAGGAATTCCCTAAACAATAAAAAGGTTTTCAGATACTCAGTAGCGCAGAAGGATATCTAGTGTCCCTGATGGTTCTGATGTATTATTTAAAAAATAAGCTGCTGGATTCAGTTAGATTTTAAAATGTTATGATTACATATTAAAATGAAGTTATCTATAGTATTCTCTTTTTGTGCTGTCCTTGTTTACTTATTTATTTATTTTTTTTTTTATTTTTTAGATTTTATTTATTTATTCATGAGAGACACAGGGAGAGAGGCATAGACAGGCAGAGGGAGAAGCAGGCTCCCTGCAAGGAGCCCGATGTGGGACTCTATCTTAGGCTGGGATCACACCCTGAGCCAAAGTCAGATGCTCAACTCTTGAGCCACCCAGGCGCCCCTGTTTATTTTCGATATAAAGTTAGGCTATTATTATAAAATGATGTGAGAAGATTTGCACACTTTCTATGCTCTGAAAGACTTTACATAGTAACTACCTGCCCTTTATAGCTTTAGTAATACCTATAAAATCATCTGGGACTGGATCCTATTTTTAGGTTAGAACTTTGACAGCTGGGGCAGCCTGGGTGGCTCAGTGGTTTAGCACCTGCTTTCGGCCCAGGGTGTGATCCTGGAGTCATAGGATCAAGTCCCACATCGGGCTCCCTGCGTGGATCCTGCTTCTCCCTCTGCCTGTGTCTCTGCCTCTCTCTCTCTGTGTCTCTCATGAATAAATCAATAAAACTAAAAAAAAAAAAAAAAAAAAAAAGAACTTTGACAACTCTTGCAATTATTTTTACAATTATTGCTATATTCATGCTTTTTTCTTCTATTTGGTTCAATTTGATACTGTCTATTAAATATATAATATATAATTGATATTATTTCATCTATATTTTCAAATTAATTGGTATTAGAAATTTTAGCATTCTTTTATAGTTTAAATAGTGTTGAGGCACCTGGGTGGCTCATTCAGTGAAGTATCCAGCTCTTGATTTTGGCCCAGGTCATAATCTCAGGGTCTTGAGATTGAGCCCTGTGTTGGGCTCCATGCACAATGAGGAAACTGCTTGAGGTTCTCTCCATCTCCCTCTGCCCTTCCCTTTGCCCTCACACTCTTTCTCTCTCCCCATAAAATAAATAAATAAATCTTAAAAAACACAGTATCTTCTGTAGATATATCTTTTTCTTCATTATGAATGGCGTTTATTTTTCCTCTTTCATTCTTAGTAAAAGATTAAAGCTGTTATCTATTTTATGGGACTTCTTTTCTTTCTCCAGGGGTATTTTATTATTGTTTTTATACCTAATTGATCCAAACAATTAACTTACTTTGTCTTTTTTTCTTAAAATTATAAATTATATCAAGCAAACAGGAAAATGTAGAGAAGGATATGATTATATTCTCAATGCAACTTGGACAAATCCTAATATTTTGCCAAGTTTGCTTCAGATAATTTAAAAAATAAAATATTTCAGATATTAAGTCCCTCATGTATTCCTCCCCGGGAATAACTACTGCCCTCCATTGTAGTAGAAATGCTTTTCTATTTATTACATTTGTATATGCCCACAAGCAACACAGAGTTTATGTGTTTTTAAACCTCATATAATCGGATCCTACTTTATATGTCCTTTTGCAAATTCCTTTGTGTTTGCTGAACACATTATGCTTAAGATTTATTTGTGAAAATACATATAGCTTCAGTTTATAAATTTTAGCTATTCTATAACTTCTTTTGATGAACGAGTCACAATTTATTTATCCAGCATCATGCTGATGAGTCTGGGGGAACAAAAGCTTTATCCAGGATATTACTGAAAGAATAGAAGACTGATGGTGGTAAAAGATTTATTTTGGACTTCAGACATTGCTACAAGAGTATAGCCAGAGCCTCACTTGGCATCTTGTTTGAAAATTATCACCTTTCTCATTTCTTTGTCAAAAGTGTTAAACTATGTTTATTCAGAATTATTTTTGTAGGACTCAGATGTAAACCACTTAGATAATGTAATTAAAGTTTATTTTTCATTCAGTGGTCACAAATTTTTGTAAAGCCTGTTTTCCCCTCCAACTTAAAATTAGGAAAAGAGAAATAACTGCAAAAAAAAGTTGGATTTTCTGAGGTTAGAAATAACTTAAAGTAATACTGGTAAGTCTGCTCAACTTTTATACTTTCAGAATATGATGAATACTGGATTTTCTTTTACCTACTTTCTCAAATTCCTGCCTCCCTGTCGTCCGCCCCCACCATCTGTTACATTCTACCTTAACTCTGTAACTGAATATGGTACAGAACTAAAATATTGAATGGCTAGATGTTCTCTGTTCTAAATTTTAATGCAGAATATTTCTATTTCCTCTTTAATATAAAAATTGCTTTTTGATGGATTTTTATTCAGGTCAAAAGTCTCAGTTTAAAAATGCATGGTTGAGGGTGGGGGAGGGAAGTGGTCCTCATCTGATAAGGCTTTTGAAACTACAATAAAGCCCTTGAAATTGGTACTTTATATATTGTTTCACAAAAACCTCCTTCTATAGGATTGACTTAAGCTAGATGGTTTGTCTACATCACAACATCAAATCTTTCATTTAAAATATCTGCTGTAGCTCCAGTTCAAAATTTTATATATATACATATATATGTATGTACATGTCTAATACATACAAATTATATATACATATATGTATATATATTAATTAATTTTAATATCTTAAAACACCTCTCTATCCTTTGGCATTTTGAACTCAAGAAATATCTATGTGATTATTAAGAATGGATTGTCTTTTTTTTTTTTTTTAACTTTAGGCCTGTTATTACAGAGGTAAAAAAAAAAAAGTGCCAAATATATATTGCTAAAGCTGTGTAAGACTAAGAAAAAAATGATTGATTCATAGAGAGTAAGAATGAGCTATGATATTTTGAGATGTATTACCAGAATATATTTTAAATTTGAAAACAAAACTTAAAAGAAAAAAGCTCCAAGGAAGAGTATCAAAGAATTTGAAGCAAATCTCTGCCATTCATAAATGTTCCTCAGTGGAGGTACCAATGGTGAGGAGTGAGAGAAGGTGGGTTTCTCCTTACCATCTAGCATTTTGGCAGCAGGGCAAGACCTGAGAAAACTCATGAAAACAGTCTGAAGTTCCTACTCACTTCTCTGTGACTTAAATCATAGTGTTAAAGTAAACTTCTGAAACATCTTTAGGCATTCACCATTTATTTATTTAGTCAAGAAAAATATATTAAGTACTTATTCTATATTAAGTAGTGTGCTACTTTCTGGGTGTTTTAGTAAATTGAATACATGCAGTTGCTGCCCACAAAGGGACTTTGTGTGTAGGGCATTAATTTGTTTGGGTCTACTAGAAGTTTTGTTTTTTAACCTGTTCTTTCTGGATTGGAGTTTTTTTTTTTTTTTTTTTACTATTTTACCTCTCATTAAAGATCTGAAACATGTCATTTGTCATCTACTTAATGGACAAAAATGTTCTCTGTCATTTGTGTCCTTTCAGAAAGGGACACAGTGAGCATGACCTCATTAATAGCAGTAGGTTAGAGCCAGCTAGGAAGGCCTAGCATGTGGGTTATTCTTGCCCTCTGCTACCAGAAAGACACTGGAGTACGGATGCATGTTGGGGTGCTGAGACTCTCATCTAGTAGATAAAATATAGCCCCTAATAACAATAGCAAATACTTGCATAGCATGTAAAATGTTCCATGTTGTGTAACATAATTCTTGTATTAACTTGTTTACACCACACCCCCATGAGGTAGATAGTGGAGTTTACCTTCTTATCTTAATTCAGAAACTAAACATATTCAAATGACATGGGATGTCTCTTATTATCACCATTTTAGAGAGAAGGAAACTGAAGCATGCAAAGGTTAATGGCTTGCCCAAAGTCACATGATTGAAGAACTCGTCATTCAAATTCAGTCTGGTTGTAGAATCTGTGCTTTTAACTACTGCACTGTACAGCCTCTACTTCTCTCCTTTTCCAAATCCATATATCAAAATAAAACTTCAAATACCAATGTAGATCTGAACATTTTTACTAGCAAGTGACTAAATCCAAGATAGTCTTCTATGGGTTAAAGGAGGGCCTAATTATAGCGCTAGCTGCAGAGAGAGCATCTGTGTGGGAATGGCAATCAGGCAGGACTGATATTCTTGAAGGTCCTTCTGTCAGAGCACATTCTGTATATTTCTGTCAATACATTTAGCCATATTCTATTAAAAGTATTTGCTCATGTGTCCTTATGTCGTGTCAGAGAGAACCCTAACTTATATAGTCTTGTGATACACATAAAGTCCCATGCTTTTTTTTCATCATGGTCCCCTCCTATCTGATTTGGATGTGTCCCTTGAGAATGACCCTTTCCTCCCTCCAGAAGCTTATGTGAAATCCCAGCTTATGAACATAAAACTTCTTGAAATCCTAAGACAACAGTTGTGTTGATTTTTCCCCATTTGTTTTCATGTTGACATGATATCTCTATATTACGGAGAGATGGAGAATCTTGAGAAGAGTTTTATAGATGGTAGAGACTGACTTAGCTCCTCAATATATACATTATCCCTTTGCTGCTTGGTAGTAAAGCTCCCAATTTAAAGCTGTCTAAAATCAAGACTAAATTCCCCAGCCTCTCTTGCAGTTAGATATGGCCATATGACTGGGTCCTAGTCACTGAGATGTAAGTGGAAGTATTATTATGCGCAGCCTCAGGAAGTTTCCTCAAAGAGGATTATGTCCTTCCTCATGCTTCTTCCTTTCTGTTGACCAGAATGCAAAAAGATAGTTGAAGCTTAATTAGCCATCTTGGATCTGTGTCTTGAGTATGATAAATCAGTAGGACAGGAGAATACTAGCGATCATGAAACAATCATTCAGCTCTGAATAGATAGAGATAGAGATTTAGTTATTTACCTCCAGGCTTTATGAGAGAATAAAATTCTAACAAGTTTAAGTCATTATTATTTTAAATTTTTATTTCTCATAGCTAAACCTAATAGCTAATTTCTCACAGCTAAACCTAACTAATACAGATATAAGGTAAATGTAGTCTCTCTCCCTTATCTTGGGGGCAGTACCTGCCTGTATATCTGCTCTCATTCCGCTTTCCCACCAACCACCATTACATCTCCTTATGGAACTTCAATAGACTTTTCACCACAGTCCACTTATCCTGCCTCCAAGAGCTCAGAATGGTTAGGCCCTGGAATTGGCTGATGTCTTAGGAAGCACAAGGGGATTTTTTTTTTAATTTTTATTTATTTATGATAGTCACAGAGAGAGAGAGAGAGGCAGAGACACAGGCAGAGGGAGAAGCAGGCTCCATGCACCGGGAGCCCGACATGGGATTCGATCCTGGATCTCCAGGATCACGCCCTGGGCCAAAGGCAGGCGCCAAACTGCTGCGCCACCCAGGGATCCCCACAAGGGGATTTTGAATTGCATAGTAAGGTTTTCTAAGTATTAAGGATTTGTTATTGTTGTCCTGTGATTGTTGGATAGTCTATTTAGAGACAGTGGGGATAAGGAGGTAGGGGGACTTTGTGACTTCTTTGCCTTTTGGGTTATATTTCCTTTGTGATAATAGGTTGTGTGAACTGGTATCCTGAGAATAAAATGATGACCATGCTTCGTCCTTTAGTTATATTGAGTGTTCGGGTTCCTGATGACTTGCTTGCTTAGCTAGGTGGCCTGAGTTCTGACTCCACAGTATTGTCTAGCTTTTGGATCCTAGATTTTTAAAAAGTATTTTATTTATTTGAGAGAGAGAGAGAGAGTACATTATCTGGCTGTGGAGCAGAAGGCAGAAGAGAAGCAGACTCCTCCACCCACTGAGCAGGGAGCCTGACATCAGGCTCAATCCCTGGGATCTTGACCTGAGCTGAAGGCAGACGCTTAACCAACTGAGCCACCCAGGTGTCCATCATCCTGATTTCTTATTTCTTCCTTTATCTGGTTTCTTCTACAGCAAAGTCCTTAACCTGGAATTCATGTATCCTTAAGGCATTGGCTGGAGGTGAGGGGAGCCTGTGAAACCTTCATGCATTATATATTCTGTGGTTATGTGCATGGATATATGTTTCTTTCTTTTTTCTTTTTTTTCTAAGTAGAAACCTGCATTTCATTAAATTCTCAAAGGGATTTCTAACTGAAAGGCTAAAGATTTTCCATTTGTTAAATGAAAGCATGGGACTTATTATTGACATCATAGAGCCTTTTTGTTACTGAATTACTTTTTAAAATTAAGAAAAATATTGAAATACAATTGACATACAACATTATGTTGGTTTCAGATGCACAACATAATAATTTGATATTTGTATATATTGAAAAATGATCACCATAAGTCTACTTAATATCCATTACTATATTGGGACGCCTGGTGACTCAGTGATTGAGCATCTGTCTGCCTTCGGCTCGGGGCATGATTCTGGAGTCCCGGGATCAAGTCCCACATCGGGCTCCCTGCGTGGAGCCTGTTTCTCCCTCTGCCTGTGTCTCTGCCCCTCTCTCTCTATCTCTCATGAATAAATTAAAAAAATATTTTAAAAAACCCCATTACTATATATGGTTATAATTATTTTTCTTATGAGAACTTTCAAGATCTAGTCTCTTAGAAACTTCAAATATATAATCTAGTATCATTAATTGTAGTCTCCATGTTTTATATTACATCTCCAGGAATTATTTACTGTATAAATGGAAGTTTGTACCTTTTGGCCATCTTCACGAACCCCTCCCCAGTGCCTCTGACAACCACCAATCTGCTTTCTTTATCTATATGAGTTCAGTCTTTTTGGTTTGGCTTCATTTTTGTGTTGTTTTAGATTCCACATATAAGTGAGATCAGATAATACTTGCTTTGCTCTGACCTATTTTTCTTAGCATAATGCCTTCAAGGTCCATTTATGTTTTTGCAAATGGCAAGATTTTCTTTTTTTAATGCATGAATAATATTCCATTTTATATATGTAACACATCTTCTTTATCCATTCATTCATTGAGGGACGCTTATTGTAAATAGCAATACTTGGACACTTGGCTATTATAAATAATGCTGCAACAAACATGGAATTATATGAACTTTTCAAGGTAGTGTTTTCATTTCTTTTGGAATTCCAGAGTGGATTTGGTGGATCATGTGGTAGTTCAAGTTTTAATTTTTTGAGGAACCTCCAAGCTGTTTTTCTTTTCTTTTCTTTTCTTTTTTCTTTTCTTTTCTTTTCTTTTTTTTTTAAGGATTTTATTTATTTATTCATGAGAGAGAGAGAGAGAAAGGCAGAGACACAGGCAGAGGGAGAAGCAGGCTCCATGCAGGGAGCCTAACATGGGACTCTATCCTGGGTCTCCAGGATCCCACCCTGGGCTGAAGGTGGCGCTAAATCGCTGAGCCACTGGGTCTGCCCCCAAGCTGTTTTTCAAAGTAGCTCTGCCAATTACGTTCCCACTAACAGTACATGAATGTTTCCTTTTCTGCACATCCTTGCCAACACCTGTTATCTCTTCTTTTTGATAAGAGCCATTCTTACAGGTGTGAGGTCATCTCTTTTTCAATTTCATTGGCATTTCCCTGATGATGTTTTTGAGCACCTTTTCTTGGAACCTGTTGGCCATCTGTATGTCTTCTTTGGGAAAATGTCTTTTTAGATCATCTGCCCATTTTTTAATTGGATTGTTTGTTTGAATTATATGAATTCTTTATATTTTGAATATTAACCTCATATCAGGCATATGATTTGCAAATATTCTCTTCCATTTAGTGAGTGGTCTTTTCGTTTTATTGATGATATTCTTTGCTGTGCAGAAGCTTTTTAGTTTGATGTAGTACCACTTATTTATTTTCACTTTTGTTGCCTTTGCTTTTGGCTTAAAATTCGGAAAATCATCACCAAGACCAATGTCAAGGAGCCTTCTACCTATATTTTCTTCTTGGAGTTCTGTGGTTTCAGGTGTTACATGCAAGTCTTTAATCCATTTTGAATTAATTTTTGTGTACAGTGAAAGAAAGTGGTGCAGTTTCATTCTTTTGTATGCACCTGACCATGTTTCCAAGCACCATTTATTGCAGAGACTGTCCTTTCCCCATTGTGTATTTTTGGCTCCTTTGTCATGAATTTTTTTTTAAGATTTTATTTATTGATTTATTTATGAGACACACACACACACACACAGAGACAGAGACACAGGCAGAGGGAGAAGCAGGCTCCATGCAGGGAGCCCGACGTGGGACTCGATCATGCTCTGTGCTCAAGGTGGTGCTAAACTGCTGAGCCACCCGGGGTGCCCATCCTTTGTCATAAATTAAGTGACCACATATGCATGGGTTTATCTGGGTTTTCTGTTCTGTTTCATTGATCTATGTGTCTGTTTTTAATGCCAATATTATACTGTATTGATTACTATAGCTTTGCAATATAGTTTGAAATCAGAAAATGTAATGCCTCCAGTTTTATTCTTCCTTCTTGAGATTGCTTTGACCTAGTGACTTCTGTAACTGTCATTTCTCTTATTTTTACTGTATAAAACTCAACTACAATTTGTGGCCCATCTCTAGTTTACCTATAATTGTATCTTATTTTTCACACCCAGCTTTGTACACAGCTCACTTTTATTTTATTTTATTTTATTTTATTTTATTTTATTTTATTTTATTTTATTTTATTTAAGATTTTATTTATTTGTTCATGAGAGATGCAGAGAGAGAGGCAGAGACACAGGCAGAGGGAGAAGCAGGTTCCATGCAAGGAGCCCGATGTGGGACTCGATCCCAAGGCTCCAGGATCACGCCCTGGGCCGAAGGCAGGCACTCAACCGCTAAGCCACCTAGGCGTCCCACACAGCTCACTTTTAATCTCTTGTATGTATATTAAGTAAGCTGCCTTAAATTCTTCTTTTGAAAAATATATGATAAAAATGTACAATGATAACTTATTTGAAGAATTATCATTAATTTCTTGTGAAAGACTCTTATGTTGTGCTAAGGGTTGTACTAGCCATCTATGCCCAACATTAAACATACTTTCCCTATCCTGAGTCCAAAACAATTGTGACTCAGGATGGTATCAATCTAAATATCTCTGTGGTCGACCTAGTGGGTGGAGAATTGTGAAGTTTAGGATTGAGGGAAATGGCAGAAAAGAATTGGAGAGAAAGCCTGGGAAGATGACATAGATTTTGAAGGAGAAAGGGATTATTTCTTCTGCAACAAAAGATAAAAAAGGATAGAAGTAAAGATAAAGACATTTTAATATAGATATAGGGTGAAAAAGAATATACAAATGACGGCTCAGTGTGTTCAGTAAAGAACGTATAGGGGAGATATTAAGCTATCTGCATGACAAAGGGAGGGACAGGGGGTCCGGGTTATTCTGAAAGTAACAGTCCCATTGGGGTAAGAGGAGTCAATGAAGGAGTAACGAAAATAAGTAGGGAAAGAAGGTCACTTCAACAGTTCAACAAACTTCTATGACCATTACCCCTTTCTACAATACTGTGCAGGCACAGGATCAGAGAACATACAATCCCTTTCCTTGGAGTTGTCACACTAATTAGGAAAGCCCCCAGCAGGGCCCAGTTGAAAGGAGAGGAAAGCAAATGTAGCATCATCTCATGATGATCTTCAGTGATGTCAGCTGGATGTAGCAGGAGAGAAAGTAGAGTTGAGGGCGGTGATGATTCAGGTTTACTAACAGCCTCATAGAAATATTCAAGGCAACACTGGTCTTGGTGAACATGATGTCCAGATGAGGAAAGGAGATATGTAGAGTAAGGGGAAAGCCCTGCTCCTGTGGGGAGAGGTGGCATAAGCACCAGGAAAGGTGCCACCTTTAAAGCAGCCATAAAGTGGGAGATCATTCAAGTGGTAAGAGGTCTCACAGTTAAGCCCTGATGGTGGGTCATGGAGACAGGGTAGAGGGACAAGCATGAGCAAAAAGTGCTGTAAAGATGTAATAAGGGCTCACACATGTCATAATATGTCAAACAAAAAGAAGTGTACAGGAGTTGTGGGGAGTTTTTATCCCCACAAATATGAGAGATACCAAGACACATAAGGCCCAGCTCACCTATGAAAGTCTAAGTACAGGAATTCTGATTCTAAAATCACCTCCACTTATGTTGGTTTATCTTTCTGAGACACTTAATTGCTTCTGAGTGGCCTTGCTATGAAGATTTATTACCTTTTCTCAGCTCTTCTTTTATTTGGCCTGTTACCTGCCTCAGGTAAGACTTTAGCAATAATAAGGGAAGAGTTGATACAAATGAGAAGGCTATGTGAAATGGCACAACAGTTGTCTCTTGGTAATGGTACATTGTAGGTGCTCAAGAATGTTTTGAATGAATGAATCGTTGTTTCTTTATGAGTGACCCCTGGAAAATAGAATAGAATTTGGAGAATTCCAGGATTCCCTTTCTATTTCATCCTAAATTTCTCATCTCTGTATTGAAGTAGAATCTCAGATTATTTCCAAGAAAAGGGATTTAGAGATTATCTGCTTGGCCCCCTCATTTTACAAAATGATTTTGAGACCTTGAATCCAGGTCCTCTGATTTCCAGTACACCACACAATTTTTATTTCCATTGTCATGTTTCTCTACCTGTTTTAATGAAGGTACAAATAATGTCCATTTTGTAGAGTTTAATTGTGAACCTTGAATGTGTTTATCCAGGTAAAGAGCTTTGAAGGAGTACTTGACAAAGAGCTTTTAAGGAGTGCTCAAGAAACGTTAACTATTATTATCATCATTACAATTATTGCCTCTTCTTTAGTTTATTCCTTTCAGTAATTTTTCCTTTCAGTTCAGAATGAGGATGATTCAGTTCAGAATCAGGATGAGCCCAGAAAAAAACCCCATGAAATTGTTTATCTTTACAACTCCAGGTACTCATGCAGTGATAACATCTTGATAGGATTAAGAATGGAAAGGAAGAGGGGAGCCTGGGTGACTTGATTAAGCATTGACTCTTTTTTTTTTAATTTTTAAAAAAGATTTTATTTATTTATTCATGAGAGACAGAGAGAGAGACGCAGAGACACAGGCAGAGGGAGAGGCAGGCTCCATAGGGAGCCGATGTGGGACTCGATCCTGGGACTCCAGGATCACACCCTGGGCTGAAGGCAGGTGCTAAACCCCTGAGCCACCCGGGGATCCCCAAGCATTGACTCTTGATTTCGACTCAGGTCATGATCTCAGAGTTGTGAGATCAAGCTCCTGTGTTTTGGGTTCTGTGCTCAGTGGAGAGTCTGCTTAAGGTTTTCTCTTTCTCCCTCTGCCTCTACCCCTCTCCTCCATCCCCCTTCATGCCTCCACTTTCTCCCTAAAACAAAACAAAACAAAAATTTTAAAAGGAAAGGGAAGGATGGGATGAGGAATAAGAGATAACATCAGGAAGATGAAAACATTGATGGTATGAAGGTGAAAAGAAGGAGAAAGAGTCATTGATGGCACCAGGGGGTTAGGTTCAGTCGTTTAGAAAGTTTTGGTGACATTAATAGAAATGTGAATGCAGGGAAAGGAAGCTGGTTTGGGAATGAAGCCTGTTAAAATGATTTGAGAAATGGTTACTTTGAAGTGACAGTAAGACCTCTAAGTAGAAATAATCTAGTAGACGGACAAGCAGAAATATGAAACCAGGAGAAAGCTTGACTGAATAAACATTGAGGGATCCTCCACAAAAGTATGTTGGCTGAAGTTCTGTGGATAGATTACTATTCCCTTCCTTTATCTCACAGGTGTGCTCTGGGCATGGGGATGATAAGCGCTGTGTGTTAGTGGAAGACAAAGGCAACACCAAGAACTATCATTCTTTGCTCTTCCTTCTCTCGCCTACTTTTTTTTTCCCACTCTTCTCCCCACTTTGCTCTCACTTGATATATATTTTTCCTGTTCCTGAACACGTAAGAAATTTCAGGAGTTCAGTGAAATATGTTTTTTTTTTAAAGCTAAATAATTAGTAAGATTCAGACAGAGGAAAAAAAGCTTAGAAAAAAGTAATTTGGAATAGTGATGATATTATGTTCCACAATGATCCCCGGGTGAGGTGCCTGACAGTGGGGAATAGAGGAAGACATTGATGCGGATTCCAGTTTGGAACATCCTGAGAAACTTCACCTTTTTGTACCTGCTTGTTCTCACCTGCTGGAACGGCATGACATCCAGCATGGCATCATCTTCTAGAAAATCTAGTTCTGGCCTTTCTCCTTAATTCCTTAATTCATCCAATAATGCTGGGCTTATTCAATCCAAAGGAAGGTTAATCAGTCATTTATATCAAGTCAGGAGCACCATCAGTCCCTGTCAGTTCCTTCTAAAATGTATTTTTTTAAACCTGATTAAAAACTATTTTGTTCTGGGATGCCTGGGTGGCACAGTTGGTAAAAGCACTTGACTCTAGGTTTCAGTTCAAGTCATGATGTCAGGGTCATGAGATCAAACTCTATGTTGAGCTCCATGCTCATCATGGAGTCTGCTTGAGATTCACTTCCTCTCCCTCTGCCCCTCTCCTTTTCTCTCTCTTTACCTCTCTCTCTCTCTCTCTTGTTCTCAAAATAAATAAATTAATAAATCTTTTTAAAAACTCTGTTTTGTTCCCATGGGCCATTGCCACTAATTCTACAAGTTGTCCTATTTGCAATCTCCGCTAGAACTTTGTGAATATATCTGCAAATAAATGTAGTCCCCTGTTTTGCTTATTTGTTATCTATCTGCTTAATTTTAGGAACTGAAGATGATTATGTGATCACTAGCTTTCTGGACTGTAAAAATCAAACATCATGTAGTTCTCCAAACGAAAATGGAAGCTGTTCTCATGTTAATGAGGAGGTTGGAATATGTGTCTTGCATTTTAGAAAAAAAGCAAAGCAACCAGCCATAAAGAAATAGAAAATTAGGAAGACAGAACAATCAACACCCTTGTCTTATTTAAAAATAAAATCTGTTCTCTCTTCTCTTTTCTTTTATAGTGACACATTTATTTATTGACAATTTTCTTTTAAAGATTTTATTTATTTATTCATGAGAGACACACAGAGAGAGAGGCAGAGACACAGGCAGAGGGAGAAGCAGACTCCATGCAGGGAGCCCAATGTGGGACTCATCCTGGGATCACGCCCTGAGCCAAAGGCAGACGCTCAACCACTGAGCCACCCAGGCGCCTTGATTTATTGACAGATTGCACAAAAGTTTATAAAGGAATTACAGTGAGAGCCAACATTTTTTTTTTTCTATCCAGACAGATCAGAGAATGCAGAGGAAGAACACAAAAGAAGACCTATTCTTTCAGGATTGGGGTGGAAATTTGGAGGAGCATGAAGTGTGAGAGGAAAAGATCTGAAGGGGCATCTGTAGTGTGTGTGTGTGTGTGTAAATTGTGGAAAGAGGAGATGGAGTAGAGGTTACTATATTTTACTGCATATTGTGAATGGAGCCTTCCCTCCATGTTTTGTAGATTTGGGTGAAATCTTAATTTCCTTTAAATGATTATCGTTGGCTCAAAATCTCTGATCATAACAAGTTAGTGTTTGTATCATTACCTGTGATTTCTTTCCTTGACTGTAGAAGCCAAGTATACATGCTATCTTGGCCTTGGTAAAATAAGAAAGTGAGTCTTTGAGCCTGGAACTCCCTGCCATAGCCCCTGGAGCCTCGGATGCCCATGCTCTCTGCAGCAACCCTAGTCCTCTGCTTGCAGGGCTGCAGCCCGGCCAGGCTGTCCTCCCCAAGTACCTTAGCCACCAAGATCCACTGATTGCACTATACAGCTTCCCTCTGAAACTGCTCTCTTGGCTTTTCAGGAAAAACCCACATGAGTGAACAATTCTAATTTGGGTACAATAGACTGCCTACCCATGCAGAAGTATTTGCATTTTAAATAGGAAGCGTAGTGCTAGTAGGTGAATTTCAAACTGTGTAACTAAAGTGAAGAATTTCAGGCAAATATGGGTTTACCAGTCAGGGCTCTGGGCGGAAACAAATGAGACATTCAAAGAGGTTCCCAAAGGTAGGAACAGGCAAGGTCATCAGACAGCTGGGGCAGCCACCAGGGAAAGCAATGTGGGGAAGAAGTCTTTCATTGACAAGCCTCGCCTGAGGGGAGGAGGGAGTTAGCAAGGGAAAAAATTAGCAAGTGAACAATACAGCTTTGTCTTTTATTATTAATAGAATGGGGGCAGCAGTGAGGCATGCAATGGAAATATTGGTATGGTTGTGCTTCAAGGAAAGAGTTTTTGTTTGCCTGCTTGTATTAGAATTCAGGTCACACGTGCAGGACCCACCTGAGGGGTCTAAGTGGCCTGATGGGCCCTGTCCCCCACACTGGGTCCTGCCCCTCCCCAAGTGAGCTGATCCCTTTGTGATGCTGAGGTGAGTGTCCAGGAGGGCCTGTGACAACCACTCCCTCTCCCCCCCATTCTCAGTCTCTACCTGCCACCTGCCCTGGGCAGATGTCCCTGTCAGATGTTCCTGTCATCAGGCTTGGGACAGTGAGCAAGGCAGTCCCCATGCCACCAGCAGCCAGACATGGTCTCCGTGGAGCTCCTGACTGAGGTAACCACACAGATCTGGGCTGTGGTGTTAAGGCCTGCCGCAGCCCCTCACGGCTATATGAGGGATGTGGACTGGGCCAGCTCTGCAATTCATCTTCCCACAAAACCCTCCCTGCCCTGTGGATCATGAAGATTATAGCCCTAGACCCTGTTTCCAACATCCTGTGTGCTTTAGAAGGTACATTGAAAACATAAAATGTACTGTTCATGCCTCTCACTCCTGTAAATGTATCATTTTCTATTTCCCTACTTGTCTCCCACCCCCATCACCACCCCTCAAATATCCAGGGATGGTTGCACTAGTTTTCCACACGGCCTCCCAGCCTCAGGCTTGTTCTCAAATTCATTCTTCATTGTCCCAGCAGAGAGAGAGAGAGAGAGAGAGAGTGTGTGTGTGTGTATGTGTGTGAGAGAGAGCAAGAAAAGAAGAGAAGAGAAGAGAAGAGAAGAGAAGAGAAGAGAAGAGAAGAGAAGAGAAGAGGAGAGGAGAGAAGAGGAGAGAAGGCTGGGGGAGGGGATTCTATGGCTTATCTATTTTGCTGAGGGCAGGGATCTGAATTTTATATGCTGAAATTCATGTGTTGTTGACTGGTATGACTCACAGAGGACTTCTGAGTATATGATGTACTTACAGTCTCTGGGAAATGAGTGCCAGAGAGTCCCATGAGCCTTGCTTTTGCTTTGGCAAGCCAGTGTTCATTAAGAACCTAGCCTTTGAGTCAGCAGAGCTAGTAAGTTAGAAAGAATGGGTCACTATTCCTGTGGCCATGTTGTAAACTGGATGGAGTTGCAGGTAGTACACTGCTCAACCCCATCCCCACCCCCCAAAACAAATGAACAGAAACAACAACAAGCAATGGCGAAAACAGCCTGGCAAAAGGACAATAATTAACACTTCTAGTACGTACTCAATATGACATAGGTAGTATTTACCACTTGTGTGAAGAAACTGAGGCCCCTGAGGATTAAAGAAACTTCCTGGGATCATGGGGGTTATGCGGGATGATGTCGGGGTTCAAATCCAAGCAGAAGCCTTTACCCACTCTCCAGAGAAGGCAACTAGAAGCAAATGTGTATATTAAAGGTATAAATTTGACATAACATACGGTGACTGGTCCAAGTTCAAAGCAGACCAAGCCAACCACCTTGATTGAATAAAGGTGGGAGATCCCATAATTTCTACACAGAGTCATGTTGACTTTTTAAGTGGAATATTAGGGAGCTGGAGAGAGCAACAGGACCCACAGGTAATATCCAGAGCAGGAACCAATTTTAAAACATAGTCTGTGTTGAAAAAGTCCTTTCAGTCTATAGTAAAAAGGAGTCGGTCAAAAATATGAACACAAGAGACTGCAATCTCCTTTAAGAAAAATAATCATATGTACTAATACCAGGAAGATGTCAATGGGAATAAACCCTGATCTAATCACATTATGATTAGACAGTGAAGCCAGAAGGCTTTGAACTTATTTAAGGTATATTCAGGGTTTGATGTCTTATTCTTAGGGTAACCAGAAAATAGAGTAGATATCAGTAAATTTACATGTGAATTTATACTGATTGATTGGCAAAAAATATGTTAGGCTTTGCTTGCACATTCACCAAGCAGTGTTAAAAACACTTAACAAGATGATTGTGAAGTTCCAAGCTAAATTTGGAAACCTCGCTATTGCCTTTCCGGCTCCCTGAGCAGCCTCCTGGTGGTGTCTGTGGGGGGTAAGAGTCTGCAGGGGGCTGAGCTAACCAGCTGAGCAGTCTTGGGACCTTCACACAGCAGAGGAAGCAGACATCGGAACTTGTGCTTATTAGAAACAGACTGTGAAAACAGATGATCATATTTTGATTTCAGTTTAATTCAGCAAGTTGATTGGGTATTTATGACATTTGCGACATAGTCCCTGTTTAAACACAACTCTGCATTTGGGAGTCTCTTGGGCTCATTTATGTGGGGACACCATGTATGCTTCATAATGTGAATTATTTCACACAGTTGCCTGAGATGATGGGATAATGTTTTCATCAACCAGGTTGACAAAGACCAGAGAGTCGGTGAGGGGGTAGGAAAGTTGGAATGATTTTTCTGGAAAGCTGTCAGTCTGAATCAAGAGGCTTTAAAGACTCTTTAACCTAAAAATTTCACTTCTGTTTTTTTTTTTTTTTTTTACAGGAAATAAATAGAGGTATGCCTAGAGATTGGGTTAGAAGTGTATTTATTGCAGGTCCCCCACCCCCACCCCCTTTTGTTGCTCTCCTGTCACAGCTGACCACAAGGTAGGAATTCCTTACTCTTCCCAATCTTCTCTTTCCCAAGTCCCCTTCATCTTGTCCATAGTTTCAGTTAACCTTCTCTTTACAGAAACCTGCAGACCTCCTCCTTCTCTCACAGAGCAGCCAACTGACTAATTGACATGTCTACTTGGATATCATGAAGGCATTTCAAATTCAGGAGGCCCAAATGGAGCTCATGTTTTTCTACCTGGCCCTCTTCCAGTTTCCCTATGGGGAAATCATGTTATTCCTGTACTAAAGAGATTTTAGTGGCTTTTCGTTGCTCTTAAAATAAGGCTGTGCCATGTAATTATAAGGGTGAAGATAAAATTCTAAAAATTAATATGACCAAGCCATTAGACTCCCTTTTGCCTTCCAATTTTAGGTTGTTGAATATTACAGTGAAGCGCTGGACATTCTAAACCAAGCAGAAATCCAAGACATCTGCCCCTCATGTTCCTTTAGCTCAACTGGTAATTTCTGACTTAATTGCCAAAGAGTCTTCTTATGGGTAGTAGTAAGGTGAACTTTGAAAATAGAATTGAATTTCTGGAATGAAAAGTACAAAGTATATATTGTGATTTTCATTATTGAGGGTTTTTAAAAGTTATTTTTACCCTAAGAAATATTCTGTTAAGGATATAAAGTAAGTTTTTGTTTGTGGTTCAGAAAAACCAGTAAGACTGGATCAGAAGCAGATGTGTTATTCGTAACCCTCCTTAAATGATTTATGCAGCATCCTTCTGTTGGACTTACCTTTGCAAAGCATAGAACTGAAGAGAAATCAAAACAGTAGACAGAAAAACCAAATCTATCCACTCGGTTCCGGGAGTGTTACAACCCAGTGAGGCTGATAAGCGTATAAACTTTGTGGTGTCAACAGCACCAGTTCTCTGGAGCAGTACGTCTCACCAGGGGTTGCACCTTAGACTCTCCTGGGGTGCTCAGAAAAGTTTGGATACCCTGGCTCTACATCAGAATCTCTGGGGCTGTGACCCAGGATGAGTATTTTTTAAAGCTCCCCAGGCAATTTCATTGAACAGTGAGGTTGGAGAATTAAGTATGAATGTATCACCTTCTTAATGAATTTCATTCTTTGAATCCCAGAGAAAAGCCTTTTAAAGATGAGTCTGAATTTAAAACAAATGCAAATTTTAATGTGGGGATCACAGAAGCAGATTTGGAGTTCTTTTAATACTGTTTCACTGACACTGACTTCTACCTCTGAAACCAATAATCTGTTAATTAATTGAACTTAAATGAAAAAAAAATTTTAAAAACTTAAAAAATAGTAATATACTTTGGACCAAAGAAAGTCTAGATTGTGAACATTTAAAAATTAAAATTTACAATGTTAAAATGAACTCATCCTGCAAAAATAAAAGCTCTGAGTAAAATTTCAAAATTATTATTATTATTATTTTTGAAGATTTTATTTATTCACGAGAGACACACAGAGAGAGGTAGAGACATAGGCAGAGACATAGGCTCCTTCCCCACAGAAGGAGCCTGATGTGGAACTCGATCCCAGGACTCCAGGATCACGTCCGGAGCCGAAGGCAGATGTTCAACCACTGAGCCACCCAGGCATCCCTAAAATTTCAAAATTATTCTAAAAAAACCTCCAAAACCAAAAAACAATTTCACTGACTGAGAAGGGGGGAAGTAAGGGACCAAGATGGTGTGACTTTTAGGCAAGAAAGCAGTGTGTGAAAAGATTCTTAATTCATTAAGGTTTTTCAAAACTCAATTTCTTAAATTGGGGAAAAGAAACATCTGAACAGACAAACTTGTTTCGTGGCAGTCTCTGGAAACATGCTCATCAGCATGCCCTGTAACCCAACTGTGAAAAGAAGTCTCATCAAGGCCTGTTGTATTTTCTATGCTGGCACTACCAGTGTTGATTTTAGAAGCGCTCACCTTTTTTTTTTTTTTTTTTTTTTTTTGATTCCAGATGATTTTCATTCATTCACATGTGCAGATCAGAATTGCTCTGATTAACTTATTTTCTTCCTCTTGAAGATACTGAAGAGGTACAACTAAAGCTACGCCAAGTGCTTGAATGTGCACTTGGAGAACTGTCTCTGTGTGTCTTCTATGATGATACCCTGCATCTTGCCAACCAGCACTTGGCTTAGCATCTTAGTGGCACTCCTCCTCCTCAGAAAGCCACTCCACTCGTTCAGAGCTCAATAGCAAAGATGGGGTTTTCATGCTTCTGAGGTACGACTGGTACTCAAAAGCTCATTGGAACAAGCCAAAGCAAAGCAGAAAATCAGTGCCAAGGCATTTTCCAGTTAAGGCTCTTCCCCCGTCCTCCTTACCCTCTTAACGTCACCTAACCATTTTAACAAATCATCATCTAAACTATTACCTATTAAAAATTATTAACTGGAGATTTTGAATTCCCCATTTTTATTAATCACCATAAATTTTGTTGATCTTATTGTTTTTTAGAGACAACAGACCCATCTAAATTTATTAGGCAGCACATATTTTGAGAATTTTTTTTAAAACTGTGCTGAAGTTGTAGTTTCAATCAGTGAGATTCAATACGCTTTGTAAATAATTGGTTTCCATAAATATTGTTCCAAGTATGTTGGTGACAGTGATATCTGATGGAGAGATTATAAAACAATAAAAATGACACTGTCATGCTTAAATAGAAAAGATGATTTGCCAAGATTATTCTGGGCAATATTACCAAAATGATCGTGGGCCTGACCACCATTTGTGTAAATACCGACACTCGTGGAAACTCTGCTTGTTGAATTGCTGGTCGGATTTCGAGTTGGCCTTCTGCCTCTAACAATGATAAGGGATATTTTTTGGAGCTCCTGGTTGCTTTTCATGATACCTAAAAAGACTAAGCTGTCACCCAGACATCCTTACTATTTTTTTTTTTAATGTCTTGGCTATAAATTAATCATGAATTTTCCTAACCATTTTCCGAATCAGTTTCGATTTTGAGCTTATGCTACGGGTTCGGTGTGGGAAATGAAAATGGACAAATGCTACCTTCTTTAAATGTTAGCATTTTTTTCAGGATTTATACGACTTCTAAACACAGAATCCATGATAAAAATTAAAAATTTTATAGTAATTTAATATTTGGATATAGTGTTTAAGTCAAACACTACTATAAGATTTTTAAGGAACAAAGAGTAGCCCTCAGATACGACTTCATCCCAACCAGGGTTCCTGTTCTGAGTCTTTCAGTTCAATGGTTTTCTCCTAGCATTTACCTCTATTTCTCAATAACATGCATATAGTCCTATTTTTTTATGTTCCTACTGTAGACATTGCATATTGGCTTTCCACTCTGGAAGATGATATCTTACTCTCCCAAATCATCTCTCTCAGAGACTATCTCACACGTACACATGCATATACACGCACACTGCCAGCAGCATGCACTCTGCACATACTTGCCCTTTCTCCATCTTCCCAAGGTAATTATTGCACAAGATTTTGGTTAAGTCCATATTTAGTATTTATATCATCAGGACACAGTTATTATTCACAGATGTCCCACACATAGTGTATGATGATTACATTTCCTTTTTTGTTTAGCTTGTCGTTTTTCCTGGCATTAATATACTTTGGTTTTTTGTTTGCTTGGTTAGCTATTTTTTACTGAACACTTAGCAAATGGCAGACATTGTGCCAAATACTTTATAATACAGTGACACTTTATCTCTTGCACTTCTCCTATGAGATAGGTATTCTTACCATCCCCATTTTACAAATGAGTCACAGAGAGGTTGAATAACTTGCCCAAGTCAAGTTATTCAGTTTTGAGGTTAGATGCTTGAGATAAGAGGGGTGTTATTAGTGAACATGAATGATCTGGAGAAATGATCTAGCTTGAATTTTTCTTGGCAAATGGAGAAGAAGGAAATGAAATTTTGAACATATTAGAATGATGTACCTCAGGATATAAAAAGATCTGCTCTCTGGACAATTAGACATATGTGATTGGGGTAGAAACTTGCACTGTGGATATGGATTGGAGAATCTTTAACATAAAAAAGATAGGCTAATCGGTTAGAAAGTATGGAAGTACATATACAGAAAGAAGACCGGAGAAAATAGAGTTGAACTTTATGGTAAATACCTAGTTAAAAATGGGAGAAAAGAAGAAAACGTTAAAATCAGAAATAATCATAAAGGTGGGAGTAGAATCAGAGTAAAGCTAAGACCCCAGCTAGGAGACACTTACCAAAAGATGAACACAAAATAAAGATGGTTAAGCCTTTCAAAGAAATAGAGGAGAGAGATGAATGAAAAAAAAAAAAAAAAAGATTTAGGAAGTAGGTGGTTATTAGTGACCTGCAAGAACTATTATAAATATTAAGTATAAACAGTGGTAGATGATGCTACTCTTTATTTTGTGTTAAATTTTATTTTGTTTCTGCGATGTTATCGTTTTGTTTGTTTGGAGTAGACATAAAGAGTGAACTGGTGCTTCTCTAAGTCCTTCCAGGTCAGGCTGCCAAAATCTTGCCCAGGGATTAGGTGCCAGCAAAGATCGGAGAACCACAGAATGTCAGCAATGAGAAGGACCTTAGGAGTTCATCTTGGTTCATTTCATGATGGGGGGTGGGTAATGGGAGGGAAATTGAGGCACAGAGTATTTGAGTGACTCCCATCAGGGAAGCTCCCTGAGTTGGGCCCGGAGATCTGAGCTGGATCTAGTTCCCCCCTCTTTCTGATGTGTCTTGATGTGGCTTTGGAACAACAGATGGAGTCAGCTAAAAGCCTGACACTCTCTTTTGACTTCCATATATCTAGCTTGCACCAGCGCCACATTATGGAGGGAGACTGTAGATCCAATGAAGAATTTTTTAATTTTTATTTTATTTTTTTATTTTTTATCCTCCATTGTTGAATCAGAACACTGAGCTGTGCCTGGTTTGTTGGGTTCAGTGCTTTGGATGCCTTGGTGCCTCTTTTAGATCTAATAAGAGCATATTTAGGATCAGTAGTGTCGGAAAGAAATATATGTTCCTTCTGGAAATGGATATCTATTTAAAGACTTTAAAATTGTGACACATACCTTGTAGCACTGAAAGATATTGAAAGTAACAGTGGTTGAGATTTTAAGAATAAATTTTCGGATGTTTGTGTGGTTTAGCACATCCCCAAAGAGACCGGCTACTGGAGCCAGCCTTGTGACTTTTCCAACTGTGCTGCTCCCACAGGAAGTGTGTGCCACTGTTTCAAGAAGGAATTGTAAGCTAGTTTGTGATATAAAAGAATGTGACTGCAATTTCAAACTACTACCCTCCTAGACCAGTGAGAGCTTGAGGCTGCACCGGGCAGGGATCCCTGGAAGTGTGACCATTGCTTTGTGAGCTTGCTTAAGCTTTTTGTATCTTTGGACTGGTCTTTTCTCAGTGGCATTGGCGAGATAGAAGCAACTAAAACCTGACTTCCTGGATGGCATTAGATAAGGGGCAGAAAGAATAATCTGTTTCATTTTATTTTATTTTTAAAAATTTTATTTATTTATTCATGAGAGACACAGAGACACAGAGACACAGGCAGAGGGAGAAGCAGGCTCCATGCAGGGAGACTGACTTGGGACTTGATCCCTGGTCTCCAGAATCACACCCTAGGCCAAATGCAGGCGCTAAACCGCAGAGCCACCCAGGGATCCCGAATAATCTGTTTTATAGTTTGAATTGAGCTTGGAGGTTGCTACCTAAAAAAACAAAATGCAACAAAACCGACCCAAAAAACCTTCAGTACTTTGATACCATTTTTATCTTTCTGGTCTATGCGAGACATTTTCGTTTGGCAGTAGCTCTCTCAAACCTGAATCTGCACAAGAAAGCCAGATAGCAATTAAATGCTGTAAAAATTGCCTCTGTCCCAAAGGTAAGCCTGGGGAGCTATTGCTTAGAATTCTCAAAAATGTGCAAATTGTAGGACTATAACGTGCTGGCTTTATCATGGTGCATTTATTTGAAGGTGACTGACAGCCAGTTTGTTTGCAGCAGCAATACATGTACCATGGAAAATACATGAAATTTTCTAGGCCAGGAACAAAACACATTGCTTGATTCACATCAGGCGGTACCATAAACCATTTTTCTGAATATTTTGTGCTGCCTCATGTTTTTTTTTTTTTTTTTTTTTTTAAGTAAATATTTTCACTTTGTAGAGGGCATATGTACTCCGTGTGGAGAATTCAGAGCATGAAGAAAGGCACAAATCCTACCAACTGTAGCATCTGCATTTCCTAAAGTGTCGGTGTCACTCTCAAAGATGTAAATGAGAGACTTTTGTTAAGAACAGAATTTTTCTTTTTTTTTCTTTTGTTTCATATTAAATATGTGTCTAATATCACAAGCTTAGGGAAAAATGAACTCTTCTGACTGTTTTACTTACATTGATATTATTATTGTTACTACTACTAAACTCTCTCCCTGAACACTTTGCGTCAGACGAAGAGCTAAGCTCTGTATATGAATAGTCCCCCTGGGTCTACACAAGAAACCCAGGAGGCTGGCACTATCCCCAGTAATGCCACACAGATGGGTTAGTGGAAGCACAGAGTGATCTATAACATTCCCTGGCCCACAGAGACTGTAGTGAGGGACTAGGATTCAAACTCACTGCTCTCATGGTGAGACTACCTCACTCTACTACTGCAAACTCACTACTACCTCATGGTGAAAGAAGTGGAGGGAGGAGCTAATTGATTGAGTTGCTCCATTGCCTATGGCACTGTGTTGCTCACTTCCCTTACAGATCCTGGGCAGTCCTCCCCACTTCACAAGGTAGGTAATGTTATGGTCTTTTATAAATGTGGAAACTAAGGTTTAGGGGATTAGATGCTTCAGTAGAAGTCATACAGCTGAGAAGTGGTGGCGCTAAGAAGTGACCCAGCTTTCTGTTTCCAAAGTTGTCATTGCTAGCCAGCCACACAAGAGAACTATGTTTATGCTTCTTTTTTCCCACGTGGATTCATAAGATAAAAGTTGTTGCCTCTTGGGCAGCCCGGGTGGCTCAGTGGTTTAGCGCCTGACTTCAGCCTAGGGCCTGATCCTGGAGTCCTGGGATCGAGTCCCACATCGGGCTCCCTGCACGGAGCCTGCTTCACCCTCTGTCTGTGTCTTTGCCTCTCTCTCTCTCTCGGTCTCTCATGAATAAATAAATAAAAATCTTTTAAAAAAATTGTTGCCTCATTTAGTAGATTTGTACAGAATAATACACAAAGTGGACTTTGAAGGCCCTTTCGCCTCATAGATTTACGCCAGCTCAGACTTTGATGTCCAGCTTGGAGAATGCCACCAGATGCACCATCAGATCCTAAGATTCTATTGAATGCACGATCTGATGTCTTGATATCTTAAGGTGTAATCTCAATTTCAAATAAATTGTGAATAGATTTGATGCTCCAGCCAAAAACGTCATTTTTAAACTGAATAGGAGGAATTTAAGCATGTTGCTGAAGTTTTTCCCCAGTCATTTACTGATTAAATAACAAATGAAAAATAAATACATTTGGCATATTAAGTAGAATGTATTTTTGTCTGTTAAATAGTTTTTTTAAAGAAATTATAGATAGTAGAGGGAAGTGATAGGAGATATCTGGGTTAAGAGTAGTATTACAGTTAGTTCATTCAAGAGATAACTAGTGAGCATACTTTTCTAGGTGCTGAAGAATCAGCAGTAAGAACAGCAAAATCCCTGCTCTAAGATAACTTTCTGGTGGCAAAACACAGACAGTAAGCATGAGACAAGTTGATAAGTAGTAAAATGGTGTGTTGTGTGATGGAGAACAATGAAGGAGGATAATGGAACGTAGGAGAGATTATTGTTTAAATAGGGAAGTCAGGAAAAAAAAAGAGAAGTCCGAGATCTCCCTTGTAAAATGGAAGCTATAATTTTTTGCCTTATAGTGATGATGTAAGAATATGGGATAAAGTATTCAACGCTCCCTGTGCTGAGCATAGAGGAAGCTATTGCTGTATTTTATAGAGGAGAAACAGATGTGTATTAACGAGGTCAGATCCACTCAGTTAGTTCTAACTGGCAAAGCTAGGATTTGAACTCAGTTTTTCCGACTCTAAAATCTGTGATCTTCCCCTTCCATCTTGCGGTTGTGCTGTTTCCCAGGGGTGTTGATCACTCTCGGACAGACAATGAAGATAGTATTTGCCTGCAACCTAAAATAAATGCTTATTTTTTGTTTTCATAAATTTTTCTGTGAGATGCATTTGTTTTGAAAGTATATTTAGTGTAATTTTCTATGTTTATTTAAATGTGTTTTAAAAGTTATAATCTCTAAGGACGTGGATTGATCTATATTAATGTGTAACTGATGTTACAGCTCCTTTTACAGCCTCTTGGGTTTTCACATTGTTTTTAAGAACTGAGTGCAGTTACAGGAAACACATTTGAAATGATGGCATAAGTCAGCCCTAAAGGAGTAGGAAAAGTCCTGGGAGTAGTCTTGTAGATTCCTGTAAAGATAAGAGTGGTGATTTAAAATAAAGAACTAATTGTGCTAATGCTATTATGGTATTAAATATATTGTTAGATTTGTCCTGAGTAATTTTTGTATTTGGCAATTCATTAAATCGCTCTGAAAAATTGCAACATCCAAGGAAATGACAGAGAAAAGTGCTCTATTATATATAATCAGAACTCAAGATGAAATATGAAGAGTAATTCAGTTATAAGGGAAAAAACAAGACCCCAATATAATTGGCGAGCATATAAATAAAATGACATCAAAGTAGGACTAGAAGTAAAAATGTTTGTGGTCGCTAGTAATCATAAAATGCAAATTAAAAGGCAAAATAAGTTGTTTTCACTCAGTTGAGTTAAATAAAATCATTGAGAAGATATAATGAAAATGGTATTTTTATACTATGCAAGTGGGGAGATAAATAATGCAAACACTCTTGAAGAACAATGAGGCAATATAAATCAAGAGCCATAAAAAGAACAAGCCAATTTATTGAATTTATCTTACAAAACTAAGCTAAAAGAAGGGGAAAACCTTGTTGAGGAAGATGTTCATTGCAGTATTACCTATAATGGCAAAAATATTGGAAGAAAAAATAGCTAACAATATCATACTAGGTAAACAAGAGTAGATCTATTTGTTAGAAGATTGTGTGATTAGTAGAAATGATAATGAACCTCACACAGCAACACAGAAATGCCTCAGATTGAATGTTAAGAGAAAATATGAAATAGAATGTAGGCTGTTATTAGGAATCATATACAGTTATGTGGAAGACCAAAAGAGAACATATAAAATAGGTCATAACTTATTTAAGGATAGTGAGATTCCATATTTCCTTCTCTATTTTTCAAATGTTCTGCAGTTGTTATAATGCTTTATTAATAAAATTTTAAATTCATAATGTATAAATGGTATTCTTCACTTATTTCCAGAATGACTGTTAGCATTGGCTGTAAATATGAAACTTTTTTTCCACAACACCATATTCTTAAGAATGGCATATTCTTATGCAGTATGTGGTAACATGCATGATTACCCACTGAATTGGGTGGTATTTTCATCCTGTTTCCTCTACAAAATTAAGTTTCCACAAGAGACCTCATGGTCACTGTACGTAAGCAGTAATGAACAAAAAAGCCATTATTCTGAAGTGTCAAGTGCTTCCTATGCTAAGATGTTTTTATACATTTATAACTCACAAACAATCAGCTTGATTTAGGTACTGGGATCTTAGAAATGCGTGCGACATCTTCATATGCCCAGAAGACACTTAAACCCAGAGATTCAAACACAGAACTATTTATGGGGAAGATCATGGATGTAGGGTTTTTTTTTCTTTTGTTGTTGTTGTTTTGTTTGGTTTTTTACCAGTTAGGAAAACCATGCTATGGGTCTCAGAAGAGCAATGCGTGCACCCCTTGGAAAATGAAGATCACTTTGTTTCTATCTTTTACATCCTAGGTCTCCTAAGACCTAACTTGGAGAGAAATCCACTTCTGTGGGTTAGGCAGAGAATGGTGTAAATAGCTTGAATATGGACACCAAAGTTATATTCAATTTATACAAGATTCCACATCCCTAGCCCTTTCCCGTCAAGTCTGGATCTCTTTCTCTATTCCCTCCCTTGATTCATAGTTCCATCTTTCAGGAATTTACCTAAGAAAAATACTTCAGTTATTTCAGATTTCCCTCTCCTTCATCCAGGGACTGTCACCTGTCAGCTAAACTTCTAAAATGCTTCTTGAGTTGATTTCCTCTTTATATCTACATCTGGACTACTGTATTAGCTTTTGATGGTTTTCTACCAGAGTTATCTTTCCCAAATGGTATTTAAAATTGTTTCAGAGGTGCCTAGGTGGCTCAGTTGGTTAAGCGTCCAACTCTTGATCTCAGCTCAGGTCTTGATCTCAGTGTCGTGAGTTCAAGCCCCACGTTGGGCTCCATGCTGGCCATGCAGCCTACTTAAAAAAATATTTTTACTTTCATATAAAAAAAATGTTTGGTTGCTCCTTACTGCCTGTAGGAGAAGATCCAGATTTCTTTTAAATTGAAAATTAAAAGCTGGTAACTGGTCATCTACCTTTAATTCTCCTAGCTTTCTTTTTTAACTTTCCCTTTATGCTCTTCACATCTGATTCAGACACAGCAAACTATTTTAATTTCCTTAGTCTAGAATGCCTGTGCTTGAATATCTTTTCTATAGCATATTATAGACATTTGGCCATTATCTGCTTATACCCGTCTCCCTCACTACATTGTCAGTCACTCAGGACAGAGACCATGTCTTGTTCATCACTGTATACCAAACAAATAACATAATTTAATTTAAGGAACATAGGTTCTGTGTTATCTTTCCTGTAGCCTCCCATAGATAGCTTTCCATAGCAGATGGGCCAAAGTTATAATTTCTGCTAAGATCCCAAGATAGAAAGAATCTGTGTAGGTAGAGTGGAACCCAATATTTGGACAGGCAGCTGAGTTGAGGGCAGAGCTGACTTCCACTCTTGAGTATTAAAGAGCTTAACCAACACATGCATGCACCAACAGTTAGAAGTAGACCAAAACAGTCCAGTTAGAGGAAACAAAATGAAAGAAACAGACTCAGAGATGAGGGCTTTCTAACAGCCTCAATTAGTGGAAAAATAGGATATGAGGGAGCAATAGAGAAAAGGATCATTGACATTTGGAAAACAGTGAAAGATCTGAGGTGTCTGATCCCTGTCTCCTGGTGTTCACATGTAATCCTTTCCTCTTAAATGGATAGAAACTGTGATTTGATTTTAACAGGTAGAACATGGCACAGGTGATTAGATGTCAGTCTCACGATTGCATTACATTCTATAATACTCTGTCTTGCTAGCAGATTCATTCCCTCTCTTACCTCGGTGGTTCTGAAGAAATAAGTGCCATGAACTTTATAGCCACACAGAACATGTGAACAGGGAAGAAAATCCCTCCCTAGTTGAGCCTCCAAAAAAGAATGCCACCTGGTAGGTAGTGAGGATTAAGGTGCGCATCAGTGCAGGATTAAGGTGTGCATCAGTGCGCTTGCCATGATGAGCACTGGGTGATTAAAATAAAAACTTAAAAAAAAAAAAAAAAGCATGTTATCCTCATCGGCACTTTGAAAACAGCCTTGTGAGATTCTAAGCAGAGGACCCAAGTCATGTCTACCTATTGGCCCACAAAAACTACGAGATAATAAGTGCATGTTGTTTTAAACCACTAAGTTTGTGGTGATTTGGTATGCAACAATGGCAAACAAACACAGACTTTAGCATCTGGAACTGGGATACTGCTGTAGCAAACACCTAAAAATGTAGGAGGGGCTTGGAAACCAAACAATAGGTGGAATCTCTGGAAATTTTAAGTGTCCTGCTAGAGAAGGCCTGATTTGCCTCCAACAGGTTGGTAGAAGAAACCAGGGCTTCAAGGAACCCGTCGGAGGATCCAGAAGGAAGTAAGGAGCATGTTACTGAAGAATGGAGGACAAGGAATCCTCGTTATGTAATAGCACAAAGTTAGAAAGATTGTTTCTGGCAGTGATGTGGAAAGCAGAACCATAGCTAAAGATATTTCCAAGCCAAGTTTTGAAGGCTCTTACAGAAAAATATGAGAGAAGAAAGAGAGAGATTGTAGAAAGAACTATTAAAGAGCAGGAAACCCAGGACCTGATGATTTTGAAATCTCTCTGCAGATGATGACATGCTAGAATTAAAGCAATGTGACCTAGAGAAAAAGCTGAGGACGTGACTGTACCACCTTTTGTTTAATCCTGGAAAGATCAAAAGGTGAGAATATTCCGTCATACAAAGTCTTTTCAAGAGATGAAGGGTTTCCTCCCAATCAAACCACAGGACTCTAGGAAGCTTTAGTTTGTTGTTCTTTAGGCATCTCAATCAGAGCCAAAGAGAAAAAAAGAAGATTATCTTGAAAAGATCAGTGGGTGTGGCTTTCAACTCATGGAATGAATCCCATTGAAATCCATGGGAGACACACAAAAGTTTTGAGAAAATTATTTCAGCAGAAACACCTCCATTTTGCGTGGGAAGAGAGTACAAAATGAAAGAAGGCTGTTGGACTCCCAACATTCTCCTGTCAGCAAGCAGGCGGATAAAACTACTTGGTTGTAAATATTTGCTATCATTTATGAGAAAGGAAAGATGTTTCAAAGGGCAGAACCAAGATCCCAGATGACTGGGCTGAGAGCCATGGAGAATTACTGAAACTTAATAAAGAAACTCTCAATTTTTGTCTGGCTAGATTGATTTTTGAGCTGCTACAGGCTGGTAACACTTTTTGCCTTCCATTTCTCCCCTTTATGAACTGGAATGTCCATAGCTGTTTTCCCACACCTATCCCACCATTGTGTGGTGGGTCTGTTGGGACAGATAACTTTAGTTTCACTGATCTGCAGATGGAGAAGAATTGTCTCTCAGGAGCTGCACTGAATAGATTCTATCCAGAACCCGTCTTAGATGTTGACTTTGAACTTTGGTGCTTTAATGCACTGAGACTCTTGGGAATCTTATGAAGAGAAAATCTACATTGCATATGGAAGAGATGTGAATCCTAATGGCCAGAGGGTAAACTATGGCAAACAAACTCTAAGGTGGTCCTCATGGTCCCCACTTCCTAGTGTCATTACCTTTTCTTGCAGGACCTATGACTTCATTCTAACCAATAGAATATGGTAAAGATAATGGGATGTCCTATGATGATTATGTTATACTAGATCCTGTCTGGCCAGTAGACTTTATCTCTCTCTTTACTTGCTGTTTTTAAACAAGACTCAGAATCCCGTAACTGCAAGGAACTGAATGCTTCCATCAACCACATGAGTGGGGAAATGGATCTTTCTCTAGTTGAACTTCCAGATGAGAGCCCAGCTCTAGCCAGGGGCTTTGTGTTGCCAGTAATTAGTTACCCAGCAACAGATGCCTAGTATATAAGCGTAGGCGGCAAAAGCTCTTGATAATCTCACTTTCATCCCCAGGGTATAAAAACAGTTAAAGTATTAAGTTTTGATGGGGAAACAACTGCATTTTATCTTACTAAGCTTTGTCAAAGCTTTCTCAAGCATTTTCTTAGTTTTCTATTCAAAAAAGTAAAGAATTATTAAAGCCAGTTTTTCACTCAGATTAATCTTCTACTTTCTTCTCCAGCCTTCTATATCTACCCATCTTTGCTTCCAATACAAGCTATGTCCAAAGCCAGCTCTGGGGGTCTAGTTTCAGATGGTGAGCCCTTAACTGCCATCAATTGCTTTTAGATTACTCCAATGGCCCATTTTCAGTTTAACGATCTTTTTGCACTTCATAAATATGTGAGAATTTCAGCATGTCCTGTAGTGACGTTCAGTGAATTGTAACCATTTATGAACATATTATGTAAATGAATATTAATCAGAATATTGAATCCATTTATTATCCATTTTGTTCTTGACAATAAAATGTAAAGAGAGACTATGAAAAAATATATACTCTTGACATTCTCTATATTGATTTAGGACAGGTGAGAGAAGCAAAGCTATTTCTTTGAACATTCTGAATGCTATAGTTTGGTGAATTTGAAAAGTAAAATAAATGACTAATAATGGTGCACTCTTCCTATGATTCTTTTCCTTATCATCTCTGCTTGCTATTTTTTTTAGATACTGTAATTCTTCCTATTTTTATGTCTATCTGCCATGGTATATCTCCTTGACTAGTTTTTAAGTCAGTGGGAATTGTGCACATTGGATCATAAAAGCAAAATTGAGGAAGACTTAAGCTCCAAATTGCTGTAATTCATAATATTATACTATAGCTGATTTACTACTATACATCAACATCATAAACTATGCTTTTAAAAACTTCACTTTCAGAGGCACCTGGGTGGCTCAGGAGTTGAGTGTCTGCCTTTGGCTCAGGTTGTGATCCCGGGGTCCTCAGATGAGCCCCACATCGGGTTCCCTGCAGGGAGCCTGCTTCTCCCTCTGCCTGTGTCTTTGCCTCTCATGAATAAATTTTTAAAAAATCTTTTAAAACTTCACTTTCAGTGAAATAGACTGGTGAAGTGTTACATGAATATTATTAACAATTTATCACCAAATGATATATACAGTTTTCTAAAAAGATAAGCAGAGCTAATGAGTATAATGAATGTAAATGCACGGAAAAGATGACTATGAAGCTTGAGATGACTCTATAGCTTGAAAAGCCTGAAAGATACCTGTTTCAATTCTCTCATTTTGCAGGTGAGGAAACTGAGATCCAGGGAATTGATTGAAGTTATATGGGCTCAAGGTATATGAGATTGTAAAAGACCCCAATACTGAGAGGCATCGTTCGCATGATCTAACTTAGATCATGTGAATGGTGCTCCTGAGTTTCCAGTGCACAAGCTACATGACTGCAAATTAGTACAAATGTGTTAGTTAATGCAACTCATGGGACCAAAATGCAGATCTTTGAGATCCTGGGCTGGGGCTCTTTCAACTATGCTAGCCTGCTTTATATCTTTTTCGCTTGTTTTGACTCTGCTTTCTAAAAAGCCTAACGATTAACCACTTTTTTCATGCCTTTTATATTTTCCAGAATGTGTACTGTGTTAGGGCTCTCATGTGGAATTCATACAAAGAAATCAAAAGAGCCCTTTATGGTTTGAACTATGGCCTCAGGTTAAATCCTTCCCACATTTGTACCTTCATATTCAGAGGTGCCATCGTCAAGTCTATTATAAATGAAAATGAAGAGTTTGATGAGCATGAAGAACATGAAAAGGTAAATGTAATTTTCAAAAAGCTTTTGACATTATGAATTTTAAATTAATATATGTTCCTTCTGTTAGCTAAAATTTTAACCTCAATATGAAGTGTGGAGTGAGAACACTAAGTTACTAATTATAAATTTGGGGGGAGAAATTTAGAAATCATGGCCTCATGATAACATAAAAAGCCTGGACAAAAATGATAAAACAGAAGACTTGAGTACGTGACTGATGTAAAGCTGTATCACATAAACTCTCACTAACATGCTTTTTCAATGTTAAGAATCTCTGAAAGAAGATCTTTACATCTTTGCAGATTTTAGATATCTTTGGAAAATGTCTGAACGAAACGCTTAGTTTTATACCTGGTACATCAGTGTCACATTGATGGCACTTGGTCATTAATTAAACATGAGATGAACTGCAAATAATCCTTCTGTCTGCCAGGAACCCACTTTGCAGGGTATGAAGCTGCCTTTTGGTATTGTGATACATGCAATTCCTGATCAATCTGATGCAATCTTGTGGGATTCTCTTTGAGCTCAATTAAAACAAACTTAGAAATCTTAGATTTCTCGATCTTTAGTTTCAGTCCAATTTATTGCCACATAGTTCTTGCATCTGTGTTTTTGGGTAGGAAGGCAAACTTCATCTGATCTTTGCCACACATCTTTACACAGGATTTCTCAATCTCAGCACTACTGGCATTTTGAACCAGTTAATTCTTTTTTTTTTTTCCCCAGGTTTATGAAGATATAATTGACTTTGTGTAAGTTAAAGGTATACAATGTAATGATTCGATATATGTATATGTTGGAAAATGATTACCACATTAAGGTTAGTTGGCACATCTATCACCTCACAGAGTTGCAATTTTTTGTGGGTGGTAAGAGCTTAAAAAATCTTTTCTCCTACCAACTTTTAAATATAGAGTATTATTAACTATAGTCACCATGCTATACAATGCATCTCCAGAGCTAATTCATCTTATAACTAGAAGTTTGTACCTCTTGACCAGGTTCAATCATTTCCCCCACACCCACCAATGGCAACCCACCAATCGGTTTTCTGTCTCCGTAAGTTTGGGTTTTGTAGATTCCACATATAAATAAGATTATACAATATTTATCTTTCTCTGTCTGTATTATTTTAGTTATTACGATGCTGTCAGGGTTCATTTATATCACATATTGCAGAATTTTCTTTTTTTTTCAGAATTTTCTTTTTTATGGCTGAATAATATTCCTCTCTGTGTATTTTTTTATTTTTTTGAGAAAGAGAGAGAGAGAGAGAGTGCACATGACAGCAGGGGGTGGGGGAGAGGCAGAGAGAGAGAGGAAAAAAAGAGAATCTTAAGCAGGCTTCATGCCCAGCACAGAGCTGAACATGGGGCTCAATCCCATGACCCTCAGATCATGACCTGAGCTGAAATCAAGAGTCAGACACTTAACTGACTGAGCCAACCAGGTGTCCTCTGTATTCTTTTCTTTATCCATTTATCTGTTAATAGACATTTAGGTTATTTCCATGTCTTGACTATTATAAATAATGCAGTGAACAAGGGGTTGCATATATCTCTTCAAGATAGTGATTAGATTTCGTTTGGATATATACCCAGTAGTGGGTTTGCTGGATCATATGGTAGTTCAAGTTTTAATTTTTTGAGGAACTTCCATACTATTTTCCATTCTGGCTGTACTAGTTTACATTCCTACCAGCAGTGCACAGGGTTCCCTTTCCTTCACATCCTCAGCAGTCCTTGATATCTCCTGTCTTTTTTATTTTAGCTATTCTAACAGGTGTGAGGTGATACCTCCCTGTGGTTTTGATTTACATTTCTTTATGATTAGTGGTGTTGAGCACCTTTCCATGTACCTGTTGGCCATTAGAATTTCCTTTCCTTCCTTTGGTCCTTTGCCTATTTTTTAAAATTAATGAATTGATTTATTTAGGGAGCACACAAATGGAGGGAGGGGCAGAGGGAGATGGAGAGAGAGAGAGCCTCAAGCAGACTCCACTGAGCACAGAGTGTAACTGGAGGTTTGATCTCACAACTCTGAGATTATGACCTAAGCTGAAACCAAGAGTTGGACACTCAGCCAACTGAGCCACCCAGGAGCCCTCTTGCCCAGTTTTGATCAGATGAAGTTGATGATGGTGGTGGTGGTAATTTTGCTATTGAGTTGTATGAATTACTTTTGGATGTTAACCCCTTATCAGATACGTGGTGTTCAGATATTTTCTCCATTCCTTAGGTTGCTTTTTCATTTTGTTGATTGTTTTGCTGTATAGAAGCTTTTGAGTTTGATATAGTCCCCTTGTTTATTTTTGCTTTGTTGCTTGTGCTTCGTGTGTCAAATTTATAAAATTATTGCCAAGACCAATGTCAAGGAACTTTTTCACTATGTTTCTTTATAAGCGTTTTGTGGTTTCAAGTCTTGGTTGAGTCTGTACCACGTGGGGCTGTCCTGTCCATTGAAGGATGTTTAGCAACATCCCTGGACTCTACTCAGTGGATACCAGTAGTTCCCTCTCAGTTATAAGAACCAAAAGTGCCTCTAGAAATAGCCAACTATTCCCGGGAGGGGAGTGGGGGGGCACTAAGCTGTAACCAGTTGAGAATAATTGTTTTATTCCTTTGGACTCATGTAAGGTTTTTGAAAAAGGATATGAGCAAAAACATCTTCTGTTGTTTGGGATTTGCTGACATTGTTAAACTCTTCTGACCTTGTCTAGCCCCAGACTTATAGATACTCTATCCTTTTACCTCTTGCAAACAGCCAGTCCTTACCTGATCTCATCTCTCTTGTAATAACTTGCCAAAAAGTGGCAAGGAGCTGCAAATGCATAGTGACATTCTGGCTTTTTTTTTTTTTTTTTTTTTCAGATGCTTCCATTAGAGCTGTTGGCATGATAGGCATATGATTTATCTTCCAAATTATCACAGGAGACCCTGTTACCAAAAGTTTTGCTGTGGCATAGCAAGAGTCACCAGATTTTTAGTGTCCTTTATTCTTGTCATCACACTGCTAAATCAATAGGATATTTTAGGCTTTTATTATGGCAACACTCCACTTCTGAGTATTAGTCTCGGTTAAGGGTTTGAATGACACGAATAAAAAAAGATTTTGAATGGAAGAAACAGCTAATGGAAAGATGCAAGAGTAGGAACATGCTTGGTGCATTTGAGGAAACAAAATAAAGCCAGTATGAATGGAACTTAGTGGGAAAAGGGTGGGACAATCTAAGATGAGGTCATAGAGCTAGGCAGGGCTCAGGCTTGTAGGGCTTTCTAGCTAGTGTAAGAAGTAAGGATTTGTTCTAGGAGCAAGGGGAAGCCATTGGAATATGTTAAGCAGAGAAAGAGAAAAAGTTGGGTCATTCTGGGTACCGTGGGTGAAATGGAATGCAGGGAAATGAGCAGGAAGTCTTCTAAGAAGTTGCATGAGGTACAACAGTTGCTTGGATGTGAACTATAGTCAAAGAGATGGAAGAAAATGGATGGGTAAAGGAAGTTCTAAAGATAAAGCTGGAAGGACTTCTTGATAAATTGAATATTGGGTGTAAATAAAAAGAGAAATCAAGGATAATTCCTGGATTTTGGCTTCAGTACTTGGGGGAATCGTGGTTTAACTTGTTCAACTGGAAAGGACTCAATGATAAAAAGAGTTCTATTTTTTTTTTTTTTTTGTCAAATTAAGTTTGAGATGCTATTAGTCAGCCATGTGGTTATATTAAGTGGCCTATTTGCTATGTGATTCAAAATTTCCTGGAAGATATAAGGAACAGAAGTTTTGACTTGAGAGTCACAAGCACTTGAGGCTATTGAAAGCCATGGTCCCTAAGTGAGGTCATTGATGGAGAGTGGAGAAGAGGAGAGGGCTCAGCATAGGCTCTGGAGCTTAGTAACATTTAGCATTTAAGGATAGTAAGTAGAAAAGAGAGGAAACTGACAAGGGACAGAGAGAAGGGTAGAAAGGCCCAGAGAGATTGGGTGTCAGGGATGAGAAGTGAATCTTACTTCCGCTGATTTCCAGTCCTCTTGACAGTAGCAGTTTGGGATATATGCTTCCAAGAGGTATAAGCAGGTAGTTAATACAAGAGGATTCATGTTCTTTAAAGAGACTCAAATCCAAACAGGAAGATATAATACATTTTTGCAACTTACTTTCCTAATGGTAACATCTTAAAGATCTTTCCATATTATACACACACATTGACCTTTTCCATGACTTCATAGTATTTGAAATTTATCTTCAAAGTCTAAGCAACTCTCCATTTTTGGATATCTTATAAAAGGATGCTCTTTCCTCCTCTTTCATTCTCTCATTCTCTCTCACATACACACACACACACACACACACACACACACACTAATAGTAAAGAATAAGAAGAATAAGAAAGAAATCCTTCCAACATGAAACATTCCAATTTGAAATAATGAGTACTTGGAGCATCAGATTTGACCTTAACTTTGAGATTTTTATAATTGCTCGAATGGAGAATTATGGAATAGTAGCCACAATGTTCTCAACCACTAGAAGAGAGAAATGTGGAAAAACTAGAGAACATGTTCCCTTGTATGGATTTCATGCACTCAAAAGTAATAGAATTAAATGAATACCCTCTGACAATGCAGTGGAATGGAGAGTTATTAAAACTATCCAATCATAACCCCTGATTGCTGGAATCCTTGCTTCAATTAACAAAGCAGCTTACTTTGCTTTTATTGAGTTATAAGTAGAAAAATTCAACCTGTTGTCATCTGAAAATGTTACTAACCAAGGGTGTAAAAAATTTCTTCTATATATTTCTGAACAATTATGTTTCTTACTGCATTGAAGCAAGAGCCTGATAAAAAGACTAATCGCTGAATGCTTCTATTACCATCAAATTATTCAGATTCATTTGTTAGATTGCTTGTAATTGTAAAACAGCGTTTTGAACCACAGAAATAGACTTTGTATAATAATAAGTATGCAATTAGTCGCCATAAACAAACTTAAAAGAGTAACAACTTTTGAGATAAAAATGTCTCACTTGTGTTCAGTAAATGATCATTGCATTTAGGCATCTTTAATGAGGTGCTAGCAATTCACATTAATACAGTTGAGATGTCATCTTTTTTCTTTAATAGGTTTATAGAATATGCCCAACTGATAAGCATTTTGTGGATGTTACAGACTTCAACCGTCCTGAAACGGCTGATTTCTATGACAAGTAAGTACTGTAACAGATGAGAATTTAAGCTACCTAAAAAAAATTTCACTGTTATACTGAAATAGGCTTAATTAATTTTTTTTTTCGAGCTGTTAGTATAAACACGTGCCCACACCAAGATCTGAAGGCCTGGGAGGGAAGGAGACTCAGGCCTGGGCACCTATATCCACACTGTGTGCTTTTAACCTGAAATTTTGTTCCAAACCAACTCAGAAGTCATGCTACAACTTGGGGTTTATATTTTTTCCTGGAAGAGCTTTTTTTTCTTATCTGATATACAGGCTCCATGGCCTCAGGCTTTCCCTTACTCTCATTTTTCTCCCATCTGGTCAGGCCTGTATGTACTGTCAAGATCATTATCCTTAAAACATTTTTCCTTTCACCCTCTTTGCCTTTCTTCTGCTGGTAGAAATTTTTAAAGAACAGATTCTGTGTGATTCTTTCAGCCTGGGCTCAGTCTCTCTTCACTTGTATTAGGGAACAAGGATTCATCTTAGGGTATTTTTATTTTTATCAGGGATTATCACACTACCTGGTCCCTCAAAGCAGGGTTAATTGTTTGTTTCTCTGAATTTTGTCTGTTTTCTTCAGCAATTTATTTCTTCTGTTTTATTTTTTCAAGAGGCTATACAGCATATTGATTGATTCCTGGCATTAAAAAATTTTTTGTTCCAAATTGTTCTGGTTTAAAATAATATTTCTCAAAATGTGGGGCCTGAGTTTAGGATCCTTTCCTATTGTCAATGCTGATGGTTTGCTCGTTGTTATTTTTGTTGTTCTTTTCATCTGGTTTGGAGGATGGCCTTTTTTTTTTTTTTTTTTTTTTTTGAGGATGGGCTTCTTAAATTCTGCCCCAGACTACCAATTATCTAGGACATAAGCCCCCAAGGCCAGGATCTTGTTTTATAATCCACTCTCTGCCTAGTTCAAGATTATTTTGGAATAAAGAATGACTCACAATAGCTGTAGGGGTATACTGTTTATATCAGGTATCATCTGACTCTGGACACTATACTCAGTTGAGTGGTGTGGACCTACTAGACTTAAAGCATCCGGCTGTGTATGTATGTTTCCATCACAACTGTCAGCTCCTTACCCAGGTGGATAGTCCTTCCTTCCAGTTTGTGGTCTCTCTTGCCTCTCCTGCTCCCCACAAGAAGCTTACCTCCAGACATCTGCAAATCTCAGTGAGCACTGAGAATTGCAGGGGATGAAGTGCATTTTAGACACTTGGTCTGATTCAAATGAATGCTATATGCTAAGTATTAAATACTTACATATAGTTCTTCTCTAGAAGATATAGAAGAGGTTTTATAATATAAATATATTTATTTATATTCTGTAATATATTTATTATATATTTATACATAAATTATAGAAATATATTTTATATAAGTATAAAGATTATATGAATATAAAATAATTTTTCTCACATGAGCAGTTATGTATGCATTTATGAAACAAAGAGGTACATTGCCTGCCCGCTGTATGCCTGGCCTTGAGTACCAAATACAGTCATGACTGGGATAGTCCCTGCCCTCAGAGGGCTTATGATCTAGTGAGAGAAGAAAGTAAATACAGATTATATACGTTTGCACTTGGTTTCAAGGATTGAATGAAAACAATTCAAATCCTGCAGGATCCAGTCATTATTGATAATAGAGATGAAAGTTGAGAGAAGTCTTTACATTTTATTCCCCGGCAGATTGGAGGAATAGATTGGTGATTGTTTTTTTTAAAGCAAAATGCTTTTGAAATTTTGCCTGAAATTCAAATAAAAATTTTGCATAACATTTCTGGGCTTTAAAGAGAAAAAAAAAATATTTGGCAACCCAAGGTATCTTTACTTAAGATAGATAGGAATCTTTTCGTGTTCCCTGAGTACTTACACTTAAAGTACACTTAAAGTCAAGGATTCACACCAACTATTCAAATGCAAAACTCTCATTGAATCCAACAGCTTTCTCTTCTGCTTTTAGCTACTAGTTTATTTTCCCCTTGCTCTTTGAAAATCAATGCTGTATGCAAATTGCTAGGTATCCTTGCTAAGGTGTAGGCATAAATGGTACCATCTGGTATTATTAAAATGCATTCTTACCTAAATAGCTGTACCATGGAAGAAAGTTAACCGCTATCTTATTTACTAAACCAGGAAAACCTGCTGTGTTTATTTTAACTCAGTATCTTTTCATGACTGTATTTCCAAAGTTATGTTAAGATTTTTGCAAGAGAAAATTAAAATTCTGTGGTTTTTTTTTTTTTTTCCCCTCAGTAAACCTGAGTTCTCCTTTACGAAGATCTATTTCTCATACGTTCTTGGAAAAGCTAAGCAAATCCATGTATGTATCTTTTAACTTTGTGGAATAAAAAATAAAAAAGGATAGGAATGCCAAGATTTGAGCATCTTTTAGATTTTCTTCTCTATTTTTCTATTGATCCCAACTATCTTAAAGCAGATTTCTTTCACAGTTCCAAGGAAATGCCGTGTTCTCATTCTAGATGACAAAATAAGATGGATGGTTTCACAATTTCTTTTACAAAACAAAACTCTTACTATTAAGCCTCATTTATAGCATTAAATGTGTGACTGATATCATTCATAAGCTTGGAGAATTTTAAACTAATTGAAACTGCAAGGAAAGAAACAATATTTGAATAGTACCAAGATCAAAAAATAAAAAGTATACATTTTCCAAAAAAAAGTTTTTTTCAACTTATACATTTAAAATAGGAGATAGAGAAGTATGTACTGCATTCCTTTCTGCCCTACCTTAGACCTAAATTCTATGATCACTAACTGACCTTTTCTAACAAAATGAAGAATCTGCCTCAGGCTTCACTATCGGCAAGAGCAATGACTAGACTTGGCAGTAGAATATGCAGTGGCCTTGGAAATACAGACAGCCTTGGCTGAAATTCTGCCTCAGACTTCATCTTCTTCATCTTTCAGAGCCTCCTCATATTGATGTGGGAAAGAACTTGGGTTAGTTCCATGAACCCTGACCAAAAACTCTAGGACTTTCATCTTGGTGGTTTTACTGTGGGCTCTTGGGCCCCAGAGAAATTCAAATTGTGTAGGAGCATTGTGGAACCTGAGTAATCACTCCAGGTACTTTTCCTTTATGAAATCTTGGATGATGAGCTCACTGGGCTCCCCAAAGACAACGTGCTTACTCCCAGGATCCATCCCCATCCAATTCAGAACTTCCTAGATTTCCTCTTCAGTGACACCATCACCCTTCACAGAGATCATACCCAAGGTAAGTACCAGGATGCTGGTCTCAGGCACACCCTTTTCACCCATCAAATGTGAGGCCCAATTTGATGAAGAGGTCATAGTGGTAGGTGGTGAATCTACTTCCTTCACATCAAGGCCAAAGATCACTTCCATGTGCTCAGACTCTCAGGAGGATCTCAGTGAAGTGGTCCTTCAACAGATCTGCCTTTGTTATTGATTCATTCATTTGATACCAGAGCAGCATGAAAATGACCAATGAATCTACTACTCTCTTATCTAGGGGCACGTTCTTGGGGTCTGGCCCAGACTATAAAGTGCTATTTTAGTTCTTCTTGGCTATTGGATCCCATACATATGTGCTTGATGAGGTGGCTATGATGACATTGGAAGATGAATGGAAACTCTTGAGGATTCTGAGGAATACTAGTTATACCAACATCAGGAGCCTCCCTTCAGCTTGCTAGGCTTTAGAGGATGAGAGGACAGACAGATCTCCTCCAGAGGTTTGGATACCCATGTATCTCCCAGGCTTGGGGTCTCTCATTTCAGGTTTGAAGAGGTAGATCATGTAAGCACTGAGGACTCTTCTGAGGTAGAGGCATGATGTCTCTTGTGGATGGCAGTGAGCAGGAATGCGGACCAGAAAGTGGGCAATGAGGAGTCACTGCCAAATGTCAGTAATGAAGCAGGGAAATGATCCACCTCATACATTGCTGGTAGTAATTTAAAATGGTACAGCAACTCTGCTTTTTTATTAACAGTCATATCCCAGAAGAAAATGTCTTCTTGAGACTGAGTCAGTATAGCTTGAATTTCTGGAATCTGATGGATATAGATTTTCTTGGGGATAGCGAAATATCCTAGAAGGCTCAGTTCTGTCACATATAACATAAACTTGGGCTTCTTTAATTTTGAGGCATTCAAGAGCATAAAAGATCACTAGTTTATCATAAAAGGATATAATTCAAGAACAGCCAGGTGGAAGAGATGTATAGGGGAAGGTAGGGGGAAAGTACACGGAACTTCCACATCCTCCCCAGGTGTGCCACTCTCCCAAATCCCCACATGTTCACCAACCTGGAAGCTCTGCATTATTGTTTTTTAAAGCAAGCAGTTTTCATTCCATTTGCATATAGCACTTTCTATGAGAAACAAGGGACTTAAAGAAACAAGGGCTACTTAAAGCTTAAGTTATTCTTTGTTCTTGGTAGCCTGAAAGAAAGCAGCATGGTTGAGGTGTATAGGTCAGACAGGGCATGGTGTGATGTGATCCTGGACAGACAGACAGGGACCAGACCATATTGAGGTCTTGTGGAATTGGGGATTTTATTACAAGAGCAGTAGGAGGTCACTGAAAAGATTTAAGCAAGGGGCTGGTGTGGAGAAAGGTAGTCCGGGTAAGGTGACATGCCCCTAGATTCCTTGTGAGTTTAGCCTCCATAAGTATTCTAACCTATTTTTTTCCTTTACACATTGTCCATGTTAAAAAACAAAAACAAACCTAGTGAAATTAAAGACCTGTTCCGCTTTATCCAACAATTCATGACTCAGACAACATCCCATCTAACAAATAGAAGTGCGCCTCCAGGAGTCTACAAAATGGAAGGTGTTTATAGGCAGAAATGAGGTGGGATAAGGAAGTTATTAGCAAAGAAAAGAAAGAATTGTTTCAGACAAGGTCACCTTCCCTTAGGGGAAAGGGCAGGAGGTCTCATCCTGCAGATTGTCTCCCAAGTGCTAATCAGGAAATTCCACACTGATTGGTTTCAGATTCCACTCCAGGGACAGGCTGAAACTGCAGTTAGGTTAGGTATTAAGTTGGTGGTGCTTAGCAAGTGACTCCATTTGGGGTCTGTTGTTTCTGTTTAGCAATAATCAAACCTATTTTTATTTTCAAATAAATGATAATGACTCTGAGTATATAAATAAGTCTTGAGGCCAAAAAGTTATTGCTATTGAGAAAAGAGAGAAATTTATTATTTTTCTAATGAAAATTTCTACCATACTACGTATTGCCTTGATCAGTCTGAGAGTTTGCTCCTTTTCAGATGACAAATTGTATTAGTTTAGTGCCTACTCTGTGAAACACTAATTTGTTTTTTCATCTTTAAACTACTTTTATTCTCAAGGAGTGCCCCCCAATCTCTTTCATGTTAAGACAATCCAAACCCTTAGTAATTTTTTTTTTTAATTTTTAAATTTTACCTCATCTCAGCTTTTATATGTCTGGATCAGAGATTTCTTTGAGGATATTATATTGCAAGTCCATTTCTTTGAAGATCCTTGGTCAGATCTTCAAAGAAATAGAAGCCCATAGCCAAATACTTACTTGCTCACCCTTCTCTGTCTCAGGTCTGTCTTAATTTATCTTTACTACTTTGTAGCTTAAGGTCCAGATAGAAAGGCAAGTAAATTATCTGCAAGTGTTCTACATGTGCACAGGTGTATCAGTTAGAGATTGTTGATTGCAAGCAACAGACTAATGAAACATGAACCCTATTAGAAGAATTTGCTCACTGGGTTTCAGAAGGAACAAGAATCAGGGCTATTCCAGGATCTCTGTAGCAGTCTTAGGAGGGTGCTCTGGAGACATTTTGCTTCATATATTTGAGAGATGAACACATTAATGTATTGTGGCAATGGCTTCATCTTAATATTGTAATTTAAAGGACCAAAAAAAAAAAAATCAAAAGCCAAATTAAAAAAAGAAGAATCTAACACACAGAAATGAACCTACTACTCATATTTATGGAAGGTAACTTGACTATGTATTGATAGCTAAAGAAAATGATCCTGTCCTCTGACCAGTAATCTTAACCTTATAACAACAACAACAACAACAAAAATGTTTGTGTTAGTTATTAAGTTTACATTTTTGGGAAACTTTCAAATGCATTTAACTTTGACTTTCATTTGGAGAATACTTTCATAAATTATGATTCTGTGGAATTGAAATTTTAATCACTATTTCACAATATTTCCTGGATAGCTTTTGACCATGGGATTTAACAATCCCAGTCAAATTTGTGACTTAGAGCTGTAGCGAACCCTCCCAAAGGGTACCATTCCTAAAGATGTACAGTCTGAGTCAGTGACTGAGGCAGAAAACCTAAATTCACAAAGGGCTGCGTTAAAGCCAGTTCCCTGAATCCGAGACTCACAAACATACCTCTGCCTTCAGCTAAGTGCACTTAAAACTTGGAATTTGAATCAAACTTAGCACCAAGGCTTATGAAGTGAAAGGTCAGCTATTTAATGGCATAGTTTTAATTAAATGATAATGGCTCTTTGTGTTATATTAAAAGAAAGTAAGCAAGTTCCAAAATGGAGGACTGAATAACTAATTCTAATGAGGAAATCAGACTTAGGAACACAGACAGCTAAGTTCTTATTAATTACTTTTTTTAATGAAAATTTATTTTGTTCCATTTGCCTCTGCATTAACTTTTATAATGGAGTGTATTTCCTATATTTATATTAAGTTTTTAATTATAGTAAGTGTTGCTGAGTCATCTTACCCAGAATGTGGAAAATAGAACAGGAATACCAAAGACGTATTGCTATTGGAACTTAAGATAACTGTACTGATCATTAAAACTCACTTTTCAATATCCAGTATTTTAGAAACAAATTTGGAAGTTAGATATCATGTTAATTCAGAGTCAAAATTATTTTTCCTTCAATATTGACCATTTCTATCTCAGAACTGAAAATGGTTTTTGTTTTTCTAGACAGGGTTATAAATGTTCATTATTTAGTTTATGGTTACTATGGTTAATTTACATCATAGGAACCGGAGTGATTTTGTGAAGATTCTTGTGAAAGTGAAAATAAAGATTGAGTAATTAACAAATTTAATGTACATGGAAATAGGCTGATGCACTGTGTATATTTGGGGGAGCTGGTGCTGGTACTGCTTGACTCTTTCAGCGTTGATCTGACTGCCTCCCTTTGCTTCTCACTTTTGCCTTTTATAAAAACTTGAAATCTGCCTTTTAGGCAAATTACCCTTTTGAAAATGTTCTGAGAAATCCAATGATTTTCTAATTGCTAGTGCCAGTGATTTTTAATATATTTTTAACGGAAGCTTAAAATAACACGTTGAAAAATGCACAGATGATAAAACTGTACATCTCAATGAACCCTGTCTTCTAAAGGCAATGCTATTCTTCCCTTTATGGTTTAGTTTTGCCTGAGTTTTGACCTTTATGTAAACACAATCATATCTCTTCCTGATTTCTTTGTTCCAGTGTGTTTTGAAAGTTCTTCTATATTGTTAGATGGAGGTATTTATTTTCATTTCCGTAGAGTGTTCTATCATAGAATGTGTCGTACTTTATCCATTTTCCTGGGGATTTGAGTTATAGCCGGGTTTAGCCATTTTGAATGCTTCTGTGGACACTTTTGTGCACATATTTCTTTTGAGTTATATATTTAGGAGTGGATTGCTCTGTCATAGAATGAATATTCCAACTTTTATAAGACATGCCAAAAATTGTCTCAAAATTGTTTGCCTTCATCAGGGATGTGTATAGATTTTTTCATTATACAAGCATGTTATTTTGAGGTGAATTGAAGTATTTTGGTAGGTGATTAGTAGTGTCTCATAGCATTTTTTGTTTGCATTTCCTTGATTACTGATGAAATTTGTCACTTTTCAACAAGTCTATTGTTTGGATTTCCTTTTGTGCAGTACTGGTTCAGGGCTCTTGCTCATTTATTTATTTGTTTTAATGCATTGTTGTTTTTTTTCTTATTGATTTGTAGTTATATGTATACACTACACATATCTCCTCCCAGTCTGTGGCTTGACTTTTTACTGCCTTAACTGTGCCTTTGATGAACATACATTTTTTAATTTCAATATAATCAAATTTGTCAATTTTCTCTTTCACCGTTAGTGTTACCCGTGAGAGAGTCTGCCTTCTGTGAATGGAGGTCTCAGTTCTTGGATTGTCGGTGAAAAGATTTGTGTGAAGATCTGCAATCAAATAAAGACAGCCAGAAGGAAAGTAGCAAGGACAAAGCAGGTTATTGAAGTGAAAGTATACTCTTCAGGTGGGAAAGAGCACAGGTTTCCGAGGTGGAACCAGCCTCTAGGTTGTTTTGGGATTGGATGTTTTGGGATCTTTGTGAGCTGAGAGGAGCTGGGAGGTACACTGGGGTGGTCTCTAACGGAGGCTGCTTCCACTCATTGTCAACCCTTGATGCAGTTTGTACTGGAACTGTCATGGCCACCTTTCTCAATGGGAGTGGGCCTGTGCCCCAATGCACATGCATTATAATGAGTCTAAGGGTTACCCTGGAGCCTTGGTGGAAGAGGAAAGCACCATGGCTCTTGGTCTGTCAGTCCCAAGTTCTTGGAAGTTACAGCTGCTTCCACTCATTGTCAACCCTTGATGCAGTTTGTACTGGAACTGTCATGGCCACCTTTCTCAATGGGAGTGGGCCTGTGCCCCAATGCACATGCATTATAATGAGTCTAAGGGTTACCCTGGAGCATTGGTGGAAGAGGAAAGCACCATGGCTCTTGGTCTGTCAGTCCCAAGTTCTTGGAAGTTACAGCGTGGGGATGTTGTGCTCCTGGGGTTCTAATGTGTAGAGCCTATTTATCACCAGCCTTGCCTCCAACTTAGGTCTCTATCATTCCCTTCAAGAACTTGGAATTCTGCCTGGGGTGCTTCTTCCACGGCTCACAGCTAGCTTCTACCTAACATTAGTACTTCTTACATTCAGTTGAAGAAGTCATTTTCTCATCCTGAAGGCATGAGAGTATTTCCTATACCGTCTTCTAAATGTTTTATTGATTTACCTTTTAAAGATCACTTTTGGGCATTGTAGAATTAGAGAACAAGTCAAACAAGGCTTGTAGGAGTGTTATCGAGGAAAAGTAGAGATCTTAAGTTCGATATAAATGGCTCCAAGTCAAGAACTCAAGCAGTTTTTACTGAAAAAAAAAAAAAAAATATATATATATATATAGTCTTAGGTTCAAAGGAGGGGAGGTATAAATAGCCTTTTTGGGGGGACAATGATGGTTGTTCATTCTGGGGTCAGTGGGCTTTGTGATTTGCGACTAACCGGGTTGCAGTATTCCTGAGTGCACTAAAAGAATGAATTGCTTTGGGATGTGAGGGATGCAAGCCCAGCTTCCCTGAAGACCATCAGGGGGAACAGCATACCTCATTCAGAGGAAGGGCTTTGAAATCCTTCCTTGTAGGAACAGTAGTACATTTCAGCTAAGAGATGTTTGGAGAAAATCATAGTGCTGTTTTTTCATAGTTGGATTTTTATCTGAATTCTAGTGTGTTTGTCACTGAACAGAAAATAAAACATGAGCCATTTAACTGAAAGAAAAAAGTATCAAGGTAATCAGCTTCACAATTACTTAAATGGAATCTATTCTACTATTGTTCTTTTTTTAAAAAATAACTCCTATTTTACACTTCCCAATTAGCAGTATTTTCATGGAATAGCTAGCAAATGAAATAAAACTATATATAGATATGGAGACAAATATACTGGTAAAATTAGCTTCCAAACAAAGTGGTTGCAATACTCTCAGTTGAAGAAATTATTAATGTTGAGAGTAGTCGGGATTTCTGGAAAGGGGCAAGACTTGAATTGAGTCATGAATGACTTTGATTTTAGTCATTTGAAAGGTACTGAGTGAGGGAATCCCAGAAATGTGAATGGCATGAGCTGGGCTAGATCCTTGATGGGTTGGAGATGGCAGGAAAGTTTTCGAAATTAAGCTAGGCGTGATTTGGAGGGCGTTGAGAACGAGGCAGAGGTGTGTGAATTTGATGTGTTTGGAAATGTGGGAAATTGTTGGAGAAATTAAAGAGTGATGAAAACAATGTCTCAGAAAGGCTAGCTGTGCAGTAGTGATTCTGTGGGGGGCAGGCCAGCTGAGGGGCTATGTGGTAGGTGAAACGGGCAGGTGCTTTCAAAACAGAAGAGCCTAACTGTGCTCCCTACTGCTCTACCATCTAGCCTCTCCGAGCCTCTTTTTGTCTTGTGTTAGTCAGTAATCATTTCCTGGCAAGCGATGGAATCTCAATCTAGGTTTAAAAAACAAAATCTGTTGGACAAGTACTGGATTGACTGCCAAAGCTGAGGGATTGCAGAACAGCCAAGCCTTGGGAAAACGTGAACTGAGGGTGGGACTCAAGAAATGGAACTCGAGATTTCTCTTTTCCTCTCTGGGGAAGATTAGAGTGCAGGGTAGCTTTCGCTAGGGAGTAGCCACTGGAGGTGGCTGCCCGCTACTGTGGGCTCACTCACCTCTTCCTTGTTTCTTTACCAAAGAGAAAAAGACTCTTTCCTTAGCTAGAGATCTTAAATTCTGAGAGAAGAATTTATGACCTACCTTATGACTGTAGGCAGGTTCCCTAACCTCTCTGTACCTCTATCACCTCATCTGATAAATGAGAAAAATACTGGTTCCCATGTCGTAGAGTTGTTGTAAAGGATGAAATGCCTTAAGATGTTACAACTTTTGGAAGAGTTGTTGGCATGAAGCTGTAGTGGCACTGGTGTGATGGTACCATCGCTCTTGGGCAGCCCAGGACCATCCCTGTGGCTGGGAGTGTGAGGTTTCATGGTTGACCATGGTTAGCCTGGGAGGAGGGGGAAGGGCTCTATCATCTATATCTATCATCTATCATCTATCATCTATATCATGAAAATGGATGGGGAAGGCGCAATGCCCCAAAAGATGATGAGGGGAAGACAAGGGGTGTCAGGCAGACAAAAATAATAGCTTTTCTCCATTTCTCATTTGTAAAAGCTTTAAGATTGCGTTGCAGTGCTACTGTGAAAATTAATAAAAATGTATGTAAAGTGCCTGTCACATGGCAGGCCTATAAGATGTATTAGCTCTATATAATCAGCACATGAATAAAATCAAGGCCTGGGCTAGATACCAGTAAGGGGGATTAATGAAATGAACATTTGGAAGGTAAACCAGATGGACTTAGTTTGTGGATTGTATCAATGGTGGGTAGGGGATATCACTTCAGCTGTTTTGTCTTTTGGCAAAACAAACAAACAAAACTCCTTTTTGTGCCTTATGACAAGGAGAAGTTATATACACAGAAGTTCACATTAAAAATATGAGTTTTATTAGTTCCTCCCTTGGTTGGGAGAGTTCCTCAGAGGGCGGGGGGTATATCTGGGTGTTATTCAGCCCATGCTATTAGAGACTAAGGTCTCAGCATCCTGCAGGTCCTCTAGGACCCTAGGTTATGCTCCCTTCAATCAGAAAGAGTGACCTCTTCAGTCAACAGGTCCCAGCAGAGAAAGCAGTGTGTGTGGCTGCCCAGGAAGATATTCTAATCCAACAGGTTTGTAGAAGAGGAGTCTCCCTTTTTATGAAGCTAAGAAGGTACTGTGGTTCTTACCAGTGCTACCAGATGATCCATTCATATACTCTTTTCTCCTTGCTAACATTCACGTTATTCAAAATCCAAACCAACATTAGATCATCATATTGCATTGTTCATAATTTGGGGTCTATAGGCTTCCACTAATTAAATTACTACTGTAGGGCTCATTCTTTAAAAAAAAAAAAAAAATCCATTATTTGGTGAATTGAATAGGTGAATCCAGTGTGAGAGATGATTCCAGACCTTCCCCCAGGCTCAGAAATGAAAGAGAGGCATGAGTCAGGGATAATTCCAGGTTTTAAAGCTTTAGCAAAGAGGTGGGAAAATATGTTTTCATTTCAAAATCTTTGGAATGTGCAGGTAAACAAGCACTCAAAGATCTTTGCGTATATGATGTCCTAAAAAAGAGCTACACATTCCAGCAAAACTTAGCATTGTGACATTGCTCTGAAAAAATTTTGTGAAAGGAGTTGTGTAAAGATTTGATTGACACAGATGATCCCTGCAGGAAAGAAAAAGCCTAGGAAGGGAAAGAGGAAGAGAAAATGGAATTTTTGATTTATCCTACCAGAGAATAGCAGACCAGAGGGGTTAAAAGAGAGGAGGTCGGGAACAAAACAGGGAAGGTAAAATGCAGGGGTAGAAAGAGAGCCTGCAGAGGACTTTGTAAAACAGGAGATTCTGAGCTATCTTTGCCTTCCGACAATACTCTCCAACGTGTGGAAAAGTGTTAGAGGGGTTCTTATTTCAGAGTGGTTTATTTGGCCTCCTGTTAGATGCTTATGGCATTCACTGACCAGAGTTTCTTTACCATCTTAATCATTCCTGGGTCTGCCATACGTATGCACACCCCCTACCCCAAAACACACCTGTATCTATAGGTATAAATGTTATCATTCTGTTAGAGAAGAAGAAAGCAGTGCTGGTCACGGCCATCTGTGGTGTGTGCCTATGGAGGATGTCCCTCAGTTACTCCGATATGTTGCATGTTAACTTTATTATTAATGTATCAGTTCACTTTGCACTTTGAGTCTTCTAAATTAGCTAATTGTATTGATCAAATGAATTCATAATCACCAGTCACCATCCTAATTAATTCATAGCAGCAGAAGCAGTAGCAGTAACAACTTTCTGCCTCTCCAGTATTTTACAGTGTGCAAAGTGCTCTCACAGATTTATCTTACTTGATGAATGAGCTGAGCTTGCGAGGCCTGTCGTATACGTTCAATCAGCCCCTTAAGGAGACAAAGAGGCCTATTTAAGTGAGAGTATCTTTTCTCACAACCACAGAGAATGACCTCTGTTCCAAAGCCTATTTAAATAAAAAATTCATATAGACACGAAGAGACCAAAATGTCATCCAAAATGACAGTGGTCTACCCACTGGGCAGTGGTCTGTGCTGAAGTCATGCAAGCTCCACTGTTGCGTAAGATTGGTTGGAAGGATTTCTATGAAATTAGAGGGGCCAGTTCATTTCTGCTTGAATAATGTCGAACATACTGAACACTTAGTCCTTTTTTTGTGATTATTTTATGGCTGATAACTACTTCTAAAATAGTTTTTGGTCTAATGTTTCTCTCAGTTTGGCTGAGGGTTAATTGACATAAATGGCATATATTTACTATGTTTGTTTTGAGGAGCTTTGACTTACATGTACGCTGTGAAACCCATCACCACAACCAAGATAGTAAATATAACCATCACCCCCAAAAGCTTTCACAGTGCCCCTTTGTAATTCATGTTCCAAGCCCCCACTTCCAGACAACCACTAATGTGCTCTTTGTCACTACATATTAGTTTGCATTTTCTAGAGTTTTATTAAATAGAATAATACAATAGGTACTCTTTCTTTGGGTGGGAGGGTCTGGGTTCTTGCAGTCAGCATAATTGATTTACCGTCCATGTTATTAATGTAGATAAATACGTCTTTCCTTTTTATTGCTGAGTTCTATTCCATTGGATGGCTAGTCTCTGATTTGTTTGGTCATTCACCTATTAATGGACATTCTTTTTTTTTTTTTCCTTCAAACTTTGGGCTCTTGCAAATCTGCTACGAACATTTATGTACCAATCTGTGTATGGCTATGTTATTGCCATTATCTTGGGTAAATGCTTAGGAGTGGGATGGCTGGATCATATGGTAAGTGTATGTTTAACTACTTAAGAAACTGCCGAACTGTTTTCTGAAATGGAAATCAAGCTGATTGTTTACAAAACAAACCTTTCTTCCAGATGAACTTGCACTTGCACTTTTTAGAGCAGTTGATTCCCCAAGTGGGGGTGTGTGGGGTGTTACTGTTTAAACTAGTTAATGAAAATTTGTCTTGGTGGAGTTAATACATGTTTTAGAATTTCTGATTGACAAACTAATGTTTGCTCCAATAGAATTTTTTCAGGCTATTTAACCCTGATATGCCAAATATAATCCCATTATCCATTTGAGGGATCCATTTCACTGCCTGGGCTATAGCACAAATATGTCAGTCACTTGTCCTGCTTCTTCCTTTGTTCATATTAAAATTAACATATAGAACATACAGAGAATTGAATATAAATGTATAGGTATTTGTACCCAGCCCTCCTCCTCTATTTTATAAGAATTTTTTCCTTTAATGTGAATGGCATGGGGCAGCCATTTCTGCTTTAACATGGTAATGGCTGTCATCCCCATTCCACACATGGACCCAGCAACCTCACCCCTTCCCACTTTACTAGAGATTTGAGAGCCTCCTAATCATCTTTTGCTTTGAGTTCTTGCTGGTACCAAGCTCTTGAGCTCTGTATCTTGCCTCCTACAGTTGGTTTCTGCCCCACACCAACACAAATATGGACTAGCCTGCTTTTCTGCATTCCCACAAAGTAATACAAGAGCAAGTCTCTTGCAGTTAGCAGAGTAGTATTGCAGGTTTGGGGACATGGAGGAGCAAAGGATTGTATCACATCCCAGCAAACAAAAGACAAGAGTAGTCCTTCTCAAACCTGATGTATATACGTGGATCACTTGGAGATCATGTTGAAATACAGATTCTGAGCCAGTGTGTCTGAGGTGGGGCCTCAGAGTCTGTATTTTTTTTTTTTTTAAGGAGGCTCCACACCCAGCATGGGGCCAAATGGGACTTGAACTCATGACCCTAAGATCAAGACTTGAGCTTAGATCAAGAGTCAGACACTTAACTGACTGAGCCACCCAGGTACCCCTGAAATTCTGCATTTTTATCAAGCTTCCAAGTGCTGCAGCAGCTGCTGCTTGTATACGAACCATGCATTTAGAACCTCTGGTATGGCATAACCTAACTCTGCTTATCTTATCTTTATTCTCTGCTATGTTGGCATTAGGAACATAGGGAAGACCTCGGGCATCCTGCTAGCATTAAGAAAAAAAAATGTTTTATACATGTATGAGAAAAGAAACTATTTTACTCCATAGAGTTCTGAGTTAGGTTAAAAAAAAAAAAAAAGTAGTCTATTTTCCTCAGCTTCTACTGGTAACCTACCCATCATAGCTGTAGTCCTATTTAACTAGAGTTTAAAACCAATATGCATGATAACGAGTAGTCTTCAAATAATATAATAGAATTGACCCTGATAGAATCAGGAACTCACCCATAGTAAGCTCTGAGGGGTTGATATTGCCAGCGTTATCTAACCATAATCCCACTGAGGCAGGAATAACTTGAAAGTAAAAAGCTCTAGATTAGTGTAATGGTTAAGGATAGGGGCTGGAGCCAGAGTGCCTGGGTTAGAATCTTAGCTGCACTGATTACTAGCCCAGTGGCCTTGAGAGCAACTGCATACAGCAGTGGTGGGTGTATAATGGTGCCCACTGGAGTTGGGTGGTATACAATCTGGATGGCCATATATATATAGCCCTGCACCTTGAGCACCCTTGAAATTATTCTCTTTTTCCTTATTTGTAAATGGAGGTAATAACTACCTGCTTCATAGTAGCAGGGCAAGTTTTAAATGACTTCATACTTACAAAGTGTTTAGAACAGAGGCTAGCATATGGTAAACATTCAGTAAATGCCATGTTGTCATTAATTTTCTCTACAAAAGGGTAGTAGGGATTTCTGCAAAACACAAGAATTTTTTTGTGGCTTTTGAAACAACTAAGGAGTCAGAAATTGAGGAGATTACGGAGAAAAAATATTTGAGATGTACGCTTATTATTAGTACAATTCTATTAAGAGTTAATAAAACAAAATACTAGACAATATTTTTTACTCCAAAAATCCAGCTTCAAGCCTCTTAACGCCCAAATGAGAGACAGTCTGTTTGCCTAGGAAGAAACTGGGTCAGGATCAAGAACAGTAGAAGTAGCTAAAGGAGAGAGATGTGGGAAGGTTTTCATTCAACATTATTCAACAAGTATTTATTGAACACAAAGGATAGGTGCCAGGGATACAGTGAGGGATGAGATTACAAGGTCTTGCCCTCTGAAACTTATTTATCGTTTAGCCAGAAAGACAGACAAGAAAACAAGCAATTACAGTATGATAAGTGCTGCAACAGGAAGGACAGGGTGATTTGAGGTCAAGCATTTTCTGTTTCAGCCTAGGATTTGCTGTTTTTCTGAAAATTTTGAGCAGATATGTTTAAAACCATTTTAATGGAAACAAGTGAAAGGGAGGTAAATACCTTTCCTCCTAAGGTTTTCCATGAGTCATGCTCCTCTCTGGCCATCTCTGGGGGAGCATGTGACTGCCTGCTCAGACCTGCCCTGCATACTCACAATCCTCGGTGTTCCTTTACATGCCACATGCCAAGGAACAGGTTGGGATAAGGGCATATGTGATAATTTCCCATTGCAATGAAAGATGGTTTGGGATAACTTGGTGATGATCCTGTCAAAGTAATAGACTCTTTGTTCCCTATCAGTGAGATCTCAGAGAAGACAGGGTTCCTGAGTAAACATGGTCATGTTCTCTTGAAGAAACTTTGTGCTCTTGTTCCTTCACTCTTGGACCTCTTTCCTTTTTTTGCTCCAGAACTCAGATCGAGTATCTCTGGCACAAAAAGGGATACCCTCTGACCTGCCCTTCTCTCCTCTGGCTCCACGTCCCAGTTGTGAACAGGCTGTTACCTCCCTGCTTGATTCATATCAGACTCATTTCATTTCGAAAAGCCTTCACAGCACTATGACTTAGACCTTGCCCACAGATTCTCTCAAGTGTTGACCAGTGCATCAGTCCTACAAAGAACATTTTCTGTAGCTTTTAAGGAACCACTAGCAGAACTATATCTATTACAGGCATATCCCGAAGATGTTGTGGGTTTGGTTCCAGACCACCGCAATGAAGCAAATATTGCTGCAAAGTGGGTTGAATGAAATTTTTGGTTTCCCAGTGCATCTGAAAGTTTTGTTTACACTATACTGTAATCTGTTCAGTGTGCAGTAACATCGTGTCTAAAAAAATGTACAAGCCTTAATTTAAAAATACTTTATTGCTAAAAAATACTAACCATCTGAGCTTTGAGTAGGTCATAATCTTTTTACTGGTGGAGAGTCTTGCCTCAGTGTTGATGGCCGCTGACTCATCAGGGTGGTGGTTGCTGAAGGTTGGGGTGGCTGTAGCAATTTCTTAAAATAAGACAATATGAAGTTCGCCTCATTGACTGACTCTTAAATGAGTGATTCCTCTACAGGTTGCAATGCCATTTTGACAGCATTTTACCCACAGTAGAACTCCTTTCAAAATTGGGATCTCCTCAAATCCTGCTGCTGCTTTGTCAACTAAGTTCACGTACTATTCTAAATCCTTTGTTGTCACTTCAACAGTCTTCACAGCATCTTTACCAGGAGTAGATTCCATCTCAAGAGACCACTTTCTTTGCTCATCCATAAGAAGCAACTCCTCATCCCTTAAAGTGTTATCATGAGATTATGGCAAGTTAGTCATATCCTCAGGCTCTACTTCTCATTCTGGTTCCCTTGCTATTTCTACCACATCTGCAGTCAGAACACACACACAACATTTATAGTTAAGTTTGCCGTCTTATAGGGACACGGTTTGTGGCACCCCAAAACAATTATAATAGTACTATCAAAGATCACTGATCACAGGTCACCATAACAAATACAATCATAATGAAAAAGTTTGAAATACCAGAATTGCCAAAATGTGACACAGAGACACGAAGTGACCAAATGCTGTTGGAAAAATGGTGCTGATAGACTGGCCTGACGGAGGGTTGCCACAAACCTTCAAATGCAGTATCTATAAGAAAACACAATATCTGAGAAGAGCAATAAAGTGGAATGCAATAGAATGGGGTATGCCTCTACATTATTTGGTAGAGATCAGTGTGATTTCTTCCGGAATTTACTGCCAGGCAGGTGATGGAGTCTAGAAGGAGTATATAGATAGTCACAGCTGTGAAGCCACCTGCTTCAGCTGCAAGGAAGCACAGAGCTAAATTTAGTACCCAGGCAGAGGATTATATCACCCTCACTTTCCTTTTTTTTTCTATTAATTTAGATCTCTGTCTTAATTTAACTTCCTTCTGTATATATGTATGTGCCTTTTCTCTAAGAAGACTGGATTCCATGATGAAAGTAGGAAAGTTGTAAATTATGCATGTATTTTTGAAATAGTAATATATTTGATAATGTCTCTATCATTTTTCAAGTCATCCAGGCCCAAATCTTACAGTCCTCTTCTCCCCTCCCTTCATTCCCTAAAGCTATGTCGCATCAATTTTTTTTTCTCTAGCAAATCCTTAGAGCCGCTTTTACTCTCCATCACTATCACCCCCACTAAAGTTCAGGCTCTAATTATGTGATGCTTAGATGATTCCAGCATCCTCCTATTACACTCTGAAGTGTGTCCCCTTAAATCTAGCCTCAGTATCCACATTCATTAAGTGCTACTTTCATCGTGCCACTCCCATGCTCACAAACTTCCAATGATTCTCAATTTCTTTGCTAAGTTTTGTTTTCATTGCCAGGTCCTTGGCCATCATTGCATGCTTGTCTGACCTTTCTTCCTTTAACCTCTATTATCCAAACTCCATTCTTGTCTACCTTGTTTCTTCACCACCTGGTGCCTGTCTCCAAACTTTGGTTCGTGCATCTGTCACCAAGGATGCTTTCCTTCTCCTCTCTCCTCCTCAGAGATGCTTCCCCCCCCCCCCTTTTTTTAAGTATTATCTTAACAAAGTGGCATCAGAGTTTCTCTGAGGGAGAGACCATTTTTGTTTAGAGAACATGTAAGAACAAAACTTTGATAAGCTGGTTGGGTGAAAAATGGGACATGGGTCAGTAGAGGCTAAGGCAGAAAAATACGTGATGCCTCTGCAGTAGAGATGGAATGGGAAGGCGAGAGAGCAGAGGAGAGTAAGGGGGGCCAGAGAAGTTTGATTTTATTTTTCTTTTTTTAAAAAATATTTTATTTAAATGCAATTTGCCAACATATAATATAACACCCGGTGCTCATCCCATCAAGTGCCCTCCTTAGTGCCCATCACCCAGTCACCTCGTTCCCTCCGTCCTCTACTTCTGCAATCCTTTGTTCATTTCCCAGAGTTAGGAGTCTCTCATGGATTGTCTTCCTCTCTAATTTTTCCCCACTCAGTTTCCCTCCTTTCCCTTATAGACCCTTTCACCATTTCTTATATTCCACAAATGAGTGAGACCATATGATGATTGTCCTTCTCCGATTAACTTACTTCACTCAGCATAATACCTTCCAGTTCCATCCACGTTGAAGCAAATGGGAAGTGTTCATCCATTCTGGTGGCTGAGTAATATTCCATTGTATATATACCACATCTTCTTTATCCATCCATTTGTCAAAGGATATCTTGGCTCCTTCCACAGTTTGGCTATTTGTGGACATTGCTAAGAATATTGGGGTGCAGATGTCCTGTTGTTTCACTACATCTGTATCTTTGGGGTAAATACCCAGTAGTGCAATTGCTGGGTCATAGGATAGCTCTATTTTTTACTTCTTGAGGAACCTCCACACTGTTTTCCAGAGTGGCTGCACCAGTTTGCATTCCCACCAACAGTGCAAGAGGGTTCCCCCTTCTCCACATCCTCTCCAACATTTTTTTTTAAAGATTTTATTTATTTATTCATGAGAGAGAGAAAGAGAGAGGCAGAGACACGGGCAGAGGGAGAAGCAGGCTCCATGCAGGCATCCTGACGTGGGACTCGATCCTGGGTTTCCTGGATCACACCTTGGGCTGAAGGCGGTGCTAAACCACTGAGCCACCCGGGCTGCCCTAGCCTTTCCAACATTTGCTGTTTCCCACCTTGTTAATTTTCCCCATTCTCACTGGTGTGAGGTGGTATCTCATTGTGGTTTTGATTTGTATTTCCCTGATGGCCAGGGATGCGGAGCATTTTCTCATGTGCTTATTGGCCATGTGTAGGTCTTTTTTGGTGAAATGTCTGTTCATGTCTTCTGCCCATTTCATGATTGGATTGTTTGTTTCTTGGGTGTTGAGTTTAATAAGTTCTTTATAGATCTTGGATACTAGTCCTTTATCTGATACGTCATTTGCAAATGTCTTCTCCCATTCTGTAGGTTGTCTTTTAGTTTTGTTGACTGTTTCTTTTGCTGTGCTGAAGCTTTCTATCCTGATTAAGTCCCAATAGTTCATTTTTGCTTTTGTTTCCCTTGCCTTCATAGATGTATCTTGCAAGAAGTTGCTGTGGCTAAGTTCAAAAAGGTTGTTGCCTCTGTTCTCCTTTAGAATTTTGATGGATTCTTTTCTCACATTTAGATCTTTCATCCATTTTGTGTTTATCTTTGTGTGTAAGAGGATGGTCCAGTTTCATTCTTCTGCATGTGGCTGTTCAATTTTCCCAGCACCATTTATTGAAGAGACTCTTCCCTCCCCCCCCCCCCCCGCCCCAGTGGATATCCTTTCCTGCTTTGTTGAAAATGGGTTGACCATAGAATTGAGGGTCCATTTTTGGGTTCTCTATTCTGTTTCATTCATCTATGTGTCTGTTTTTGTGCCAGTACCATATGGTCCTGATGATCACAGCTTTGTTATACAGGGAAGTTTGATTTTCTTTTTCTTTTTTTAAATTTATTTATTTACTCATAGAGAGAGGCAGAGACATAAGCAGAGGGAGAAGCAGGCTCCCTGTAGGGAACCCGATACAGGACTGGATCACAGGACTCTGGGATCATACCCTGAGCCAAAGACAGACACTCAACTGCTGAGCCACCCAGATGTCCCAGAAGTTTGATTTTCAATTTGAAATTACTTTCTTTGCTGTAATGGAAGAGCTCTGTCTTCCATTTTCCCCAACCTACACTTTGATTTGCTCTCTACACACAAGCCTAGTATGAGGGTTTCCTGATAGAAACCACAGAGAGGAGTTGTTTCACATTTGATTCAATGGAGAATAGAATATCTGTTTTCTCTTGAGCTAGATTTTAAGCTCTTTGAAGGCAGAAGTTACAATATATTTTCCTTCAGAATTCCCCACAGGGCCAAGCCCAAAGCTGAGCAGTCACATACTCAACTTAGCAATGATGAAACTTGCCCTCACATAGACATGATGAGCAATTCTCAGGTACGTTTACAACTGGCATGGTGGATAACAAACCTGTGTGTAAGAGTAAAAGCAAATTGTTGTAAAACCTGTTTTTTTAGGAAGTGAGTGAAAACATTCTCATTTATAGCAGAGGTTGGCAAACTTCTTCTACAAAGGACCAGATAAAAATATTTTTGGCTTTGTTGGCAATAATGTCTTTGTCATAACTACTCAAGTTTGCCCTAATAATGTAAAAGCAGCCATACCCAACAGGTAAACAAATGGCCATGAATGTGTTTCGATAAAACTTTACGGGCACTGAAATTTGAATTCCATGAGCATTTCATGTCTCATGAAATATCTCTCTTCTTTTGATACTTTATAACAACTTAAAAACGTGAAAACCATTCTTCGTTGGTGGGCTGTACAAAAGCAGGTAGTGGACGGTCTTGGTGGGTAAGCGGTAATTTAGAGAATCTATGTTGCTTGCTTATGTACTTTATGAAGTAAGCTCTTATTTTTAAAATATCTACATTCTACTCTGGGAATTCCATGCATAATTTTGTTTGAAAATAACGTTGTCCTGCTTTGTAAAAAGTTTGAGAACTTGTGGGTAATGATTTTAGATCACCATCAAATGGTTTTATTTCCCTTGAGCCATTAACAAAAGTATGAAGTGTGCATCAGTGCTGGCAATTTATAAATGACTCAAAGACATGGGTCGGGAGAGAACACATATAGGATGTGAATACCCAGGCATTTGTATATTAGAGGGCTAAATCACAGAGACTGGGTGTTTTTCCAAATCTCTAGAACAGTTGGAGGCTGTTTCAATTAACTACTTAAATGTATGCCCATTTGCATCTTTGCCAGTGTTGGAGTACTTAAAATGTGTCTATATTAAATTTGTGCAACATTCCTGAGCTTGGTATCTGGTGGCTTTAGGAATATTATGTAAGTTTTTAAGCCAAAATTCAAAAGAATACTTTGGCTTCAGACTGAGAATAATGCAAGGTTGTTGTTTTCTTACAGAAATTCCTAAAGTTAGAGCTTGACTTGCCTAGGGAAGAAATTCATAATTCAGTAGACCCTGTTACTTTTCCTGAAGCCCAAAAAAGCTTGAGTTTAACTCAAGTACTTACACCTACCAAACTTTTATTTTGCATTTCTTCCACTGAGGGTCATTTAGCTCTAAAACTCACTAACCATTTTCATAAGGATATCACAATATACTGCAGGGATGATTGTAAACATTAAAAAAAAACTCATTCTGATAATACATTTTACATTGATTATACTCCTGACTCACCATGGTTACAACATATTCTGTTCTAAATTTGTCCATAAGGCCTAGAGAAAAACTGAAGACAGAAAAAGATAATGATACCAGGAAAATGAAAATGTACTTCAGTAAACCCCTGGAAAAGAGGCATAGGTATTATCACAACAAATGAATGCAGATGTACTGGGTCCCTCAGTAGAACTAAATATGACACGATTCCTAACCTGATTGCCTCCTGGTGTATATCAATATGATTTCCCTTCTTATTGCTGTAGTGAATTGTATTTGGAAAAGATAACAATTTCATCTAGTTTAATGGTTTTTCTTTCTATTGTGAGTAACATTTAATCTTTTTGTGTTAAGTAAAAATGAGTGCAGTTCATAGCACATTTAAGTTAACCAAAACAGTGAAGGAAACTTGAGAAGGAAAGGAAACAGTTACATTTATCTTATTAAAATTGTCTTTCTTTTAGATTCTCATGGTCATCCCTAGACATCTCTCACACTATCACAGTGGTAAAACTATCAGAAAGATGTACTTAATCTTCTAGCAGTACACATTCAGATCCAGGTATGTATGTGCAAAGTTGAGAATAAAAATTAGAAAAGCTGTGTTAAAAAAAAAAAAGAAGAAGAAAAAAAAGCTGAGTTTGACTTTCAAGCCATTAGAACCAATACTGACGAAAGAAGGAATTGTAGTTTTTCATCTAGAAGTAAAGCTACCAGAAGGACAGGCAAAAATAAGAGACAAGTTTGGGCCCCTACTGCGTGTATAGGTGATGGATAATTAGTGTCGGTTCAGTTTTGAAAATCCCATCAAACTGCTTTGTAAATAAGTAAAATTATGAAGTGGTTTGTTGACTTTTTCACTTTTTTTTTCAAGCAGTTTTATGTTACTTAGCTACAACCTGTGGAATAAGTAATTGGAAGTGTAAGGTTATGAATGATCATAAATCATGGACAGAGACAGAGAGAGAAAAGGAAGAAAGTGTCTGATGTTGGCCCCTGGGAATGGTAGGATGATCTTTTCCCCTCAGTGTCTAGTTTCCAAGATTCCAGTGACTCTAAAATTCACTCAGTTGAAGAGGATGAAAATCAATTTTCAATTTACAAGCTTGTCATGTGTGTTCCCAAGCAGCTTGGGGGATTGTTTATTTGTTTGTACTTATGTTTTCAGTCAACGCTAGAATTAATTTTAATTGTACACAGTTTTATTTAAGAGGTCTTATTTTTTTTTAAGTTGTAAATATTAAAGCCACAGTGAGAAGCTTTTGATTACTTTCTTCCCAATCTCTACCCAGTGCCCTAAGTGAGCTATGTGGGGAAAATAAATGCTTTTAGAGGTTAAAAATTATTTCAGAAAATTTTTTTTTAGTTCTTTCTCTATTCGGTCATAGTCCAAGACAGAGGTCAACAAATTGTGACCCATGGGGCAGATTCAGTCAGCCACCTGTTTTTGTAAGGTTCATGAGCTATGAACGCTTTTTTATTTTTAAATGGATGAAATTCATCAAAAGAAGAATAATATTATCCCAACATTTTGTACTTGAAAATAATATGAAATTCAAATTTCCATGTTCATGGTAAAGTTTATTGGCACACAGTCATGCTAAATTCATTAGCAAATTGTCTGTGGCTGCTTTTGCACCATAACAGCGAGTTAAGTGTTTGAGACAGAGACTTGATGTCCACAGAGCTTAAAATATTAACTATCTGGCTCCATAGAAAAGGTTTGCCAACCTCTACTCTAGCAAAGTCTTGTCCACAAACTGTGCATGTAATTCAAAGAGAGGACAAAGAAAAGAAAAAGCCCAACTATTGACTGATAGCAACTAAGATAAATTGGTTACTGAGCAAGTCTGTTTTACTGATCTGTAAATGCCTGCCCAAGAGGTTGGAATTTGGTGAAGGGAATTAGAAAGAAAGAGATGAGGCTTTATAGTGTTTAGACTCTAACTGTTTTTGTTCTTGGATATAATGAGATCGGAACTGGTTTTAATTTGATCTGTGGAGTTTCACCCTTTTTTTACTGGAACTCATACTGGTTCGTAAACAACTACAGTTGTAAGTGAGACTAGTTTATAACTTGTAAAGAATGATATAACTCAAGAATTAGAGATATACCCATCCATAAAGAACATCTAATGAGTGGTCTCAATCTTTTTTGATTATATGCCATCAGCAACAATATGGAATGTGACTTCCATTCTTTTGTTAGAAACATTTTTATTGAGATACAATTCATACACCATAATTTATCCACTTAATATGTATAATTCAATAGTTTTTAGTAGGTTCACAGATATTTGCAATCCCCATCACAGTCCATTTTAAGACATTTTTATCACCTCATAAAGAAATCCTATGTCCCTTAATTATCCCATTTTCCCATTTCTCCTAGCCTGATGCAACTTCTAATATACATTTTCTGGTATAGATTTACCTCCTCTGGGCTTTTCTAATAAATGGGATCATATAATAGGGGGTTTTTTTGTGAGTAACTTCTTTCATCCAGCATATTGTCTTCAAGTTTCATCCGTGCTGTAGCATGTATCAGTACATCATTCTTTTCATGGCTGAATAATATTCCATTGTATTAATATACCACATTTTATTTATCTGCTCAAGCTGATGGACATTTGCATTGTTTCCACCTTTTGGCTTTTGTGAATAATGCTGCCATAAACATTTGTGTATAAGGTTTTTTGTGGACATATGTTATCATTTCTTCTTGGCATATACTTTGTAGTAGAATTGCTGGGTTAAATGGTAATTTTGTGTATGACTGTTTGAGGACATACTGAAATGTTTTCCAAACTGACACACCATCTTAGATTCCCATTAATAGCATATAACTGTTCAGCTTCTCCACACTCTCACCAGCACTTGCTATTATCTGGCTTTTTAATTAACCTTCTTAATGGGTGTGAAGTGGTATCTTATGTGGTTTTGTATGTGCTTATCATATGACTAATGATATTGAACATCTTTTCACGTGCTTATTGGCCATCTATACATTTTCTTTGGAGAAATCTATGTTCAGACCCTTTGTTCATAACTCATTTAAATTGGTTAAAATGGGTGTTAGTCCATTCTATAAATAAATAAATTATGACTATATAAGTGAAGTCCAGCTTAGCAATTATTTTTTTTCATAGATTACGTCCTTGGTCCTGTATCTAAAAGGCATCACCATATTTCAAAGTCATCTAAGTTTTCTTCTATTTTATCTTCTAGGAATTTTATAGTTTTGCATTTTGCATTTGGATCTATAATCCATTTTGAGTTAATCTTTGTGAGGAATATAAGGTCTGTGTCCAAATTCACTTTTGGGGCCGTCACTTTTTCCAGCACCATTTATTGAAAACACTGTCTTGGCTTCACTGTACTGCCTTTGCTCCCTTGCCAAAGAACAGTTGAGTACATTTATGGGAGGTCTGTTTATAGGCTCTGTAGTCTTTGCCATTGATCTGTCTATTCTTTTGTCAATACCACACTGTCTTGATTACTGTAGCTTTAGAATAAGTCTTGAAGTTGGATAATCTCAGTCCTTCAGCTTTGCTCTTCTTCAGTATTTTGTTGGATTTTCTAGATCTTTTGCCTTTCTATATGAGCTTTAGAATTACTCTGTTGATGTCTGTTAAAAGAAATTTGCTAGGATTTTAATTGTGATTGCACTGAAAGTATAGATCAAGTTCAGAAGAACTGACAACTTGACAATATTGAGTGTTCCTGTCCATGAACATGGAATATCTCTCCAGTTATATAGTTCTTTGTTTTAATTCGTTAGAGTCAAAGTTTTCATCACATAGGTCATATATTATATTTTGTTAGATTTATACTTAAGTATTTCATCTTGAGGGGGTGCTAATGTAAATCATAATGTGTTTTTAATTTCGCATTCTACCTTTTTATTTTTGGTATATAGAAAAGCAGTCGACTCTTGTATATCCATCTTGTATCCTGCAACCTTGGTATAATTGCTTACTGATTTGGGAACTTTTGGCTAATTCTTTAGGATTTTATGCATAAATGATTATATCATCTGAGAAAAAAAGCATTTTCATGTCTTCTTTCCAAATCCGTTTGCTTTTTATTTCCTTTAGTTGCCTTATTGCATTAGCAAGGACTTCCAGTATGATGTTGGAAAGGTAGACCTTTCAACCAGATCTTGCCTTGAACCTTATTTTAGTGGGAAAGCTTCTAGTTTCTCACCATCAAGTATGATGTCAGCGGTAGGTTTTTTGTAGATAATCTTTATGAAGTTGAGGTGATGGATTGCATTAATTGATTTTCAATTATTAAATCAGCCTTGTGTGCTGGGATAGATTCCACTTGGTAATGATATATAATTTTTCTCACATCTTTTTAGCTTCAATTTTGCTAATATTTTGTTGAGGAATTTTGTCTGTGTTTATGAGAGATATTGGTCTGTAGGTTTCTTTTTTTATATATAGTGAATTTTTCATTTCAGTTTTTGTAGTTTATAACTGCAATATCTCCATTTGGTATTTTTAAAAATAATTTTTAATCTTTCTATTGGTATTCTCTTTTTGATGCAACATTGTTATACCTTTCTTTAAAGAAATTTTTAAATTTCTTTTTTTTAAAAAATTATTATTGAAGTATAGTTGACCTACAATGTTGTATTAGTTTCAGGTGTACAGCATAGTGATTTGACAATTCTATACATTATTCAGTGTTCATTACCTTCCTTCACTTCAGTAATCATGATATCCTTGAGATTTGAAACATATTTATAATGACTATCTTGAAGTTTTTGTTAATTCCAACATCAGGTTGGTCTCAAATGCAGTTTATGTCACATGCATTTTTTAAGATAATGATTGTATTTTTTTTGTTGTTAGAAACTAGATGTTTTAGAAAATATATTGTAGAAACTCTGGGTACTGTTCCCCCTCCCCAACAGTAGGGCTTGTTATTGTTATTTGCTTATTTGTTTAGCGGCTGGCTGGATTTTTTTTTAGTGAAGTCCATTTCCTCCCACAGTATGAAATCTCTGATGTTGCTCCACTGAGGGAGGGGGGAGGTGGGGGGGGCATGGGAGGTGTGTGCAGCCTTGAGTAGGCCATAGTTAATCCTGGGTTTTGGCAGAGCTCTCTTAGATTATCTTCTTCCTGACCATACCCATCTCCTAATTACCAGTATTGTTGACTGGTTGCTTTAAGTTTCCAATATGCCCTGGTCATAAATTGTATTATCATCCGATCCAATAAAATTCAGGCTCCTTTGAAGGGATATTCCAGATGTGAATGCTAAGATTTCTACTGAGCCTAGGAGGGCTCCTCCCAGATGTCTCATCCTAGCTATCTGTTTTCTCTGACAAAACTATGTGATATATGGTTTAGCTTTTATCTCCAGTGAATCTGTCAACCTCTTCCTAGTTGCCTTTCCTCCACAATCTTCACTGTTTTTGAAAGGATGCTTAGGCTTGCTTTAATTTGTCTATAATCTGTTACAAATGAAGTCAGTTACTTTAGGAAGAGATTTGGAGCTCTTTTACATCCTGATTCCCACTCTGAGCAAAATCTCTTGAGTCAGAGCTTGAGTTAGGGATAAAATATTGTTGCTTTTCTATCAGAGTGATATCTTCACTATAGGAGTTGATTGCTAGTGGAGGGGATGGCAATAGCTTCAAGTCTTCTCAGCTTGCCTCTCTTGGCTGGGAAGACCTGATTTATAAACTACCAATGGAGTCATGGCAAGGATGATCTTGGCCCTAGTATTCCTAGCATGCTGCCCCCAAGATAGAGCCTGTATCCTACCAATGAGTAATGGGTAGAAGAAGGGAACTCCACTTCTTAGTTGTACTCATCTGGAATTTAACTTCAGTAATAGGGAACTGGGAGCAGGATGAGGAATATTGGCATCCTTCTTCCCCTGGGATGATAGCCCTCTAGCCAGGATGTGGTGGAGAGGTAACCATGTACCAGTCTAGAGAGTAGTTTTTGTCTCATTGAGCTGTAAGAGGATAAGAAAGAAGCAGGTATTAGTTCATATTTCATAAACTCTGTTTTTTTAGCATGGGTAGTGGATTTTGAATAAATGTTTATTTATTTGCTATATGCCCTTAGTACCATTTCCCCTGACTTAAATTTGATTTTAAGATAATTTTCACCAGGATGCCTGAGTAGTACAGTTGGTTGAGTGACTGACTCTTAGTTTCGGCTTAGGTTGTGATCTCTTAGGGTCTCAAGATCAAGTCGCACCTCCTGCTCTGCACTCAGAGTGGAGTCTGCTTGAGATTTCCCTCTGCCCCTCCCGCTCATTCTCTCTCTCTCTCTCTCTCTCAAATGAATAAATAAATCTTAAAAATAGTAATGATTTTCACCTATTTCACCAGGGAGTGGGTCTGTGGAGCTTTTGCTTCTCACAGTGTCTTGCCAGAAGTGGAATTTGATTTTAATTAATTGAATATCACACACACGTGCTTTACTAATGCATTATGCACATCATAAATAATTTACTAGAATATAAATTTTTGAATGATGAAGTCATTTCAAATAAAGTATTTTTAAGAGATACTTTATATTGTACAAAATATCTTATGGCTTATCAAAATATTATATCATTATATTGTAAATGATTACAATTATACTAATATTTTTAGTGAGAATAGTGTGACTGAGCTGCTTCCTTATTTTTAAAGTCTTGGATCTATTTCAATGTATTTGGTAGTTGCTTTTAATAATGCGCTAGCTGGAAAAACACCTAACAAAGAACTGCAGATCTAAATGGAAGAAGCACATCATTGGATGTACTTACTAAATCACTTCCAAGTCTATTCAACAAGGAGCCAAAGGCTTTTGTTGAAATTTGACTAGTAAATTTCCATCTTCTGTTATGCCCATCATTTGCTTTTGTAAATGAAATTAGATAGTTTTGCATTTTTATACATTTTTAAAAGGGAGTTCAAAAGCCAATGAAATTCTTTATTTGAAAGATTTTAAAACAAATTATAAAGCTCTGTTTCTAATTTTTTAAAGTGTTCAGATATAACAATTTGTCAGTGATAAATTACATTGTTTTGCCACAAAGAATGCATAGCATGGGAAATAGTTTGAAAATACTGTTTGGGGCAGCCCCAGTGGCTCAGCAGTTTAGCACTGCCTTCAGCCCAGGGCCTGATCCTGGAGACCCAGGATGGAGTCCCACGTCAGGCTCCCTGCATGGAGCCTGCTTCTCCTCTGCCTGTGTCTCTGCCTCTCTCTCTCTCTCTCTCTCTCTCTGTGTCTCTCATGAATAAATACAATCTTAAAAAAAAAAAAAAAGAAAAGAAAATACTGTTTGTATAACACAATTTATTTTGAAATATTTTCCTTCAAAAAAATAATCAGGTGTTCTCTGTGTTTCTCTCTCTCTCTTTTTTAATCTTTAAAAAACAGTCAGATTAGTTGTGTTCATGTGTTTGAAAACATTGGATGGCTGGCATATACTTCACTGCCCCTTGTCATCACAGAAGTGGTCAGCAGGTTTGTCTCTGTAAAAGAGAAAAATCTGGCAGCTTTCTTAAGGATGAGGTAATCAGTGAACCTCTGGTTAAGATTTTAAAATTCACCATCAGCTGCTCATCTCTTTACAAAATATTGGTAGGATACTTTATTTCAATGTCTTGTTTTTATATGAGTAATTACATAGCTATATGCTTTAGTACTATGCTCACTAGTAACTTTACTACTTTGCTGCAGTACTTTGCTTGCTATATTGACCTAGAATCATTTTTTAAAAACAGTTCCAGTTAAGGTAGCAGTTCTAACTACCATAGTTTTCCTGTAAAACATTTTTTTCAGGCTAGGAAGTGATTTACTGTTAAGACTATATCTTCTCTGATGCATCTTTTCTTTATTGACTCACAAACCAGAGCTCTGTGTGTTGTAGAATTTAGAGACTTATCCGTAACAATTGTAGGGGTATAATATTTCAAATAGTATTCTTTTCCTTCCTTCCTTCCTTCCTTCCTTCCTTCCTTCCTTCCTTCCTTCCTTCCTGTCAAATCTAATTTCATCATTATTGTTTTTACTTTGCAGTATAGCTACCAAGGGTTTATACTAGGAATAGCATATCAGGTCTGCCATTTTCTTACTGTTTGCCTGTATTTACATTATTAGGTCTGTCTTTATTCCCTGTTTTCTTTGCAGACATCTTTTTAAGCTGTTTATTTATTTTGTGAGGTTTATTTCATTATAATTATAGAATATAGTCTATAAACTCCCTTTCCCAGTGCAGGTAGCTATAATACATTGCATCACACTGAAAGCTAATGAGGATGAACTTTACGTTTACAACCCATTACCCTTCCCTGCATTATAGGATCCTTATCCTCTTTGAAGACATTCTCCTGTCATATGGACAGACCCATGTGTGGAAGGAATAAGGGCACCACTGTCTCTCTAAATATTGAATAAAGCCTAATTTATTATTTTTAGGAAAAAATATAAAGAGAAGTCCTGATTTTTTTCTGTTTCCCAAAAGATTTTCCTATGCATCTCTTGAGCATTCACCTATCTTTGGAGGCCTAGGAAAAAAAAAAAAAACCCTCACAACCCAGCAGTTATTTTTAAAATGTGAATATTCTAAAAGCCAATGAGATCTAGCAGTTTCTATTTACAGAAGGATTTGCTAACTCATCAAAGGAGTTATATTTTACTGACTTTATATGGCACTTAACTATGCACCAAGCACTATTTTAAGCAGTTTATACATATTATCTCATTTAATCCTTATAACAATCCTGTGGAGTAAGCATAACTACTTACTTAGGGAGCTGAGGCCCTGGAGCTGGGAAGCTGTTTGGTTCTTATCCAGTACACTCAGCTATCTCTGCCTATTGAACAGTTATTAGAAAAGTATAACCCAAGTCTGGAATGCAAATGGTAAATCACAGTCCAAACTTCCTCCTCACTCTCACTCCCACCAATTCCAAGGTCAGAAGTCTGTTCACGCTTCATTCTAGGTAGCAAGCCCCCCCATAGAATGTTGTTTTCCCAAAATAAGTTTGTAGATAATAGTCTGGGAAAACAAGTGGAGTTAGAATATTCTTTTATTCTTTTAGAATAAACTCTGCTCTTAGGAAAACCAGGATTCAAGAGACAAAAATTTATTGTAGATTAAAAAAAAAAAAAAAAGAGGCCCTGTGAACATAGGTGGTAATTAGAAAAACAGAGAAGAAAGAAAACAAGGATGCTTTGGAAGGAAAACAGAATGTGCTGACCACAGTTCCTATATGTTTGGGGGTAGGAGGAGAATATGAAGGATAGCAAAATGACAAGACAAAGCTTGAAAGGTCTGCCAACAAAATTAGGGGAATGAGAAGGAGGTGTAGTTTTTAAACTTCATTTCATTTTTAAAACTTTTTGTGATTTCTAAAGCCTCTTTATTATGAGAAGCAAATACTAAAATAAATATAATTATGTGCATGACCCCCTGTGTGACCATGACCAACTTTCACTCATGGTTAGTCTTATTTCATCTATATAACCATACTCCCTTTCCTGGCAGAGGTTTTAAAAGAAAAAGTTCATACAACACGTAAGTTCATCCATAAATATTTTAGTATATATCTTAAAAAGATAAACTGTTTTAAAAAATAATTTCAATAACATCATCACACCTAAGCAAATCTAGCAATAATTCCATTATATCATCAAATATCCATTGTTCAAATTTCCATGATTGTACCATAATTTTTTTTCCAATTTGTTTGCATCAGATTCAATATAAGAACAAGGTTGATGTGTGTTTTAAGTCTCTTTAATATATAGGTTTCTGTTACATTTCTCTCTTGCTTTTTTAAAAATTGCAATTTATTTGTTTAAAAAGGGGTGAGTCTTGGGGAAACGAATGATTTGGTGTCACTCACATTGTGTTGAAGGTGCCAGTTAAACATCCAGATGGAGCTGCATAGGAAACAGCTGGCAGTGAGGATCAGGTGTTTAGGTCAAAGCAAATTATATTGATTTGGTAAATATTTAAGCAAAGGTTTATATTGGAGCCATAGGAGCAGATGAGATCTCATATTGAGAGGCCACAGTACAAGAGGGCTGGATGAAGAACTGAGCTGTAAGAGTAAGAACACATGGGGCCAGGACAAACCAAGGGAGGAAAATGCTTCAGGAAAATATTGCCAACAGTGCCAGTCTCTGTACCAGGACTAAGGAAGATAACTGATAAATGAATTCTAGTATATGGTTATCCCGGGAGCTCTGGCAGTGAAGAGGAGGGTTGGAAGACAGTTTGGGGAATTGTATTTTGTTTTACTTTAAAAATACTGGAACTCTGAATTTGTTTTGATAAGCCCAGAAGAAATAGTAGGGAAGGAGAGACTTGTGGTTTCTCCCTGGTGAGGGAGAGACAGTGGAGATAGGAAAGAATCATGGATGTAAAAGATTTTAAAGGTTATGATTGACCATAGAAGCAAGGACACACGCAGAGGAGTTGGCACTGGGAAGGTGGAAGGGAGACAGGATGAATAAAGGTCCAAAGAAACTTGAAGTGCAGAGAAAGGGAAGTTGAGGGAGCCAACACGGAGGGGACTTTGTCTCCTGAGACTGAGAGAGTCTAGGAAAGTGGGGGTAAAATTTGGGACATGAAGAAAAGTAACTAGCCTTTATTTCTGCTAACATAGTTCTCTTCTCCTAACCTTATAATACCAACCTGAAAGCTGAAGAAGTGGGGAGTTAGGGGCTGCCAAATTGATGTCATGTCAGCCTTAGAGTTAATCCTGAAGTTTGTGCAAGCTTTCGGCTCTTGTAAAATTTCTACCCTCCAATAAATGATCTTCTTGACTCTGGGGGAAAAAAAAATAAGATTTTATTTATTTATTCATGAGAGACACAGAGAGAAGGCAGAGACATAGGTAGAGGGAGAAGCAGGCTCCTTGCAGGGAGCCAGATGAAGGACTTGATCCTGGAACTCCGGTATCACGCCCTGAGCCAAAGGCAGGTGCTCAACCGCTGAGCCACCCAGGCATCCTATCTCTGGAAAATTTAAAACATGGAGCAGATTTCACTGTTTGAACACCCTCTACCAAAGAGGAAAAGACTACTATTACAAGATAAATTGTTTCCTCCCCAAATTACTGACACGTAGTACCTCAGAATGTGATTATACTTGGAGATAGGGCCGTTAAAGAGGAAAGTAAGGTAACATGAGATCATATGATGGGGCCCTATTCCAATAAGACAGATGTCCTTGCAGGAAGAGGGGATTGGGACATGTAGACACAGAGGGGACCAGATGACACAGGAGAAGACAGTTATCTACAAGCCAAGGAGAGGACTTCAGAAGAAACCGACCCTTCCAACACATTGATTTTGGATTTCTAATCATCACAATTGTGAGAAAGTAAATCTGTGTCATTTAAATCACCCAATCCGTGATGCTTTGTTATGGTATCCTTGGCTGCCATACCTGTACCCTCTTGTGAAAGCCATTTGATCCTTCAGACATCAGAATATGATTCCCTACAGCAGTGGCCACAACTGTAGGAGTAAAGACAGTCATCGCCTCAGGTATCACTCCAGTGGAGAGCACAGAACCACGCTTCAGGCAAAGTAAGTGCACTCTCTGAGGTCATCACGGTCTCTGGAGAAATCATCAGAGCACAGTATCCTCCTGGACAGTGTGCATTTAATAAAGGCTGATGCAATGTGGAAAAAATATTAAAGGAAATTGATGTGCTGTTAAAAAGTAAAAATGGAATTTGGAGAGCCAATAAATAAAAAGCCATTTAACAGTGCTTTTTATTAAACTTGCCAAATTTTCGTTAGATTCTTTTAAATTTACTAGATATTATCATCCATCACAGAGCATTGCTTATCTCTCACAAGCAACATCTAGCCATATCAATTTTATTTTCCTCCATGGTAATGCTAATTATTAAGGTTCACAGCACCCACCTCCACCCAATCTCCTTATTCTCCTCAGACTACATTTTCTTTTTAAAAGATCGTTTGATAAGGAATTGAAACAAGATAGGGGAAAGCTTCTAGAGAATTGCACAGGACAAACATGTTGATATAGTGGAGATGGGGAATTATGTACATTTATTATTTTTGTGGTTATCTTAGAAGGAGATTTTTTTTTTCTTTAATCAGAAAAAGAAATTTGCCAAGCTGCATGGGCAGGAATTGGGATTAGTCAAACTGAAAATCTTGATTCTGTTACCTTTTGTTGTTTGTCTTAAATTAAATCTGTCTTCTGGTCAGTAGACACATTCCAGTGGGGATTGATAACAAGATTGCTGTAGGACCTTTAGGGCTCTCATTGGGCATAAAGTCAAATGTTTGTGTGCATGACTAATTGATTTTGGTGTGTGCCCATTACCCTAAGAGGGAGCAAAGACCTCTTGGTCAGATAAAGCTTTGATAAAGATCTGTGCCTCAAGCATTTCTTGTCTGCTGCAATGCACCACCCAGATGAGTTCTTAACATTCTTAACATCTCTAGGCTGTACCAACTTCAGGTTACACAAATATTGATACTCTTTTGTTTTCTTTTACAAGACTCATAGGGATACTATTAACAAGAAACAAATAGGAATTCCTAATCCTTGAGTAGACATGAAATGAATAGGCTAAGTCATGGGAAAAGTGTGTAGGCAATTTGGTATGAAGGAGACCAGGCATCTTAATCTAGCCAGAGCAACTTCCTATAGAATCATTAGAAGTATGAATAAACGCTACCTCCTCATATCCCTCAATCTGACAGTCTGGGTAATTCTATTTAGCCTGTTTCTGATAGTTGTGGGAGAGAGCAAGGCATACTGCTGAAATGGGTGTGCCATGATTTACCTTCTGGGTGTGGGACTTGTTTAAGCAGAAAAATTGGTAGTAAAACAGTAAAGCTAACTGGGGGATTGCTTGGCCTTGCTGATACTAGAGGGATAGTTCCTATTTTAGCCTGTGGGAAGGTTACCACTTAGCAGATTCCACCCTCCATCCAAAAACCAAAAACAGAGTCCCACAGCCAGAAGACACACTGCTCACAATGGTAAGCGGGGAAAGGGCAGTGTTCCAACTGCAGCTGCCCATTGGGCCACCCTAAAGTTTGCCAAGTAACTCTCTTTCATTCCTTGGGTCTTTTGAGTCTGCACTTGAAGCTTTCTTATAACTAACCCTATAGCCGCAGGATTCTTATCTTTGGGGCTTGTTTTGGGCTATCATTTCCTATTTTTTCTTCAGAGATATGACCCTGTCTACTTTTTATTTTTCAGGTGTTTCTCAAAAGTTTTGATCCTTCATATTGTTTTCTAGTGTTGTTAATAATTTATTATTTTTAGAAACACATTTCTTTCCTGAAAGTTGGAAGGAATCAGGAAACTTGCTGTCTTGATCCAACTAAAGATGAAAAGTTACTTTTAAAAGGAAATCATGGTTTGTAGGAAGAAAATTCAACTATTTACACTGGGCGTTAAGCTATCATCTTGCCAAGGAGTGCTAGATAGTTAAATAAATACATAAATATTTTGAAAAGCTATTTTCTATAAAACCATATACCAAGGTCATAAAGACCATAGCTAATAAAACCTTGAGATTCATTTTCAAATCATATTATCCTAAAGAGGCTACTTTATTTATATAAAATTAAAATTATTTTATGTTAAAGCAAAAGCAAAATTTATAAGACAGATGAAGATAATATCACATTTACCAAACAAATGCTTAAATAAATACTCTGACATTTTTGTTTTCTAGTTAAATGTTCCATGTTATGTTACAACCTGTTCCCCTATTCTTACACCATGTTGAAGATTTTCAGCTAATAATCACTCTAGAACTCCAGAAGTAATCAGTTATTTATTGTTGTTGTTGTTTTTTTAAGATTTTATTTATCCATCAGAGACACAGATAGAGAGAGGCAGAGACACAGGCAGAGGGAGAAGCAGGTTCCCTGCTGGGAGTCCAATGCAGGACTTGATCCCAGGACCCCAGGATCATGACCTGAGCCAAAGGCAGATACTCAACCACTGAGCCACCCAGGTGCCCCACAAATTATTTATTGTTAAACATACACATACGTATATCCATTGGATTCTATTTTTCCTACTTCAGAATTTAGAATTAAAGTAGTATTAAGTACTTTGAGTACCACAATGATATTGCTGGGGCATAGGAAGGGGAATTAGTGTAGAGTTTTCTTCCTCTTGATCAGGAAAGCACCTAGAGAACAGAGTAGACTCCCATGTAAGGACCAAAAAGCACAGGATCCTGGGAAGAGCATGACCTCAGAGAGCTGGACCCTCTGTAGAAGGAGAAACATTAATCCTGCATGAACATACCATGTCTTCCTGACTCTCTTCCTGAGGTTAAGTAGTTGCTAAATGGGTGAGCCAAACCTACACAGCACTTGATAAATTTGGATGTAGAAATACCAGGGACACCTGGGTGGCTCAATAGTTGAGCATCTGCCTTTGGCTCAGGTTATGATCCCAGGGTCCTGGGATCAAGTCCTGCATCAGGCTCCCAGCAATGAGCTTGTTTCTCCCTCTGCCTATGTCTCTGCCTTTCTCATGAATAAATAAATAAAATCTTAAAAAAAAAAAAAAAAAAAAAGAAAGACCAAGTTGCAGAGAGATTATCACCAATATCTTAGCAGAGAACTGGCTCCTTGTCTACTCCATAATAATTATCAGCCCACAGAGGTAGAGATCTCTTTACCTGTCACCATTCACTTAATGTATCCTCAAATCAGACTTGGGCTCAGTCAGTCAATAAAGAGAAATAACATCAAAGGGAATCTAGTATCCAGAAATAAAAATTAGGCCAAAAAAGCCAAGCACTTAGTGAAATAGAGCTATTAGATAAGACAGATTAAAAACCTGAGTTATAAAATATCATTATGACTTGAGGGGATTCAAGTGAAGACCATAAAACACTCCTTTAATTTTATAAACGGTAACAAAACATAATTCTTTAATTAAGTGATTCAGTAAATAAAATGAAGTTGATTTGAATTAGTGACCTGGAACATCTAGTAGAAGAATTATCTTGCATCAGTTTCCTAGGGCTGCTGTAACAAATTACAATAAATCTAGAGCTTAAAACAACAGATATGTATTCTCTTACAGTTTTGGAGACTTAGAAATCTAAAAAGTCAGTAGGGCCATGCTTCCACTGAAGTGTCTGGGGGAGAATCCTTAAGTCTCTTCTTAGCTTCCGGTGGTTGCTGCTAGTCTTTGACATTCCTTGTGTTGGCAGCTGCATCACTCCAATCTCTGTCTCCATCATTATATGACTCCTTTTACTTTGTGTCTCTGAGTCTCCAAATTTTTCTCTCCCAATAACAATACCAGTCATTGGATTTAAGCCCCACATCCTCTTCACTCTTTACATCTACAAAAACCCCATTCCCAAATAAATTCACATTTCATATGTCCAGAGGATTAAGACACCAACATATCTTTTAGGGGACACAATTTGACCCACAATATATCTCAAAGTACAAATAAAAATATAATGAGATGTATATCAATAGAGAAAAGGTAATAGAAATATATATTATCTCCAGGAAAGTAAACCTGGAAATAGTAGCAGCTTCAACTGAAAGGTAATTCTGTAAATGAAGATAAGGCTCTGATGATAGCTAAAGAGGAAGACAATGTCCTTGAGCTAAAGAGCTAAATTTTTAGGTTAAATATTCATCACATTCCTGGCCAGATTGATGAGAATACATATAATTAGACATATCATAGGAGGTTTTTGAGTTCTAAGGATAAATAGAAAATATTCAAAACTTTCTTGTTTGTGTATTTACATTCACATTTGCCACCCAATGAGTTAAAAGATTATGCTTACACTGGGGTGTTAAATTATTATAAAAAAATTATTAGGCTTTGATTCATTGTTTAAAATACCAACAAAAGGAGCACCTGGCTGCCTTCAGCTCAGGTCATGATTATGGAGCCCCCTGCTCAATGGGGAATCTGCTTCTTTCTCTGCCCCTCACCCCACTCTCATGTTCTCTCTCTCTCTCAAAGTAAATAAATAAAATCTTTTTAAAAAATAAAATGAAATATCAACAAAACACATACAGAATCATATTTTAGTTACTGAAGGGAAGAATTCACAATCTGAAATTGTACATTGGTAAACAAACTTTGCAATATAAAAAAGATATGATATAGAAAATTTGTGTACACCTCGTAGTTCTCATAGATTCTCTGGAGAGCACTTTTTAAAAAAGGTTTGTTTGTTTATTCATTTATTGTAGATAGCGTGGTGTGGGGGAGTGGCAGGGGGAGAGAATTTTCAAGTTGGCTCCATGTGGAGTGCAGAGCCATGTGGGGTTCAATCCCATAACCATGACATCACAACCTGAGCCAAACCCAAGACTTAGTTATTCAACTAACTGAGCCGTTGAGGCACCTCTGGAGAGCACAAAGACAACACAAAGAATTCCAGGACTATCTTCTTTATCTAACAGTAAGACTGTCTTCTTTATCTTAATAGTGAGACTTCCACGACTCACTCACCGATAACAAAATCATCCACTATCTCTTTCAGGTAAAAAATAATAAAAAGATTTTCTTGATTAAAAATAGAATAAACATACAAACAATCCCCTCTATAGGCAATATGTATACCAAGAACTATGAACTTCTTTCTCTGTCAACCCTCCTTATTGATTGCTTTATTCTGTATTAAACAAGCCTTGAAAATTATGAAATTGTTTCAACTTAGCATTTTCCTTCACCTTGCATTAATATATCAGGATATAATTGATTTTCTTAATTCTTTTAATGCTAAACATTATGTAAAGTCTTAACAAAACCACTGATTAGCCTTAATCACCTCCACTCAGAATTTTTCTAAACTCCGTTTTCTCTCTCCTTTTCACCATCCACATTATTTTTTGAATTCTTAAAATGTTTGGAATATCTTTACAAGTATCACTCTGTAGCATAAAACTTTTTCCTCATTATTCCCTCCTCCCTCAAACCTGGGACAGACTGTTGTGTTTGAGCCTGTGTTTGCCAAAGGTTCTTCGATTATAAGGATAATTTAAGACAAGCAATTTATTTAGAATGCTCTAAATAATTTTAAAACTAACATTAGATTTTTATAAGGGTGTGATGATCTAATATCAAAGGGAAAAAGGAACCATAAAAGTGCCTAACTGGAATGAAATAGACCCATGAGTTCCTTAAATTTGTTTGTTTGTTCATGATTACAGAGATAGTAATATATGATCATTGTAAAAAATGTGGAAAATTCAAGAAAGAATAAAGACAATAGAAATCATTGTAACGTCTGTACCCAGATGTAACAACATTTTGATTAAATTTTGTTTTAAAATAGACTCTAAGCTGCCATAGACTTCCAGAAGACAATCAAAATAAATGTCTTTGTCTTTTTTTCCGTTTGGAGAATTCAAAGAGCAGTACTCATCAAAGGAGAAAAGAATAAGCAGGAAGAGGAGAAATTAAAGGCTTAATGGCTACCATGTATTAGCATGCCAAAAGAGAGCCATTCACATGCTTTTTCTGCAACAATGTATTTTTTAAAAAAAACAGTTAAATTTGTCTGTTACTTCCATTTGGCAAATTATATTACACCAACCATCTATTGTAAATACTGTGTTCTATATCAGTGTTTGACATTCTTGGTTAAAAAATTAAGCTGTGGTGGTTTAAATATGTCTGATTCATGGATTCTGCATGTATCTTCATTTTTCTTTATTTTGTCTCAGTCTATGCATTATTTCAGTGCTTTAATCAAACATCTTCATGTGTGTTTGCAATGTTATTAAACAAGACAATGAGTGTCAAGATCCATAAGTTTCCCTGTGCTATGAGTTTTATGAAACATCTTGTCTCCAGGTCAGGCTTTTCTCATCTATTTACTCTGTCTTGGTGTGTTTAGTATCTATCTTTGGAGCTTTTCTAACACATATACATACCTTTGAAGGATGTTGTACATTCCTATTCAACCTTCTCTTCTTCTAGCTACTCTTCTTCATATACTCTTTCCTTGAAATCCAATTTTTATAAATGAATAATTCTTATTTCCTTCAGGACCACCCAAAGTTACCTTTTCCTGTCTCCTTAGGCTTTACTTGAAAATAAAATATTATTCAAGACAAAAGAAAGTTTTTGACAGATTGTCCCAGTACTGGCACTTCAAGATTTTATAGTAGGTAAATATTTAAAGACTTACAAAGTCAGGTCAGGGATTGACCTTCTACGCTGATTCCTTATGTGCAAATTTCTGTCATTCTTGTTTTCTTTATCTTATTTCTTCATTATAACTTATCTTTATCACACTTAAATATAATTCACTGACTTAAGCTTGAACAGAAGAAAAGTTATCCTGCCTATTTTATAACAACATCATATTTAAAACTTTTCTATAACATAGTTGTACATTTCATTTTCAGAAAATATTAGCAAGATCACATTTTCAATGTAAAAGACAAATCAAAGCTTGATAATTGAGAAATAAATTAAATCCATAAAAAATGAAATGGCTTTTATTTAAATTAACTGTAGCGTCTAGAAATACCACTTGAAAACAGACAACAACCTGATATTATATAATAGGTAGCTTGGAGAAAAAAAAGATTTTATTTTATTCATTTATTTATTTTAAAGATTTTATGTATTTATTCATGACAGACACAGAAAGAGAGGCAGAGACATAGGAAGAGGGAGAAGCAGGCTTCATGTAGGGAGCCCGATGTGGGACTTGATCCTAGGACTCCAGGATCACACCCTGACCGAAAGCAGACGCACGCAACCCCTGAGCCACTGTGAGGCATCCTGAAAAAAATGATTTTAAACAAAATATTTACGGCTTAGCTGTCTCGGCTAAGTATATTTTAAAAATAAATGGATAGATATAAGACTAGTTATACATGATTCTTCTAAAATATATTTTGAAAAAGTAAATTGATCACTTTATCATGTAGTATTAATATATTTTAATGATAAAATTAATTGATTGATTGATTGATTGATTATAATGCCCAGAAACATATATCTGAGGAAGCAGTTATAGAGCATATATAGAAGCATATATAGAGGAAGCAGTTTTTTAAAATCCCTAAAAAAGAATCTCCTCAAAACTTAAAAGATTTCAAAATGTGGCATTAGCCTATTAGTTTCTAACATTAAAATATATGTATCAATAGAACATTGAAACCTAACAATTCTTCTAAATCTGAATATTATAAAATCTGTATATGCCTTGATTTACCTTGGAACTAGTTTATTGGTTACATGATAGGTAAGATGAATTTCAAGCCAGAAATCTTGGCTCAGGCTTTCAACATGTATTATATTGACAAATGGAGAATCAGCCATTATTGAATAATATGTTTCTCAAAAGATATTAAGCCTAATTCTTGAATCTTTTGAATTTAAGAGATTCCACTAAAACTTTTAATTTGCTTAAGGACACTCCTATCTAGTTAATGCTTCCCAAACACTCTCAAATTAATTTTCCTCCTTCCCCCTCTTTTCTTCCTTCCCTGAAATCATTGATGGACACATTAATTCATTATTGATTTCTTGTTGATTGCATCCAAAGGCCAGGATCCATGCTAGATATTGGGAATGGAAAATTGAATAAGGAACATTTCTGCTTCTAACTATTACAGAGTAATTGACACTAGATTAGTTTTCATGCTGTAAGAAATCAAATAACTGCACAAAGTACATGACACCATTGTTTTCAGTTATTGGACAATGAACAGCATAAGATTGTGATCCCTGAAAAGAAAATTCATTAGATAATATCCCATAATCACCCTGGCTCTTTGCCTGGCAAAGATTAATCAACTATGGCACAATGAGATAAAGTCCAAGCAGAGCATGGAAGTCCTGCTTGGAAGAGATTCAAAATGGGGAAGATATAGTCACTGCAATGTGTGGGATAGGAAATGAGGAGGGAGCAGTGTGGGGGAGGACATAGAAGTTTATATGTTCTAAACATGCATGAGATGAGACTACACAGAGAGTATTTGCAGTAAGATAGGGATTTAAACAAAGATTCTCAAGGTTGAACAATTTGGAGGCACATTATAGTTCTAGTCCAGAAAGAATGTTAACACTCCAGGCATCCAGATGAGGCAGCAGAAAGCCATGTCTTAAGAGCAAGACTCATGCTTTTAGAAAAAGTCTATTCTAGAGCTATCCTAATAAAACTGAAAACCAACAACCTTAAAGTCTGTATCTAATGTAATCATCTTTCAAATGTGAAAGAGGAATAAAGACTTTCTTGGACAAAGAGAAATTGAGGAAATTTGTTGCCTGTGAACTTGCCTTGCAAATGGTAAAAAGAAGTTCCTCAGAAAGAAGGAAAATAATAAGGACAAAACATTAGGCCTACATAAAGAAAAGGAGAATGCTAGGGAAGGAATAAATGAAGGTGAAATAAAATCTTTTTTATTTTTCTTAACTCATCTAACAGAACAGTTTGTTCAAAATAATAGTAGCAACAATATATTTGATGATTATAGCATATGAATAAGTGAAGCAAATGGCAGTAATATTAGACAGGAGGGATTAGGAATACTCTGTTATAAAGTACCCACACTATCCATGAAGCCATATGCTATTATTTGAAAGTGGACCTTGGATTGGATTAGTTGAAAATGTTTATTGAAAAAAAAAAAAGAAAGAAAAAAAAAGAAAATGAATATTGTAAACTCTAGGGTAACCACTAAAAAAATTAAGAAGTCTTACTGATAGGCTAAAAGAGAAGAGAAAGGGTAATCGTATAACATGCACAGTTAAAAGCAGAGACCAGAGAAGGCAGAAAAGAAAGAAGAGGAAGAAGAAAGGGCAGGAGGAGGAGGAAGAAGAAGAAAAGAAAGAAGAGAAAGAATAAGAACAACAGCAGCAACAATAAGTGCAATGAATAGAAAACAGTTACAAAAATGATCAATATTTATCAGTAATCCCTTTATATGTGAATGGTCTGAGTACATCAATTAAAAGGCAGAAACTGTCAGAGTGGGATACAGAAACAAGACTGACTATATATTGTCTACAAGAAACCACTTTAAATAAAAAGATAATTTAAAGTAAAGCAATGGAGAAAGAGATACCACAGTTAACATCCATCAGAAGAAAGCTACAGTGGTCATATGAATCTCAGACAAAGCGGACTTCAGAGCAAAGGCAATTATCAGGGATAAAGAGCATCATTACATAATGATCAAAAGGGGTCAATTCTTTAAGAACACATAACAATCCTTACTGTCTACTTGCCTAATAACAGAACATCAAAATCTGAGGCAAAAATTGATAGAACTGCAGGGAGAAATAGACAAATCTATTATAGTTGGAAACGTCAACACCCCTATATTAGTAGTTGACGGTTCCAGCAGGCAGAAAATCGGTAAGAATGTAATTAAACAGTCCATCAATCAGTATATCTAGTGGACATACATAGGATACTTCATCCAACAACAAACAGCAGAACAAACAAACATCCTTTTCAAGGTCACATGGAACATTTACCCAGATCGACAGTATTTTGGCGAGCCAAATAAAACACACCTCAACAAATTTGAAAGAAGAAAATCAAACAAAGTAAGCTCTTAGACTACAATGAAATTAAAAGTAGAAATTAAATATTCAGAAAGAACTGGAAAATCCCAAAATATTTGGAGATTAAACAACAGACTTCTAACCATGGCTAAAAGAAGGCTCGAGAGAAATTTTAAAAATACTTAGAATAAAAATGAAATTACAACCTATCAAAATTTGTGGGATGCCGTGAAAGCAATAATTAGGGTGAATTTTATAGCACTGAATGAATTGCAGACAAGAAAGATCAATAATCAACAATTTAAGCTTCCACCTCAGGAAACTAGAGGAAGAAAAGTAATATAAACCTAAAGCAACCAGAAGAAACAATAAACATTGCAGCATAAATCAATGATATTAAAAACAAAAAATTAATAGAAAAAAATCAATAAAACCAAAGCTGGTTCTTGGAAAAGATCAATAAAATTGATAAAACTCTATTTAGCTGACAAGGAAAAAAAGAGAAGACACAAATTATTAATGCCAGAAATGAAAGAGAGGCTATCACTGCTTACCCCATAGACATTGAAAGGTTGTGTTTCTCTGGTGGAACCTTGAACGACACAGGTCCATAGATGTAAATTCATAGATGTATGCCAAATACAAGATACGAAAAAATACTCATCAAGATCAATAAAATGTTTGAGTTTGAGGAAGAACCTGGGATAGAGTTTAAATGTGGAAGTGGGTTTTGGTCTTATTAGCTAACAAAAGAAGATACTCATATATTTCTTGTACACTTAAACACTTTTCAAAGTAAAAGAACAGTTGAAAGTCTGGATTACTACCTACTCCATACTACACAAGCCAACGGGGAAGTGTGCAAAACAAAGGTGAAAAGAAAAGCTTTCTGTCATTTCTGATCACATTATACACTTTTAGTAAGTGCTTGCAATACGCCAGCAAAGGTAGTGGGGCTAAAAAAAAAAAAAAAAAAGAGAGAGAGAGAGAGAGAGAGGGACAAAATGGTGTCTACTCTTCTGTAAGGGAGATGTCCTCATCAATACCATGTTTTGTGCATCTACTCTTATCCCCAGGAGTCATCATTTATCGAGCACTAACCAAATGCCAGGCACTGTTCCACCTGTTGGCTGTGTTTTACCTGTATTTTCCAGTCAGCTTTCAGAACAACAACACTCACGTAGGCATTGTTTTTATTATCCCTGTTTTATTATTTTTTTTAAGATTTAATTTATTTATTCATGAGACACACACACACACACACACACAGAGGCAGAGACACAGGCAGAGGGAAAAGCAGGCTCCATGTAGGGAGCCTGACGTGGGACTCCATCCCAGATCTCCAGGACCACACCCTGGGCTGAAGGCAACGCTAAACACTGAGCCACTCGGGCTGCCCTATTATCTCTGTTTTAAAAGTAAGAGCCTAAGCACAGGCAGGTAGGGACTTGCTTCAGGCCGTCCAGCTAGAGGCTGGGAGCCCAAACAAGCAGCCCGATCACGAAGTCTGACTTCTTAACCACAGAGCTTTGCTACCAGTACCGCCTTGTGGTCTTATTTGATCCTCATCAAAACTGGGCTAAGCGCCACCCACTATTATTTACAGATGGGGAGACCGCAGCCTGAAGAGGTCGTGGAATTGGTGTAGGTCACGCTGATAGACGGCAGAACCAGCCCTTTTTCCAGGATTCTTCTATATGAGGCTGTAGAAATAGATAATTGTAATAAAGTGTCGTAGAGGCTTGGATAACAAACACCTACTGGCTACTGGGCCTCTTTGTCTTCTGTCCCTTAGTCCTCCCTCCCCTTGCTCCTCCTTTTCTTATTTCTTGGCATAGATTTCCTCCTCCAACTCTTGATGGCTTCCTTCTCTGTCAGCCTTTCTCTCTCTCCTCTGTCTGCCTGCCTCTCTTACCCCACCCTTTCCAAATGCTCCCAAACTCCCAAGTTAAAAAACAAAACTCTTTAGTCCTCAGTCGAGGGAAGGGAAGGAGAGGAAGTGCTTATGCTCTTGTTTAAAGTCAGGTTTTTGACTATTGATCAATTATTGCCTGAAAAGTTAACGGTGTTGTCTTCCTGTCCACATCTCACAGTTAATATGGTTGCAGTGGTTTTGCATATGCATCTGTGTATCCTTCTACACAGCATATACAAGTGTTGATGGAATATTCCTTTTATTGGTAACGGTTGCCAGCTGGTGCCTGGGTGCTTATACTGCCTATGGCTCTTGAATCACATGCTGAAACTTCATAATGAAACCCGAAAATCACAGAAGCATAAACACAGCTGCTTATGCCTATAAAGTAAGTGGTTTACAAGGGAAAGCATAATCAGTAGAATCTAGTGTTTAGTCAATTACATTAACAGCAGACAAATAGAAATCATATGTATTTGACAGGAGGCCATTTTAAGAAACTGTATATTTGTATGTTGCAAGCATAATGAGACATCTTAAATGTCATCCATTATTCATGAATTTGAATAAAATAAAAGGGCTTTCCCCTAAAGACAGAATATTAAGATTCTGTTAAAAATGTGAGGGTTTTGATTTTAGGAGCTCATTTTATTTCTTAAATTGGTTCAGAAGTGTTTGTTTTTTTTAAGTGATTACAACCAAAGAGATTTAATATCTCTTAAATATGCCAAAGATACCATGTCAGAAAACCTGTACGTTTGGGGATATCCAAGAGTGTAAAAAATACAATCTCTATCAGAACTTGAACTGGGTTGGGGGAGGGCCATAGAGAATTATTGGACCCAGCAGAGTGAGGCAGGTGATTCGGGAAGTTACCTTGATTGATGGTAAAAGGTACTCAGTCAAGACAGGGAAACTTGTAGCAGTAAAGGTCAGAGGTCAAGCCAGAAAGCTCGAAAGAGTTGAGTTCCGGCCCTTGGGATTGGAACACACACAAGAGATATCACTGATAAAATGAAAAAGGAATCAGAAAGACCCGTGTGCCAGGACAAGAATGTATGGCTTTGGCTATTGGATTTGGGACTCAAGACATGGGACTGGTACAAGGACCATTTCCAGGACGTCCAGACATAAGGTAGTGTAGTCATTTCATTTCTTAAATTCTACTGATTAGGTGCTGTTTTGAGAGCCTGGAGTGGGGCTGAGTCTTCAAGTTCCAGGAATTGTGTGTTCATTGTAAGGTCTGTGCAGAATGGGGGAATACAAGTTCCAAATGATATTTTACTAATCTGGTATAATTACAATGGTGATAAATCAATAAAGTTCCAGTGAGAACAACCAGTTGTTATGAATTTCACAAAGCATTTCTCAAAGCGTTTCTAAATTTTAATTATTATGGGACTGGGAGTCCTTAAAGTCTCTGTTAATAAATAATAGGTAATAAGTGGATAAGATACATGGGTTGTGTAATTAGAAGAGATCCCCAAAAGACTGCATGAATCAGTTGCATCAGAATCACCCGGTGGTGCTTTCAGAGCAGCTTCCCTGGCCCTTAGGCTGTCTATGAAGTCGGCATCTGAGAATAGAGCCTAGGAATCTGATTTTCTTCAAACTCCCCTTTAGAACCTTGTCAGATTTATTCCACAGAGAGCGTTTCAAGTCCTGCAAAGAATTTAAGAATTTTTAATTTTTGTTATCTCAAATAGTTGAAGCATCCTTCCCTCTTTAATGGTATCTTGTATTTACATGAATACAGTTCCTTGTTCTACTGGGACACATAGCTTTAGCTCAGTGCCCCTCAGAATTATCATGAATTCCAATTTCATAAGTCTAAAATTGATGACTTTTAATTCCAGAAAACCGTCCCTCTCAAATCCTCCTTTCCTCTGCAGTTTATGGTCCCCCCGTGGGGTACATCTTCTCTTGAAGACCGTGTGCTTAGAACAATCCCAACTGTATCTTTATTTTGTGTACTTCATTCCTTACTATCTTCCCTGTCATGCTGAAGGGAGTTTTGTCTGGTGTAGTAGAGATGTGAGAAGACTTGATCCAGGTCACCAGTCAGATTATTGCCCCCCAGGGTATAGATGAAGACATAGAGGTGCAGAAGACTTGGCCACCCAAGGAGGCTTCTTGCCACCAAACCTCTTAGCAGGTCTCTCTGCCTAGCTGAGGATGGTTTCCGAGTATGCTCATGGTCCCTAGCAGTTATTCCAGACTTGTGGAGAGGAATCGGGACTGGAATCCTGGTTTTGCCTCCGGGACTAGCCTGCTATGCTGCCTTACCTAAATAGCATCATTTCTCTGGGTTCTAGTTGCTTGTAGTAGTAAAGAGCTAGGGTTCAAATGCTGACTCCACTTCTATAGATATAAGTTGGGGCAAGTTATTTAGCACCTAGTGCCTCAGTCTCCTCATTTATAAAGCAGAGATGGTCAAAGGACCCATCTCAGAGAGTTGTGGCACTTTACTCAGATTGCCTATTCTTTTTTTTTTTTTTTTTTTTTATGATAGTCACACACACACAGAGAGAGAGAGAGAGAGGCAGAGACACAGGCAGAGGGAGAAACAGGCTCCATGCACCAGGAGCCCGACGTGGGATTCGACCCCGGGTCTCCAGGATCACGCCCTGGGCCAAAGGCAGGTGCTAAACTGCTGCGCCACCCAGGGATCCCCAGATTGCCTATTCTTAATACAGTGGCACAAAGTTAGATTTTCTATAAATGTTAGCTATTGTATTTATGAAGAAGTGGGATAATAAATGTGAGAAACGCTTTGAAATGGTTTAAAGTGCAGATGTAGACAAGAAGGTAAGTGAGAAAGATGATACAGTATTAGCTATCTTAACGCTGTGCATCAAAGTAGTAGCTTAAAAACTGACCTACCCCAAATTAATTATATTATCTCCCAGTTTCTGAAAGTAAGTTTTTTGGCTTAGGATCCCAGCTACCAGGAGCTCGGCTAACCCGAAGAGGGAGCTGAGCTGTTAGGTTTTGGTGTAGCCAGTAAAACATCAGGACAAGATGGAAGCAACTGAAGCCTTCAATCACTTATGGCCATACTATAAGAGGCTAAAACCAGAGGAGGTGAAGGCTGTCCCCAGTTCCATTTTGCCACATGGAACAACATGCCTATTATGGGGGAAGAAGTGGTAGAAATAAGAGCTAGGGGTGGAGCATGGGGTACTTGGTCTGAGAGGGGGAAAAAGTGTCTTCAAGGTCCTCCCCCAATGAGGAGGCCTCCAAAGAGTCCCTTTGGCTGAAGGTTGCCTGAGCTGGAATTGCTAATATACATGAGAGCCTGGCTGACCAGACGAGCTTGAGTCCTTGACTGAAGCTCCCTTCGGAAACATTAACCTATTGGCTGTGCACCAAATTGAGTTTGCAGAGGGCAGTGTTTCCCCATGAGGCCTGCCAGGTAAAGACCTTGTAATTGCCTGTGGTCAGGCCTGAAAAATCACACACAGGTTTTGCATCAGGAGCTGGACTCCTCAGCCAGCCCAGATGAGATCAGCTGTGGGGGCAGTGCCAGGCTGCATGGACAGGGCAGGCTCAGAAGTGGGCAGCTGAAGCAAGGACCTATAGCCCAGTTAGATAAAAGCTAGAGGGGAAATGGAAGGCAGGATCAAACGGATCAGATCAAACAGACATGTGTAGACATAGGAGGCAAACAAAGTGAGCAAATATCTGAGGGCCAAGAGTAATTCCAGTATCCAGAATCCAGGCCCAAGAGTCGCTCAGTGTGAGGTGCTGGGACCAGCTGTGTGTCACCTGAGAAACTTATAAACACTCTAGACCCCCCACCCTCAGTTTCTCACTAGTTTTAACATAAAACCAGGACCTTTAAAAAACATTTTTAGCAAGTTCCCCTGTGATCTTAATGCATACAACAATTTGAGTACCACTATGAAGAGGTCAGCCATGAGGAGGAGAGACTGGGCAACCACAGGGTCAGGCCATAGGCACTGAATGAACACTGTGCCCTCTCCCCTTGGCTTTGTTCCCCTTTTTCAGATGGGAATATTCTGTCTTTGGTTAGATCTAGCCTAGAAATATACACACACAAGGTAGTTGGGAGTGGCTTTAAAAAATTTAAGACGTTAGGGGCACCTGGATGGTTCAGTTGGTTAAGTGTCTGACTTCAGCTCAGGTCATGATCCTGGATGAGCTCTGAATTGAGTGGGGCTTTAAGATCAGCAGGGAGTCTGCTTCTTCTTCCCCTTCCCCAACTTGTGCTCTTTCTCTCAAGTAAGTAAATAAGATCTTTTTTTAAAAAATGCAAGACTTGGTAATGAAGAACAGGTGTGGCTCTTAAGAGTGGTCCTTAGTAATTGCACCAGGCCAAGCACCAAGGCTGGTCTTCACCTTCTCTGTGGCATTGACCTGTGAACTAGAAGGGCTGCTTCTCACACATGATCTGCACCCCTTGTGGCAGGTTGATGAGAACTATAGAGCTTGACTTGATTAATCCACTTCAACCTCTTAGGAATATTTCAGATTTCATTGAACTCACAATGATGCTAAAGAAAAGATTGTGTTGTATTTCTAAAAAAGCCATCTGGACTTCAGTGGTCCTCTGAGATAGAGTTCATTGTTTGAGTGGTGAGTGATTATGGTCACCAGTCATGATCCAGTGAATGAGCAGTTAATAAAGTGTGCAAATCCTAATGACCAGTACCTGAGCAAGAGCAGGGAATCAGAACTGAAAAAGTCACAGCTTTCGTTCTTGGTAACATGCTAGAGTACCATCAGCATTTGATATTTGTGTCTTCCATCCCTACTGGCCACAATCAACAGTCCAGAAAATTCTGGAAAAAGCATTCACCAAAATCTAAAGGTCTTTAGGATCTTAAAAAGCCCAATGGCATAGCCTTAAGAAATGTGGATGAGACTTGTGTTCATCTACTGATTGTTTTCTGACCAGATCAAATGTTACACAGAGGTCCACTTTAGTGAAGAGAAAGGTTTCATACTAAAGAAAGAGTGGGGATCCATTTCTAGCATTAATATGGGTCAGCTATTCTGATAAACCATTTTGCCAAAATACACATAAGTCCTAAATGACAAATATACTTTTAAAAATGGCTGAGTTTGCAAGGAAGAGTCCCAAGAACTAAAAGAAAAAACTGTGAGTTGAAATCAGGGTGGCAAGTGAACACAGAAGCCCGACTATCCTGGAACAAAGACTGATGGTGGGAATCTGGAGTACCGGGTTTTATAATTGTTAAGGAAATGAAAGGGTAAGACCTGTGGCCGTGAAAATGAAGGAAATAGAACTTGAAATGTATATATAAAGTCATAACCTATTGAAAGGGCTATGTGATCTCCACAAAATTGTGTGTTAGAGAAATATCCGACACTCAACAGAGAGCAGCTAAGTGGAAATCTGCCTGGGTTGTAGCACTGGGCTGAAAACAACATTATCATCTCATCTGAGTGTTTTTAACCTTATCCATTTGTGACTTTGGGGTTTTAATGTTATTCTGCATTGAATTTATACTACCCACAAGCAGGAAAATCCCAAACTGGAAAATAAGGTAGTCCTGGATTGAAAGTATTCCCTGGTCCCTGACATAAGCAAATAATAATCCTAGAGAAAGCATCTCTTACTTGAGGCCTTCAGGATTCCAATATATTTGATTAAAGCAAATAAAAATTCCCAGTGAAAAATTGCCAGACATAAGAAAACAACTCTAATGAGTGAAAGCCAGCAAACATGACAAACAATAGGTCTAGATCATAAGGAATTCAGAAAAAGGAATTATCTAATGTTGACTATAAAAAAGCTATTTTTAAAAATGAATGAAAAAATGCAAAAATTAAATATTAGCAAATGGAATCCAATACCACACTAAAAGGCTAATATATCATGACCACATGAGATTTATTCTAGGAATGTTGGTTTAATATTAGGAAATTTAGTAATATCCTAATACCATATTAATAGTTGGAGATGGACATACACTTTTTAAATAGCCTTATTGCGATATAATTAACCTACAATAAATAGTACATATTTAAACTGGATAATTTGGTAAGTTTTGGCACATATGCACCCCTATGAAACCAGCACCGAGGTCAAAACAATAAGCACCTTCAAAAGTTTCCTTGTGCCACTTTGTGATCCTTTCTTCTTTTTCCTTTTTGTGACCTCTCTACAACTTAGTGTGACTACTTTATGTGCCATAGATTAGTTTGCATTTTCTAGAATTTTATGTAAGTGGAATCATACAGTATATGCTCTTATTTTGTCTGGCTTCCATTCTGCATAATTTTATCAAGCTTCATCCATGTTGGTGCATGTATCAGTAATTCATTTCTTTTTATTGCTGAATGTTCCAATGGTTGGCTCACTTGAAAAAAATCACTGGTAGGTTCTCTCCCCTTGAATAAGCCCTAGAAATTTTGCAGCTGAAGAACAATAAAAGAGAGGAAAAGACCTCTACTTCTTGAGATTTAGCTCAACAGCCATAGGTCTGTGTGGATTCACATCAATAATCCTTAAGTTTGGATCATCCCATGGGAGTGAGTAAAGCTCTTATTGGAAGTGGGCCTGTGAATCTAACTTGTTTTAGTTTGTGACTGCAAGGAGGCAGAAAACTGGCCAGTGTGCTGGGCTTCCAGGTGTTTGCACTAATGTGCACGTTGGGGAATTGAGCCACAATGTGAGGCCTTTCTTTTGATCTGTTTGGAAAAAGTCAATTCACTCCAGCTAGGGTTGGGTCCCTCTTTATCATGGGAGCCCAGAAAGAAAATAACTCAGCTCTTCACTGAAGATTATATTTCATGGGGAGAGAGAAAACTGCTTTGAAATCGGTAATAATTAATTACTGCCCACTAGTATGCCCATTATTCCTTGGATTATTATTTTTTTTTATGCAAAATGCTCGGGGTGGGCAGGAGGAGGAAATCCAGGACAGGAAGCAAGAGGAAAGTTCAAGAGGACTTCTACCTCATCAAAGATACAGAAATCTGTGGGTCCATGGCAATTTCCTCAACTGTCTTTCATGCAAGGGTGAAGGCAGCAACAGATGGAACTGTAGAGACAGGAGGGTAGGACCAGAGAAACTGCCACAGGGTCTGAATAAAGAGTATGGAATCAAGGGATAGAATAGTTCAGAGGTAAAGTCCAGTGGTCACCCTGACCTGATAGTCCAGGAAGCATTGAGAGAGGCCTAGAAAAACCCTGGCTGAGGGTCAGGAGGACAAACTTGGAGTGGAAGTAGAGAATAATCATCAGGGGTGGGAAAGGAGACTGAGATCTAGTGTACGACCATGTTAGGAAAGGTAAGAATGACTGATAATGGAAAAAGTAAATAAGAAATTTTCAGACTTGAAAGATGTATTAGCAGGGGCACCTGGGTGGCTCAGTGGTTGAGCGTCTGCCTTTGGCTCAGGTCATGATCCTGGGGGTCAGGCGTTTCCGTAGTGTAGGGGTTATCACGTTCGCCTCACATGATCCTGGGGGTCTAAGGATCAAGTCCCACATCAAGCTGCCCATGAGGAGTCTGCTTCTCCCTCTGCCTATATCGCTGCCTCTCTCATGAATAAATAAATATAATTTTTTTTTTAAAAAGGAAAAAGATGTATTAGCAAGGGTGTTTGCCATCTCTGGTCTTGGAACATACTCCCTTCTAACCCACACTTAAACTGTTCTCAAGCAGGCTGTCACGGAGGCAAAAGAAAAGAGTTGTGGAGGAATGTAGTGACAGAAGGGAAACTGACTTGAAGGGCATACTCAGCATTCCTGACAAAGCAATTCTATGCTTAAACAAATTTTTTGAATAGTGGCTCTTCTAGTCCCTTAAAAATAATTTGTATATACAGAATTTCTGCTTAGTAGCCAATGTAACCTATTGTAAAATAATACTTGTACTTCCCACATTGCTGTCATCCCCACCCCGCAGGATCTCAAATGCAGCTAAACGTGAACCACATTTGCAAGTGGTCACAGCAGCGGCAGCAGCCAACGCTCCTCTGGCTTGCTTTGTGTCAGAGGCTGTTCTGAATCCTTCCCAAACATTAATTTATTTAATTCTCACAGCAGTCTTATGAGGCAAGCATCATTATTCCCATTGTATAGGGTAGCCTGTTTGCATTTCACTGGGCTAACAATGCATTCATTAGATCAACAGTATTTTTTGCTAAGATCATGTAATAAGTGTGTTAATAATATTTGGGAGGGATGCCTGGGGGCCTCAGCGTTTGAGCATCTGCCTTCGGCTCAGGGCATGATCCCCGGGTTCTGGGATCGAGTCCCACATCGGGCTCCCTGCAGGGAGCCTGCTTCTCCCTCTGCCTGTGTCTCTGCCTCTCTCTCTGTGTCTCTCATGAATAAATGAATAAAATCTTTAAAAAAAAATACTATTTGGGAAAATTTAAAATCTGTTCAACTAATGATATAAAATCAGTTATGCTAATAATCACATTTATTCAATGACCTTTATTTACTAGAGATTTTTAGGCAGTCATGTACTGATAAGAGGGTCTCAAGCAGAGTGTAGCTGTAATCTCTATCTTTGGAAAAGAAATAATTTTTCATGATTAGGAAAGAAATGTTTAGCCATTATAGACACAGCAAAAGGTTCTATGGGGTTTCTCTTTTTCTTTACTGTAACTCTCAGTGACTTCTGATTTTTCCACTTTTGGTGACAATTTATATTGACTACCTAAGACAGTTTTCATTCTAACAAGCACATTGTCCTAGAAAATAACATTGAGACATGGATATAATAAGCACATTACATTTTAAATTAATTGTCATAGAAGATAAGATAAATAATTCTTGGGGTGTCCAACTCTTGATTTTGGTTCAGGATCAAGGTCATGAGATCAAGCCCTGCATCAGGCTCTGCTCTATGTGTGGAGCCTGCTTAAGATATTCTCTCTCCCTCTGCCCCTCCTCATGTGCTCTCTCTGTCTCTTAAAAAAAAAAAAAAAAAAAAAAAAAAAAGTAATTCTAAAAATGAAACTGGTTCTAAACTGGTTTGACCAGTTTGGTTTTTAGAAGTTTTGCATCTTTAAAAATGGTCATGCTATGAGAAGATACAATTTTTAAGAATTTTTATTAAGGACAAATTACATGTAAAATGTATACATTCAAACTCATTTGATCAGTACAAGGATGCTGAGGACGCCCATGTTCATGTAAAAAGAATAATACAAAATGTCTAAAGGCAGTGTTTTCTTCCCCCACAATAAATTAAGTTAACTAATATGTCAAGTGTATGTGGGAGATGGCCAAACTTCTTTCGGCTCTGGATGCATTAAGAAGAGGGAGAAATAGGAGAGTGGATTTCTTCAAGAAGCAGAAGAAGGAAGACTTTGTCATGAAGACAGGTGGAGAAAACAGCTGACTTAATAAAGGACCTAGACGTACCTTTCTGGCTAAAAGTATATCCTATTGGCCTAATGGGACCTGACAGGATGAGTAAAGCATTAAATCTCCGTCTTTCATGACAACTCGGCAATACAGCCAGGTTGCACTTTAGACTTTAACCATTTTCCTAATTTCTTCCTTCCCACTTCTTCTGAAAGGCGTGGGGAGAGAGGAATAAGGGACACAGGACACAGGACAAAGGGTTGAGGATTCCGGTAGGGCATGGCCAAGCGGAATGCACGTGGGAGACCCTGGGACCTAAACACTGTCAGGACCCCTTTTGAGCGTGGACTACACAGGATCTCATTCATCTCAACGTGATGAGAATGATCACGAAGTGCTTTGGCAAGCAAGTCAGCGGGACGCCAGGCCTTGATCTTCCTTTTCCACCCTCCCGCCTTCTCCAGTAGAGTTTGGCATTCTCCTGAGAGCATCTCTTCTGTTGACTCCCACATTTTAAATTCCAACCCAAACCTCTCTTCTGAGCTACAAATCTATATAATTAATCTGCCTATTCAACATCTCCATTTGAATATCTCTTGAGGCATCGGTCTGCAGTAGTGAACAAAATAAGCAAAAACCCTGTCTTTGTGGAATTCATTTTCTAGCCCATCCTCAGTATGTCCCAAACTGAAGCCATATGCCCGAAATCTACCCAAGCCAGTCAGTTGCTCTGGCTAAAAACCACATCTTACTGTGGACGCCTGGGCGGCTGAGTGGTTGAGTGTCTGTCTTCGGCTCAGGTCATAATCCCAGGGTCCTGGGATCGAACCCTGCATCGGGCTCTGCCTATCTCTGCCTGCCTCTCCCTCTGCCTATCTCCCTGCCTTCTCTCTGTGTCTCTCACGAATAAATAAATAAATCTTTAAAAACTACATCTTACTAGCTTTACCTCTAAGGTATTCTTCTTCTTTGGCGCCAGCACATGGATCCAAGAAATCCGTCATTTCTCTCCTGAGCATCTGCAAAAGCTCCTAACTGGCCTCCCTTCATCTACTTATATTCTCCACCCTAAGCTAGAATGGGTACTTTATTTCATTTTCTAAGAGGGATCCTTTTAAACTGCACATCTGCTCATGATGTGTGTGTGGGGGGGTGGATCATGACATTCCCCTGCTTAAAATTTTTTCAAATGCAAATTTGAATGACCTGGCTCCTGTTCTCCTCCCCAGCTTTTGCCTCTTGACTCCGAGTTACAGCACAGTGATTTTTCAGTGCATTCTTACCTATGCCAACGTGTTTTTTTTTTTTTTTTTTGCCACTTGAGTGATATTCATCATGTCCCATTCTCACTCCACTCATTTTCAGATTTCAGGATGAACACCATTTGTTCTAGTCTCTAAGTCCTGCCATATCACCATAAGACCCCTTATGTATATATTCCTAGTACTTTTTTTCTTTATGGTTGCTAACAATGGAATTACTTACTTAGGTGATGATCTGCTTACTGTCTGTCTCCACCATTAGACTGTAAATGCCATCAGAGCAAGAACTGTACCCATCTTTCTCACCACAGACTTGCAAAGAGATCATAGTGGAAATAGTGGCCACTCAGTAAGTATGTATTGTACTTGTTAAATATAAGGAAAAGTTCTAACTCCCTCAATTAAGCCACAATTACAACACATCAATGAGAAATAAAAATTCACCATGAAGGGGGTGATTATGGAAAAGGAAGGAGTACTAGTGGGCTAACTAGAGAAAAATAATGTAAATAAAACCTTTACTGTCAAGGTGAAAACAGTGTATTAATACAAATGTTAAAGGGGGAAATTAATGTTGCTATGGAATGAGAGTGATAGGAATAAAGAAAAAACATAGTAGCAGTTCCAACCTGGAAAGATTGATGGTGGAAATGTCACTATGGATGGGATCTATAAAAGGATCCTGCAAACCTCCCATCCTACACTAAATGTCTTGGAAGCTGTGATCTCCCTACACTCAGATATTTAGATGTAGTTGAATAGAGTTGTGTAGAGAATAGCAGAAAATGGTAAACTGGAATGAGTGAGAAGCTATGCAGCTGGTAAATAGAGAAAGAAGAAAATACTGAATAGTCTTCATGAAGGTTGATTCCCATGATGACTTTTAACAAATGCTTTAGAAGAGATAAATACTTCACTGAAAAGCCTCAAGGTTGGGAATGGCCTAGTGCATGTAGAACATAAACATCTTCTGCATATAACTCCTTTAGATTTCATATTTCAAAAGAATAGACTGGGCCAAAATTACTTGCTGTGCAATAATGATTTCATAAGGAGAACGTGTTGTCTCAGGGTCTAGAACCTTCTACATTATTCAGAAACCTTCTGAAACTTTTATTTTTCAACCTCAAATGATAAAGTTTATCTTGTTTTGGGAAGAGAAGATGCATCTGTATTTCTGAGAGCTTGTTCTGTAATAAAAGTAAACCAAGATAAACAGGTTTACATATTGAGAACATGCAGACTATGTTTGCCACATTTTAATTTAAAAATGCGAAGTTAAGCATTCCGAATATGCTCCATGTCAAATATTATATCAATATATCAAGTGCTACTTATACTGGGCTCCTAGGTCAATGTTCAAAATACTTATGAAATCTTCATTTGCATTTATTAATAAATTGCTTTTCTTTCAAAGACACTTCATAATATTGCACTGTCACCTTTTCTTGTTAGTTAAGCTATGAGAAGAGGGTCTGCATAGAATTCTAGTTTCCTATTCCTGTAAAAGACCTAAGCTTGAATAAAAATGTATCTTCCTTTTCTTTCTGTTATGTGGTCAGTGTTAACAATACACAGAACTACTTTTTGAAAGGTAATTCTTAGTCACTCTGAAAAAGTTTGGCAGTTTCTTTAAGAACCGAATATGCAACTACCATCCAGTCCAGCAGTTATGCTCTTGTGCATTTATCTCAGAGAAATAAAAACTTCTCATATAAAAACTTATAAATGAATTTCTAAATAGCTTTATTCATCATAGCCCCAAACTAGGAAATAACCAAATATTCTTCATTAAGTGAGTGGTTAAACAAACTGGTACGTTTATACCGTGGAATACCACTCAGAAATAAAAAGAATGACTTATTGAGAGGTATGTAAAAACTTGAATTCATCATCGGGGAATTACACTTATTGAAAAAAGGCCCATCCCAAGAGGTTGTGTACTTTGTATATGATTCCATTATATAACACTTTTGAAATCATCAGATTATAAAAGCGGAGGACACATCAGTGGTGGTTGGGGAGCAGACAGGAGATGGGGGAAGGGAGAGGGGCAGGAGATTCAGTAGCAAAGGAGTAGAGTGTGGTTATCAAAAGGCAACATAGGGATCCTTGTCTTGATGAAAATACACTGTATCTTTGTTTATCCATTCACTAGCCACTGGACATTTGGATTATTTCCAGTCTTTGGCGACTGTGGATAAGATTGCTATGCATATTCATGTACAAGTCTTTGTATGGATCTAAGGTTTCAATTTCTTGGATGGGTATCTTGGGGCAAAATTGCTAGATAATTGTAAATTACCTATAGCAATAGTTGTGTTTAACTTTTGAAGTCATTGCCACAATGTTTTCCAAAAATGCGTCATTTTACATTCCCACCAGCGATCTAAGAGCATTCCAGATTTTTTTTTTTATATATACTTGCTAACACCTGAATTGCTGTATGAGTTCTAGCAATTTTGGAGTGAAATCTTTTGGGTTCTCCTTTTCAGTATCATGTCATCTGCCAAGAGTGAGAGTTTGACTTCTTCGCCAATTTGAATACTTTTTAATTCTTTTTTACTGTCTGATTGCTGAGGCTGGGACTTCTAGTACTATGTTGAATAACAGTGGTGAGAGTGGACATCCCTGTCCACTGACCTTAGGGGAAAAGCCCTCAGTGTTTTCCCATTGAGAATGATATTCTCTGTGGGCCTTCCATTGATGGCTTTTATGATATGGAAGCATGTTCCGTCTATCCCTACACTCTGAAGAGTTTTAATCAGGAAAGGATGCTATATTTTGTCAAATACTTTTTTCTGTATCAATTGGGAGGATCATACGGTTCTTGTCTTTTCTTTTATTAATGAGATCTATCATGTTGATTGATTTCCGAATGCTGAACCACCCTTGCATCTCAGGGATAAATCCCACTTGGTTATGGTGAATAATCCTTTTAATGTGCTGTTAGATCCTATTGGCTAGTATCTTGGTGAGTATTTTGACATCCGTATTCATCAGGGATATTGGCCTGTAACTGCCCTTTTGGATAGGGTCTTTGTCTGGTTATGAGATCAAGATATGCTGGCCTCAGAGAACAAGTTTGGAAGGTTTTTTTCCATTTCTATCTTTCCAAACAGCTTCAGTAGTATAGGTTTTATTTCTTTTTTAAATGTGTGGTGGAATTCTCCCGGGAAGCCATCTGGCCCCAGACTCTTGTTTCTGGGAGGTTTTTGCTGACTCCTTCAATTTACTTTCTAGTTATTGGTCTGTTCAGGTTTTCTCTTTCTTCCTGTTTCAGTTTTGGTAATTTATAGGTTTCCAGGAATGCATGCATTTGTTTCAGATTGCCTAATTTGTTAGCATATAGTTGCTCATAATATTTTCTTAAAATTCTTGTATTTCCTTGGTGTTGGTTGTGATCGCTCCTCTTTCATTCATGATTTTATTAATTTGAATTTTTTCTCTTTTCTTTCTTAATAAGTCTGGCTCTAGGGGTTTATCTACCTTATTAATTCTTTCAAAGAACCAGCTCCTAGTTTCATTGATCTGTTCTGCTGTTCTTCTGGTCTTCATTTTGTTGAGTTATGCTCTAATCTTTATTATTTCTCTTCTCCAGCTTGGCTTAGGCTTTATTTGCTATTCTTTCTCCAGCTGCTTTAGCTGTAAGGTTACCTTGTGTATTTGTGATTTCCCTAAATTTTTGAGGGAGGGTTGTATAAACTCTAATTTATCTGATATGAGGATTGCTACCCCAGCTTTCTTTTGAGGACCATTTGGATGGTAAATGGTTCTCCACCCCTTCACTTTCAGTCTGGAAGTGTCCTTAGGTCTAAAATGAGTCTCTGGTAGACAGCATATAGATGGGTCTTGCTTGTTTATCCAGTCCGATACCCTGCGTCTTTTGATGGGATCATTTAGCCCATTCACGTTCAGAGGAACTATTGAAAGATATGAATTTAGTGTCATCATAATACCTATTCAGTCCCTGTTTCTGTGGACTGTTTCTTTGGGCTTCCTCTTCCTTTCATAGGGTCCCCCTTAATATTTCTTACAGAGCCAGTTTGGTGATCACATATTCTTTCATTTTCTGCCTATCTTGGAAGCTCTTTATCTCGCCTTCTATTCTGAATGACAGGTGTCTGTGGAGAAGTCTGCTGTTAATCTGATATTTCTCCTCCTATATGTTAAGAATCTTTTGTCCTGAGCTCCTTTCAGGATTTTCTCTTTATCACTGAAATTTGTAAGCTTCACTATTATATGTCGGAGCATCTCCTTGTGGACCCTTAGTTGTTTTTCTGTTTCTCAGCTTCCTTCTTTTCCATCAACTTGTTTTCTATGTCACTCTTCTGCCTCATTTACCCTAGCTGTTAGAGCATCCAGTTTAGACTGCATCTCAGAGTATTTTTAATTTCAGCCTGATTAGATCTCATTTCTGCACTAAGAGATTCTCTAGAGTCTTTTATGCTTTTTTTCAAGTCCAATTAGTAACTTTATAATTATAATCCTGAATTCTGTCTATGACATCTTACTTAAATCCTTTTTCATTAGATCTGTGGTAGAGTATTACCTCTGGTTCTTTCTTTTGTGGTGAATTCTTCCTTCTAGTCATTTTGTCCAGTGCAAAATGGCTGTATGAATGAGCAGAGTCAAAAATATCAACCATGACCCAAGCAAAATACACACTAGGCCATTATGAAGAGGCCAGGGGCCAAAAAATAGAAGAAAAAAGACCAAGAAAAAGGAAAAGCAAGTTAAAAAAAGAGAGGGAAACAACAAAAAAAAAGGGGAGGGGACATGAGTGGGGAAGAGAGAATATAATCTCACAGAGTGGACCAAAATAGTGATCCCCTTGGTTCTGAGTCTATTTTGGTCAGTATGTTAGAAGGTACTAAATTCTAAAATTAGGGATGCCTGGGTGGCTCAGTGTTTGAGCGTCTGCCTTTGGCTCAGGGCGTGATCCCAGAGTCCCAGGATGGAGTCCCACATCGGGGTCCATGCATGGAGCCGGCTTCTCTCTCTGCCTATGTCTCTCCCTCTCTCTGTGTCTCTCATGAATAAATAAATAAAATCTTTAAAAAATAATTAAATTCCAAAATTAAAAGAGAAACAAAACATATATATACAAAAATAAAATTGAATATGGTGAAAGGAAGTAAAAAATGAAGAATATATCTATAACCTGCAGCTGTAAAATGTGAAAGAAAAATAAACTTAAAAATGAAGAATTGATAAAATATTATAGTTAATACAGAGAGAAAAGAAAGAATATTGGAATATTTTAACCTGAAAGATAAATGGATCATAGGAAAAATAACCTCGAGTTCTAGATACTATTTTCCCTCAGTCCTGGAGCTTTCCAGTACTGTTTGGTCAGTAACCTTGCTCTTCCCCTGTTCTTCCAGCTGGTCTTCTGGGGAAGAGGCCTGCTGCGCTGATTCTCAGGTGTCTGTGTGTAGGCAGAGATGCCCCGCCCCTTGCCAGGTGGCTGGGCTCAGTGTAAGCTGTTTGCTTACAAACAGCTTACTCAGTGTGTGACATGTTTGTTCCCTGGAGGCTGCTCCTCTTTTGAGGGGAAAAGGGGGAAAAAAATTGGCTGCACACAGATCTCCAGCCCCAGAGCCAAGAGAGCCCAGTGTGTGCCAAACTGCACACTCCTACAGTGCCCACCCACTCAGATCCTGTCTGGGGGCAGGTGAGGGGACACTGATTTGTGCAATTTGCAGGGCCCCGGTGGGGAGACTGGCTTGGCACGCATCCACTCTGCCCTTCCCAGAGAAAGGGGAGGGTTGCCCTGCTTCTGTCCATTGCAAGGCCCTGGAACAGAGTGGTCACCTGGTGGAATCTGCACCCGCTCAGCTCTCTCAGGCAAAAGTGGAGTATTGCTGCCTTCCAGTCCTTTGCAGGGACCCAGCTCAGAGAGCAGTAACCCCATCCAGTCCTGGTTCCTGGTTTATGGCACAAGCTGAGCTTTCTCCTGGGCTCACTGACCCAAATCCATTCCTCACTCCAAAGCTTGGGAACTCTGCTGGCTCAGGCATCCCTGTACTTTCCGTGTCTCTGGGAATACTGAGACCTCACTGTCTCTCCTTCGGTTTTGCCCCATTTTACCACTGAGCACCTTTCAGGCAGGAAAGTCTCTCACAGGAGCTTCTAAAGTTCCCTATTTTGAGTTCCAGGGCCAAATCTCCTTCCTGCAGTGGGTCTACAAAGGCTCTCTCCCCTCCACCATTTATCTTCCCATATATCCCCTCCCTTTCTCTTCTCCGCACTCCTACCTTGCAAAAAGTGGTCATTTTTCTATTTGTAGAGTTCCAGCCATTCTTTCTTTGTATCTCAAGTTGAATTCATAGGTTTTCAGGATGGTTTGATAGTTATCTAGCTAAATTAGGGGGCCAGAAAACCAGGGCTCCTACTCTTCTCCACCTGGCCTCCTCCAACCTGTTTTTCTCCATTCTTAAGAAATCTTTGGTATTGGTATCAAGGTACATTTAGCCTGATTTTCCTGCTCATTACTGCTTTTCTTCTGTTTGTTTTGGGTTTAATTTGCTCTTTGTTCTCTTAAGGAAGAAATTTACATGATTGATTTGACACTTCTTTTCAAATATTGGTGTTTAGAGCTATATAATTCTTATTGTCTTGACTTCATCCTATACATTTTGAAGTATGCTTTTTTCATTCTGGGTTAAAAAGCTTTCTACTTTGCCTTGAGCTTTCTTAGTCTCATAGGTTGTTTTTTTATTTTTTATTTTTTTTTAAATTTATGATAGTCACACACACAGAGAGAGAGAGAGAGAGAGGCAGAGACACAGGCAGAGGGAGAAGCAGGCTCCATGCACCGGGAGCCCAACGTGGGATTTGATCCCGGGTCTCCAGGATTGCGCCCTGGGCCCAAGGCAGGCGCCAAACCACTGCGCCACCCAGGGATCCCTCATAGGTTGTTTTGAAACATGTTATTCAATTTCCAAGTATTTGGAAATTTCCCATTTGTGCTATTGATTTGTAATTGTATTTAATTGAGGTCAGAGGACATACTTTGATTGTTTATGGTTTGCCATATGATCTGTCCTAGAAAATGTTCCATGTGTACTTGAAGTGACTCTGTATTTCTCTATTGGGTGGAAGAGGCATGTTTATATGCATCTTAACTTATTATAATCTATACCAGGTTAAATGGATTGATAGTGGGACACCTGAATGGCTCAGTAGTTAAGTGTCTGCCTTTGGCTCAGGTTGTGATCCTGTGGTCCTGGGATCGAGTCCTGCATCACACTCCCCCAGAAGGAGCCTGCTTCTCTCTCTGCCTGTGTCCCTGCCTCTCTGTCTGTGTCTCTCATGAAAAAATGAATAAAATCTTTTAAAAAATTAGATAAGTAAATGGATTGATAATGTTGTTCTGTTTTTCCATTTGATTTTTATGTCTATTGGTTCAATCCATTACTGAAATTAGAGCATTGACTTCTCTAATTGTAGCTGTTTATATGTCCTTTGAGTTTTGTCAGTTTTTATTTATTTTGATTTGAGTCTCTTTTGTTAGGCTATTATAAATTAAAAATAGCTTTATTTTCATAATATATAGACTTATTACTATAGAATATCTTTGTCTTTAGTAAGAATTCTTAAAGTTCATTTTGTCTTAATGTAGCCACTTCAACCATATTAATATCCTTTTATTTTCAACTATTTTTGTCTTGCAATATGTATTGTATCTCTTATAGAGAGCATATGATAGGATAGTGCTTTTTAAATTCAGCCTGACAATTTCTGCCTTTTGATTAGAGTGTAATCACAGTTATGTAACTATTGATTTTGTTGGAAATATGTCTGCTTTTCACTATCCGCCTTCTAGATGTTTCACGTATTTCTTCTCTATATGTTCTGCTTTATGGCCTTCTGTGGCAAATTTGTAGTATATCATTTAAATTCCTTTGCTAACTTTTTAAAGTATACTTATGGGGTTATTTTCTTAGTGGTTGTGTTAAAGATTATATATGTCATAATATATATAATATGTCATAATCAGTGTCAGGTTAAGACTTAATTCTGGTAAAATAAGGTAATTCTGCTCCAATACACCTTTTTTCCTTTCTTCTTTGTACTATTATTGTCATATAGAGCACTTCAACTTAGTGTTCTAATTACTGCTTTATATAATCTCATGTCTCTTAAAGTAATTAGAAGAAGAAAAGAAAGAATATTATTATTATTTTTTTTTTGGTAGATACCCACATATTTACTACTTCTGGTGCCCTTGGTCTCTTTTTGTAGATGCAGGTTACCATCCTGAGTCACTCCTATCAGTATAAAGGGCTTTCTTTAGTATTTTTTTTTTAGGCAGATCTAAGTTCTATCACACTTTGCTGGGTACAGAATTTTTGACTGGTAATTTTTTTATCCAGTGCTTTGAATGTGTTTCTCCACTGTCTTCTTCCCTCCACTGTTAAGGCAATCCTAAGCAAATTTGGCTCCTACTTTATTTTTGAACTCAAAATCCAGGTCCTTTCTAGCTTACAATTCTGGCCTTTATATCATCCTATTTTGGGCTCTCTTGGCCTGCGTTTCCAGTTATCCCTGAAAACTCCTGACCCCAGGCAATTATACCTTCCCATTATACCTAGACTAATCTCTGGAAGAAAATAACTTTGTTTCTTGTTCATAAAAGCAATGCTATTACCATGGCTTGCCAGAAAAATCTTCATGAGAAAAATAAAATCATTGACTCTTGGCGTAATTACCTCTTTCTTTATAGAACTAGCCATCTTTCTAACAATCTTTTAAATGTTGGGCTTTTAAATACCCTGATACCAAATTATTAAAGAAACTAGGCCTCTGGTTAGGTTTAGTTTTTAAGCTGCCAGGACCACTGTTTTCATTTTATTTACTAAGCTATCAAATATAAAAATTAGCCCTGGGGTGTGGGGCTTTCTGACACATATGTGATTCATGCAGTCATGGGTTTAACACAGCTCATTTATACATTCAAAGAATGCAAACTACAATCTTTACATTAAGAATTTTACCAAAAATTAAAAAGGGAATAAAACTGTTCTATGTGCTTTATTGTCAAAATAAACATTATATTTAACAAAAATTGGATATCGTGGGAACATCTTTTTAATGGCTCAGAAAAAGTATGTGTCAGGAGACAGCAGTCACACTAGCCATTTAATAGAAAATAACCCAAAGAATTATCCATTAGGTATGAAGTTAATTACCCGACAAAAATGCAAAAAAGAGAAAATAAGGAAATCAACTACAGGAAGCTGCTTCCACCTCTAGGACTGGGTACACAAAGAGAAAAGATAGGTGTATCAAAACTTAAAAGTTTGGTGAAGAGGCCACATGGAGCATAAACTCAGATTTCTAAAGAGAGGCCTCCAGGCAACTGGTCCTGGGTATCTTTGAAGATGACCAGAGGTTATAGGAAGTGTCCTTATGGTTGTGCAAGTGTATGTTGTGGAAAGGAATTGGCTTCTTGAGGTGCCGAAGTATTCCTGGGTTGATGCTCCCAGGAGCAGGAAGCACGCTGAAAGCAAGTAGTTACTTCTTCTTCCACCTAACTCTATCGCTCTATCACCTCCCAATGCAAATACACAAACCCACACCCTTTGACACTCACACATTACTGCCACCACCACACACACCTACCACATTCACATACAACATACATACACGTATTACCAAACATAAAAACACGACCATATACACACACCACATACACACATCACCACACCCACATACATCACCACATACACATCACCACATATTCACACCACATGTACACAAACACTGCATACACACACTACTACAAACAGACACACCCACACACTGCAGTTGGCTAAGCTTAATAGGGAGCCAGCTGGCAAAGCAGAAATGTGGCTCGCAAAGTCCACATTCTGACATCAAGTAACACAGTAGGAAAAGTATATTTGGTGCTGAGGAACAAAAACTTAGCAACTGGGATGCCTGGGTATCTCAGTGGTTAAGCACCGCCTTCAGCTCAGGGTGTGATCCTGGAGTCTTGGGATCGACTCCCATGTCGGGCTTCCTGCATGGAGCCTGCTTCTCCCTCTGTCTGTGTCTCTGCCTCTCTCTCTCCTTCTCTCTCATAAATAAATAAAAATCTTAAAAACAAAAAACAAAAAACAAAAAATTTAGCAACTCACATATTCATTTAAGTTTCAATAAAACCTTTCCTCTACCTATCCAGTGTCTTTGTTTCCTATGTATCTGAGATCAGGAGGATGTCCAATATGAAATAATCAAATGTTATTGTGGTTTACATTTTCCTACAATTTAACAAAGGTTAAATCAAAGTTGACTTGGATTTTCTTTTTGGAGGGATTAGTAGGACCAAAGGGAATGGATTCCTATATGTTTCCATCATGGATCTAATTTTATTGTTGACTACCTCAAATATGTTGGAGATCCATGGAGTATAAATTGTAAAAAAAATAAAACTAAGCTGTGCCAACTAATAAAAGAGATTCTCAACAATTCCCTAAGTGTGTAACCTGGAGAGGGGGATGCAATTTTAATGGTGGATATTTCAAGTTAGAGAGCAGGAGATGATGATAGAAGAAAGAAAATACAGTTTGAGGGGCACCTGGGTGGTTCAGTGGTTAAGTGTCTGCCTTCGGCTCAGGGCATGATCTTGGGGTCCTGGGATCGAGTCCCACATCAGGTTCCCTGTGGGGAGCCTACTTCTCCCTCTGCCTGTCTCTGTCTCATGAAAAACTAAATAAAATCTTAAAAAAAAAAAAAAAAGTTTGAGAAAACAGACACAGCATTTCTTCAATCTCACCTGCATTTCTCATTCACCTGAAGGCCAACAGCCTAAACAAGTACTAATTTCTGGATGGAAAAGCCACTTTGGAGAAGAAAATGACCAAGAACGTATATATCTAAGATAATAGAGCTGGGCACCTGTGTGGTTCAGTGGTTGAGCACCCTTTGACTCAGGGCATGATCCCAGGGTCCTGGGAGGGAGTCTTGCATCATGCTCCCCCGCAAGGAGCCTGCTTCTCCCTCTGCCTGTGTCTCTGCCACTCTCTGTGTGTCTCATGAATAAATAAATAAATAAATAAATAAATAAATAAATAAATAAATAAAATCTTTTTAAAAAAAAAGGAATGGAGCTTAGATTTCCTTGAATTAAAAGCAAGATGGAAATAATTTTACTCTGAAAACCTTCAGAATACTGTTGAATTCTCTTTGGTACGTTCAAAGGAGTCTTTAATTACTCTTTTACCTTTAAACAAGATTTTAAAAACAGATTTTTAAAAATCTGTTTAAAAACAGATTTAACCAAGATTTTTAAAAAAAATTGACAAAAAAAATTTGTCAATTTAGGTGTGAAAGAATTTTTAAAATTGCTGCAAAAATATATACTGATACATCTTGTTATGCGATGGTACTTAACATAAAACAGTATGTTTTTACTTATGCTTAGGAAAGCTTGTTACTTATCTGCTTTCAAGCATAGAGCCCTCCTCCTAGTCATAAAGAAGTAGGTCTATACATTCCTAAGGACCTTGAAATTCTTGTTAGGTTGAAGAATTTTGAAGAATTAGGGAAATATAGGCTATACTCCATATTTTACAAGAATGGTGTTTTTTTGTTTTGTTTTGTTTTTAAGAATGGTGATTTTTCAACATAATATGATCTTGCCGAAGGGAAGAAGAGACTGGTAGGGGTTATTTAAAAATTTTCCTAGGTAACTTTGATATCTGCCTGCCCCCCACACACCAGGTTTACAACCAGCGGAAGGAGGAACATGGAGGTGGAGAATTGGAATGTCAGAACAGATGTTACCCTGCACAGATTTTCCATCTCATGATATTTGTGATTATTTTATTGTTTTGCAATACAGACTGTTTTAAATAATAGCCAGGGCACTAACAACCACCACTGCCACCACCAAACAAACAAACAAACAAACAAACATTGATAACTGGGGATTAAAATGGCCCATCAAGGCAGGCAGCTCAGTGTGACTGGAATCTGTCACAGGGAATATTGGATTGCACAAAACAATAGGAATGAGGACCAAATTTAATCAGGCAAGGTCTAGTCATGATGAGACAAGGCCAGGGGACATGGAGGTCAGAGCTTGTGGAGATTACAGCGGGTATAAGAGACAGTAGGCCTGCTAGGGGCAGAGAGCTGACCAGGGCGGGGGCCCTTCTCTGGGGATAGGGCCCTGGATACAGGCTCTTGTTTCTAAATTTTCTGTAATACAGCTAAAAATTTCATCCTGCCAGGTCACCAGCCCAGCTGAGGGCTTTTCCTTTCCTGATGAGATTCCTATTGTGCTCCTACAGTTTCAGATTCCCTTGACTTGCAAAAGCAGTCAGTGAACCAACCCAATTTCCACATTATCTGAACATTATTATTCCATATTTCTCCTGTATTATCTAGGTTAGAAAAACTTACTTATCAGAATAACTTTATGTTGTTATCTATGGTCTCAGGTTTTGTTTTTTATTTTAATTTTATTTTTAAGTAAACTCTACTCCCAACATAAGGCTCGGGCTCATGAGCCTAAGGTCAAGAGTCCTATGCTCTACGACTGAGCCAGCCAGGGGCCCCTGGCGGTCTTAAGTTTTTAAGGTAAAACTTTTCATGAGAAAATCTATAAAAGGGAGGTAGGGATATATTAAACCCTTGGCATTTTTAGAAGATCTGTGGTATCTTCTGCCCTCATTTGCAAAATGTCCATGTCATACGTCTATTTATTTATTTATTTTTAAGATTTTATTATTATTTGAGATAGAGAATGAGCAGGGGTGGGTCAGAGGCACAGAGGGGGAGGGAGGAGCAAATTCCCTGCTGAGCAGGGAGCCTGACTCCAGGCTCCATCTGGAGAGAGTAGGGAACCTGACTTGGGGCTCCATCCGGGGACCCTGAGATCATGACCTGGGCTGAAGGCAGATGCTTAACCCACTGAGCCACCCAGGCATCCCTCCTGTGAAGATAATCCACTGTAATCCATAGGGTTGTTGCGGGAATTAAATGAGATGATAGAATCCTGAGCAAGAATTTACACGTCAGAGGCTGAAAGTCTATAGGGTATTCTTTTAGGGAGGAATCCAGTGAAAGTCCACTAATCCAGTTAATGATTGACTCCATTTTGAACATTCTTCAAGGTTCCTACATATACTAGAATTTCACCACATATTCTTCTCTGCCTTGAAAGAAAACATTTTGAACACTTCAATTGAAGAGACACAGTTTAGACAAGGACAACAGAAACAGGCTTCAGAGCAGGACCACCCAGGTTAGATCTTGCCTTTTCCTGCTGAGTGACATAGGCAGGTTAGACTACTTCCCTGCCTCATTTTCTCATCTCTAAAATATCAATAATGATAGTACCTCCTTCATAGGATTGTTGAAAGGATGAAATGGGTTAATATATGTCATGGCTTTCAACAGAGGTTGGCTGTTGGTCAATATTAGCTATTCTCTAGTGGTAAATTAAAAAATGTCTCTCAAATCAATCTGGCTTCTGGAAATTTATTTTTAACTTAGTTCCAGTAACAGCAAAGCTAGTCTTAACAATTTTGCACACCCCCCACCATTGAGAGCAAACTTGCATAACCCTGTTTAAAACCTTCTTTTCTACTTAGTTTTTTTAAAGTCAGTTTTTAAAAAATATTCCAAGGAACTCTACTAAGCTCAATGAATTGTTTGCTAAGTCTATGGAATTGGCATCTCCAGAATCCAATTCGAAAATTAATATATTTGGCTCATTTTGATCTGCTTTGTTTTGATGTACAACAGTTTCCAAATCTGTTATCTTTTTAAAAAAATTTTATTTATTCATTTTAGAGAGAGTGATGTAGAGTGGAAGAGAAAGAGAAGGAGGGAGAGAGAGCATGAGCCAAGGGGAGAGGCAGAGGGAGAAGGAGAAGCAGACTCCCCACTGAGCAGGGAGCCCAATGTGGGGCTTGATCTCAGGACCCAGAGATCACGACCTGAGCTGAAGGAAGATGCTTAATCATCTGAGCCACCCAGGCAGCCCCTAAATCTGTTATTTTTCTATCAATAACAAATACCTAGTGATGCAGACGGCCTGACTGCGGAATTGTCAGAAAAGTTGGCTGAAAAATGCCATGGAAATACACTCAAAGAAAGCAATGGTATCTTCATTTTCCAAAAGTATTTTCATGACATGTTGCCAATTTTTAAGGTCACCTCAAATCAAGTAGCAATTATAGCTGCCACAAATAATTAGTAATTTGTATCACAAAACAACACTGGCTCATCAGCCCTGTTTCTTTCTGAATTATTATTTGCAATGCTTTATATAGATAATATAGTGAGAATTACAATGTAACTAGTTCATCTTATAAAGCTTAATTTAAAATGTATATAAAGAATGGTAGAAGCTCATAAATGATGAACATAGGCATTAAAAATCAATTGCTGATAGAATTTGGACATAAAATTAATGAGGCAGTTCATGTTTTCTGGTAATTTTTCTTCTATTGCATGGGATTTTCCATTAGAAACAGAGTTTAAGGGATGGTGTGTCATCCATTTATTTTTTCTAGTGACAGTTTTTCTTTTCCAACTTGTTCTCTTATAATAGTCTTGGGACAAGCTATCATCACTTCAGCATTTATATTGTATATTAAAATACAGTGAACAGACCAGTATAGAAGACATTAGGAATTAAGCAGTAAAAAACATGAAGAAAATAAAATGAATGGACCTGGAAATAAGTGACCTGCAGGAAAACCATCAAACTCTTCCTTTTTTTATTTTTATTTTTATTTTTTTTTTATCATTTAGGCAACAAAGTTCTCATTTTGTGGTAGATAATACATTCCTCATTTCTGAAAGAGTATAAAAATAGATTGAATACTTTTAAAAAGCAATATAGTTGGACTATAACTGTGCTGTATAAAGAATCATAGCCAACATCAGTTTCTTCCTGGGAAGTCATTAAAAGAGAATTGATTAGCAGGTTTGATATTCTTTGGCATAAATTAGATTTTATTTTGGACAAATCTTGGCTGGAAATGAATTTGCAAATTAAAATGTCTCCTAATGTAATTACATTGTCTTCTAGTATAAATCATTTCAGAAATGAAAACTCTAGTTTTAACAAGAAATGAATGCATATTCTTAGCAGAATTAAATGGAGATTCAAATAGAAACTGAAATGCATATGCATTGTGGACCACAAAATGGAAAAATATAGGATGCATAGCATCTCCAAAATGCTTTGAATATGAGTAGCTGCACACAGGACTATAGGCTAAGTTTGGTGCATTTGTTTTAAGAATCTATGTATTTGTAACTTGAGAAATCTCAGGAATTTGAATTTTTAAAAGTGGGATTTGTTGCAAAACTTTTGTCCATCTGTTTCTTCTAGGCAATTAACTTAGGATATATTTAAATAACATGACTAATGTGTGTTTACTAAATGGTGGAAATTATGTCCTAGTGGGATGTATGTTGAGGTTGGGATGAATTTGAACTGGTGTGAATCCTGTTTCTCATTTACTATCTGAGCAACCTTAGGTAAGCCTCATCTTTGAAATAGGGATAAGAAAAAACTTACTTTGCAGGTTCATGGTGACAATAAAAAGGATAGAAGAGAGTGACTTGCTGGTGCTCTAGGTTCCTGAAATATTCAAGAAGTAGTGGTTTTTAAACTTTAGGGATCTTATTAAAAAGGATGTCTTAGGACAAGGCAAACTGTTTGACTAAATCAATTACTCTCTTTTCTGTCATACTCCCATGTACTATCCATAAAGGTCTTAAACAGTAAATGTGGGTTTAAATCTACCTTATTTCTATGTGTCATGCCTTTTGTATGTTCTGTTTGTATGTTCTGTTTTTCTCCCTTTCTTGCTTTTGAAGTAATTGGGTTTTTTAAATTCCATTTTTCCCCTCTATCAGTCTGAAAATGTTCCCTTATTTTATGGGAACAAATTTATGCCATTTTTTACCCTAGAAATTACAAGTTGGTATTTTAGCCCTACTCCAGGAAAATATGGCCAAATATGCTCCTAATTGCTTATGCTCTTTATTTTCATTTTCTCTGTATTTTACACCCCAGACATTATTATTTAACATAGTTTGTATTCATTTAAGTTCACCCATATATATGTGTGTATGTGTGTGTGTTTGTGTGTGTGTGTGTGTGTGTATCTGTCTTTGGAATTCTTCACTTTTACAGTTCGTCTTCTAACTGATGTCCTTTTCCTTCTGCCCAAAAAATACTTTTCCTTCCTTCCTGCAGATCTGCTGGTAGTAAATTAAGCTTTTGCCTGTAATATTGTTACTACATCTTCATTCCTGAAGGATATTTTTGCTGGGTATAGATGTTGGTCATTATTTTCTCTCAGCATATTGATTATATAATGCTTTTGTCCTTTGATTTTTCTCATTGCTGTTACTGAAACAAAGCTGCTAGTATACATTCTGATTCTTTGAAGCTCCTTCTCTTTTCTTTTTCTCTCTTTTTAAATCTAACTGCTTTAGATTTCTCTTTGTTTTTTCTACAATCTCATTATGAAAGTCTGGATATAGATTTTTCAAAATTTCAATTTGATCAGGATCCATCACTAAAATAATTTCTTTTCTCATCAGAGCTAAAGTTATAAGATCATTCCCAGTTAGAAACCCCCATCTGCAAAAACCTAGTTTTAACCACAATTTTCTACAATCTTAACACCCATTACACAAAAAGAAAACAATTTCTTGACTTATAAAATAAAGGAACATTAGAAACTTTTGAATTTATTTTCTACCTCTCTTCTGAATGACAGAACGTGAATATTACACTTATTATTTTCTTTGGCTTTCCACTCCTACAGGTGGGAGGTTAAAAATGAAGGGTAAGTGACTGTTCAAGGATGCAAGAAAAGCAATTGAAAGGTTTTATTGAACTCTTTTTGACTATGAAAAGCCTGTTGGGCCTGAAAAACATTTTTAAATCTACTGTAGCAAGTGTGACCAGCCAAAATGTTGTCAAGTATGACCCAGTGTTAAATGGTTGAATCCATGCATTATCCAGAAAGGCCAGATGAAAAGACCTGACATAGGGTACTTCAAGTCCTTCAGAGACACTACAAAGCAATCATGGATATTGTTGAAATTCTTACCTGGAAATCTTTTATCTCAGCCAGAACCAAACTGTTATCTCTCAGCCTATGACAGGAATGTCTAATTTTTAAATGCCAAAAGAAATGCAGATGCAGCTCCTGGTAAATAGTCCTAGTTACAAGGGGCTAAAGTAACTGTATACAAGGGGAAGAATCATTTCCTAAAGTCAGCCCAGAAGTTCTGTTGAAACATTGTCTTCTTTCAAGACATAGGGAGAATGGTTCCATGTGAGGAGGGTCTGTGTTCTTTTATTTTGGACATTGTATCCTTCATGGCTCTGTAATCCTCCATAAGGGGGACCCTCGGGACCCTGGATTGAAAAATGGTTTCAAGTTTCTTATATATCTTGTATATCCTTGGAGAAACCTCTGTGATTTCGGTATCCAAAATATGCCTTTACCGTATATATTAATTGACAAATTCATTCCAGATATCATTTGACATGATATATATATATATATATATATATATATATATATATATATATATATATACTATATTGATATGATATACATAGTATAGTTAAAAGTGAATTTCTATATTTGGTGTTTGGACAGTGTAAATAATCTTGCCTCCATGCTGGTTCTACTTTAGCATTTGCTTAAAGTACCAGCAAAGTAGGGGTATAAAAACAAAGTAATTTGAAGAAGCTTGATATTTAATAAAAATATTTTTAAATTTCCCTTGCAATTTTGAACCATTATTTACTGAGTAGTTTGTTACTTTACAGTATGCTTTTATGGATGCTTTTATGATTGATTTTAATTTATTTTTGTTATGGTCATAGCATATATTTTGAGGGCAGTCATTGAATTTTAATGAGACTTGTTTTTTGGCCCAGCATATGGTCTTGGTGAATATTCTGGGTGCACTCGAAAAGAATATATACTCTGCAATTATTGAGTACAATGTTCTGAAAATACCATTTAAGTCAAGTTGGTTAAAAGTGTTATTCAGGGACACCTGGTTGGCTCAGTTGGTTAAACGTCCAACTCTTGGTTTTGGCTCAGATCATGATCCCAGGGTTGTGAGATTGACCCCCTTGTTGGGCTCCATGCTCAGTTCAGAGATTTTTATCCCCCTCCTCCTGCCCCTCCCTCTCTCTCATGTGTATGTGTTCTCTCTCTCTAAATAATAAATACTTTAAAAGTGTTGTAAAATCTTCCATAATCTTACTGATTTTCATCTAGTTATTCTAGCAATTACTGAAAGACCAGTGTTTAAATCTCCACATACGATTATAGATCTTTTTCCTTTGTTTCTGTCAATTTATGCTTCATGTGTTTTTTTTCTTGTTGGTTTTTTTTTCTTTTTTTGTATTTTGTTAGTTTTTTTTTTTTTTTTTTTTTAAGATTTATTTATTCAGAGAGAGCGAGAGAGAGACAGAGACACAGGCAGAGGGAGAAGCAGGCTCCATGCAGAGAGCCTAACATGGGACTCGATCCTAGATCCCCAGGACCACACTCTGGGCTGCAGGTGGCGCTAAACTGCTGCGCCACCGGGGCTGCCCTTTTTTTTTTTTTTTTTTTGTATTTTGAAGCTCTATTATTTGCATGCACATTTAAACCCTTTGGATAGGTAGGTCTTTTTATCAATTTGAAATATCTCTATTTCTGAAAATGCTCTTTGTTTTCAAATTTGCATTGTCTGATACTAACATAATCATACCAGCTCACTTATGATTAATATTTGCATCTTTTCCCTCATCTTTTTCCTTTAAAATGATTAGTGTCTTTATATTTAACATATATTTCTTATAAACAGCCATATTGTTGGATCTTGTTTTTCATCTAGTCAATTGGCTCATCAGGAGTGATGTTGTTCCCCAGGGCACATTTAGAACTATCTAGAGACAATTTTGGTTCTTATAACTAAAGGGAAAGGGGTGATGCTACTGGGTAGAAGCTAGAGATGCTGTCGAATATGCTGTAATGCACAGGACAGTTTTCTTTTTTTTCTTTTTTTTTTTTCCCCCACAGGACAGTTTTCTACAACAATGAATTATGTGGTCTAAAATGACAATAGAGCTGAGGTTGTGAAACTGATTTAGTTTGACAATCTCTGACTTTTAATTGAAGCAATTAGTCCATTTACATTTAATATAATTACCAATAAGGTTAACTTTAAATCTGGTATCTTGGTATTTGTTTTCTATTGTCCTATTGGTTCTTTGTTTCTTTTTTCTCTTTTCCTATTTTACTTTTTTTTTTTTTAAGATTTTATTTATTTATTCATGAGAAACACAGAGGCAGAGAAATAGGCAGAGGGAGAAACAGGATCTCTTGGCGGGGGTAGGGGAGTCCAAGTGGGACTCAATCCCGGGACTCTGGGAACATGCCCTGAGCTGAAGGCAGATGCTCAATCCCTGAGCCACCCAGACGTCCCTCCTTTCCTACTGCCTTTTGAATTAAAAAAAAAAAAAAAAGAAAATAAATTTTTTAAGCATTCTATCTCCTCAATTTATTATTCCTCTTTGTTGTAATATATCTTGTTCTTCAAAGTTTTAATGTAAACATGTATTTATATCAGTATGGACACATAGTCTCCTATTTTACTCCATGGGCTATAGTCTGCTACTATCCTTATATATATTCAAATTGTCTCAGCTCTGGCCATTGGGAGTTGTTTTTAGCTGCTGTTGGTGCCTTTAAACTGTTACCGCATATTCTTTGAGCACTGATTGCTTTCTGAACTAACAGATATTCCAGGCTTATCTTGTTCTTTTGCTTCTCCAACAAGAGTTACAAGAAGTAATCAGGTATTTCTCCAAAGAACATTGGTTTCTTTTAGTGGAGAATAATATTCAGAAGTCACAATATATGATATAGATGTATTCATTGCTATTGGGGCACTGCTAATCTCGAGCTCTCTTACAGGCAAAACTAAGTATTATATGTATAAAACACACACACATAAATGTTTAAATATATTTACATCTCTATTAATTTCTCTATTAACCACTTCCTCTTCCAACCCGACATCTTAGAGGTCATTCTAGTTCTCTCCATTTCATATTTGCAATTGCCCTTTGAAAGAAAAATATGCTCCTATAATCCTTAATGTATTTTTATATTTGATAAATCTCTCCTGTGTAACCAATCTCCTGTTACCCTCTCCCCCCCAACCCTAGTGTTCCCTTCTTAGCACATGCCAGATCATCCCCCTTTTTTGTTGTTCTGTCACATTATGACATCTCATGCCATGGACTAACCACCCCGCCATGATTGCCATCCAGGGATTTTTTTTTTTTTCTAATATAGTTATCAGTCCTAGAATATCTATTTGGTTCTGAAATTTCCTCTTTGCCTATTGTATCTGTCCTTTCCTGTAAATTCCTCAACACATTTTAGTTTTTAAAAACATTCTTGTCTGCTAGTAGCCTACAAGTGTCAGTTGCCTGCATACTCTTTTTTTTAATCTTTTATTTTATTTATTCCAATAAGATGAACATATAGTGTTGTATTAGTTTCAAGTGTACTATATCGTGGTTCAACAATTCTACACATTACTCAGTGTTCATCATGATGAATGTACTCTTAATACACATACATCATCTTCTTTATCCAATCGCCTATTGACAGGCATTTGGGCTGCTTCCATAATTTGGCTATTATAAATAATACTGCAATAAACATAGGGGTGCATATATCTTTTCAAAGTAGTGTTTTCATATTCTTTGGATAAATATCCACTAGTGGAATTAAAGATCATACAGTACTATTTTTCATTTTCTGAGGAGCCTCCATATTGTTTTCCACAGTTCCTGCATCAGTTTGCATTCCTACCAACAGTGCATGAGTGTTCCCTCCCACCCCCCATCCTCTCCAACATTTATTTGTTTCTTGTGTTTTTTATTTTAGCCATTCTGACAGGTATGAGGTGGTATCTCATTGTGGTTTTTTTTTTTTTTTTTTTTTTTTTCTCATTGTGGTTTTGATCTGCAATTTCCTTGATGAGTGAGTGATGTTGAGCATCTTTTCATGTGTCTGTTGGCTATCTGTACATTTTCTTTGGAGAAATGTCTGTTCATGTCTTCTGCTCATTTTTAAATTAGATTATTTATGGTTTTGGTATTGTGTAAGTTCTTTATATATTTTGGACACTAACCCTTTATTGGATACGTCAATTGCAAGTCTCTTCTCCCATTCAGTAGGGTGTCTTTTTGCTTTGTTGATAATTTATTTTGCTGTGCAGAAACTTATTTTGATATAGTCTCAATAGTCTATTTTTTCTTTTGTTTCCCTGCCTTAGGAGATATATCTAGCAAATTGTTCTTATGGCTCACATCAGAGAAATGACTACCTGTGCTCTTTTCTAGGATTTTTATAGTTTTATGTCTTACATTGAGGTTTTTAATCCATTTTGAGTTTATTTTTGTGTATGGTGAAAGAGTGTGGTCCAGTTTTCCCAACAGGATTTGTTGAAAAGATTGTCCTTTTCCCATTGCATATTCTTTCCTGCTTTGTTGAAGACTAATTGACCATATAATTGTGAGTTTATTTCTGGGCTCTCTATTCTGCTCCATTGATTTATGTGTGTAGTTTTGTGCCACTACCATACTGTTTTGATTACTACAGCTTTATAGCATGTCTTAATATCTGGGATTGTGATATTTCCAGTTTTGTTCTTCTTTTCAAAGATTGCTTTGACTAAGGTCTTCTGTGGCACCATACAAATTTTAGGATTATTTATTCTAGTTGTGAAAAATGCTATTGGTATTTGGATAGGAATTCCAGTGAATCTATGGATTCCTTTGGGTAGTATAGACATACAAACAATATTTGTTCTCCCAATTAATGAGCATGGAGTATCTTTCCATTTATTTTTTGTCATCTTCAATTTCTTTCATTGGTGTTTTATAGTTGTCAGAAAGGTCTTTCACCTCTTTGGTTAAGTGTATTCCTAGATATTCTTTTTGGTGCAATTATAAATGAGACTGTTTTCTTAATTTCTCTTTCTGCTACTTCAGTATTAGTGTATAGAAATGAAATGGATTTCTGTATATTGATTTTGTATCCTGTGGCCTTATTGAATTCACTTATCTGTTCTAGGAGTGTTTTGGTGGAGTCTATATAGTATCATGCCATCTGCAAATATTAAGTTTTACTTTTTCCTTACCAATTTGGATGCTTTTCCTTCCTTGTCTGATTGCTGTGGCTTAGACTTCCTTTTGACTACTTACTCTTGCTAATGGGTCTGATTCCTCCCTTCTTTGTGTCTTATGTACAATGCAGAATGCATTTTTAAAAATTATAACAGTGGAGAGTAAAGTGTACATTTGGGTCTGTTGAGGGAGTGCATGCCTTTCATTCTCTGGTAATTAGGGTGAGGAACTTATCCTTCAGAATTCTCCACAGGTTGAATTGAGCTAGAGGTGGGCTGCAGCTTTACTTAGACTGAGTTCGCCTTCAGTTAGCCCAGTCCCTAATCTCCCATGCTACATCTGTCAAGACTGAGCATCTTTTTTTTTTTTTTTAAAGGTTTTATTTATTCATGAGAGAGAGAGAGACAGAGAAAGAGAGAGAGGGGAGAAGCAGGCTCCATGCAGGGAGCCCGATGTGGGACTCAATCCCGGGACCCCAGGATCATGTCATGGGCTGAAGGCGGGCGCCAAACCGCTGAGCCACCCAGGGATCCCCAAGACTAAGCATCTTGATTATTTTAGTGTTTGAACTGGAATAAGAGTTGTTTTAGATAGTTTGGATCCAAATGTGGCAATTAAGTGTGATGCATAACGCTATATAAATTCCGTCTCTAAGCCCTGCTCCACTACCAGTTTCTTGGCAAAATTCCAGGGCAAGAGGGCATGCTTGTTGGGTCAATCTTTTAATGACCTTTCAGACCCATCTCGCCAGCCCACAATATTGTCAAAACTTCAGCCAATTTCTTTTTTCCTGCACAATCTTCTCACCTATGGCAGTTGCACTTCTAAGTCACCAGCACCCAGTCAGGCATTTGCCCCAGGTATAGAAGCTGCTCCAGTCTTTGTTACTTATGAACTCCTCTCTCTTTGGGATAGACATTGTCATTTTATTGTTATTGATGAAGTAGTTGCTTTATGTAGAAAGGAAGATAGGAATCCAAAGGGTAGGTGTTAGAGAAAAAGAGCAGTACAGAAGAGAAATTGATGAGAATGGGTATTAATGTAAGTGGATATGGATTACAAATTAAAATCCTCATTCCATTTTCCCTATCAGTACCTACTTGTGTAGAAATCATTATATGTTAAGGACTCCGAAGAACCTAGAAATGCCTATTATAAAACTGTATTAAGATGGCATAGGTGTAAAACTCCATATAGACAGAAACAAAATTATTTTGAGAAAATTCATTGCTATTTGTATTTCTAAGTCAGAACACAAAGGATTTCTTAAAAAAAAAAACCCCTCCATATATAGTGTGTCAATAACATTCAATATTATACCCAAAGAATCTTCGATGTCCTGGGGTGGGAAGGATAGAACAAATGACCTGCTACAAAAATAAAACTGCTTTGAAGTCTTCTGACTTACACTAAAAGCTAATGTAAGTCCTGCCTACCAATACTTTTTTTTTTTTTTTTTTTTTTAAGATTTTATTTATTTATTCATGAGAGACCCAGAGAGAGAGGCAGAGACACAGACAGAGGGAGAAGCAGGTTCCTTGCAGGGAGTCCAATGTGGGACTCGTTCCTGGAACCAGGATCACGCCCTGAACCAAAGGCTCAACTGCTGAGCCACCCAGGCGTCCCACTTTGGTATGTTTTAACATAAAAATACTTTTACTTTACATGGAGTAAACATTGCTGGTCTATATCTAGGAAGATACACCATGTTCCTCTCTTATCCTTGGCACACTACTAAAAATCTTCAATTTGTGATAGATCAATATTTGTAGGGACAGAAATGTAGTAACAAAAATCTACTAAAATTGTCTATTCTAATTTAATACCTATAAAATGCTGTGAGGTCATTACACAAGATGACTGGTCAATTTTATTTTTAATCAAAATGGTTTTTATGTATTGATATTTAAAAATTTACTGATTAACCTACAGATTTTACTATTGAATCAGCTTTGGTCTAAGTAAGAATAACAGCAACAGTACTTTCTAATACACATAAATGTAAATTACTGTCAACAAAGCAGTTGCTCAAGGTAATTACTACTTAAATGTCACTTTTCATACTAGTCAATAGGGAAGATACCCCAAACGTGAGATACTTGTAGTTGCCCTAGCTTGTTCTGTGAACCTGTTTATGTTGATAGGCCAATTTTTTGACTTTATAGTCCAGTTGTCACTGATGAGCATAGTAGCCATCTTCTTTGTTCATCAGACTTCTTTTAATAATTTCCATTTGTGAAAAGTCTCCAATTTGTCTAAATGTTTCTAAAGGGAAATCAATGAAAGACTCAGTCTTTATCATATCAATGTCCTGATGAAAATGAATTCAACAAAAAGCTTTTTTGTGACATGAGCTATGTTTTAATTCAAACCTGAGGTTTTCCTTCTTTAATCTTGACATTTACTACTTTTAAAAAATGTGAAATGTTTGGGGCACCTGCCTGGCTCAGTTAGTAGAGAGCACGGTATTCTTGATCTTGGCGTTGTGAGTTTGAGCCCCATATTGGGCATGGGAGTTAGTAAGAAAAATATATTTTTAAAAATGTGACATGTTTTCCTTTGGTGATTCTGTAATAGTCCTTAATATTAATTGAATGAAGATCTTGAAAAAAATATCGTTAATTTATAAAGAAAATGAAGTAATTTACAATCAAGTTATTCCAATTTCTCCTCAGAATTCTAAATTCAATGTCAAAAATATTCTTTTAGGGGATCCCTGGCTGGCGCAGTGGTTTGGCGCCTGCCTTTGGCCCAGGGCGCGATCCTGGAGACCCGGGATCGAGTCCCACGTCGGGCTCCCGGTGCATGGAGCCTGCTTCTCCCTCTGCCTGTGTCTCTGCCTGTGTCTCTGCCTCTCTCTCTCTCTTTCTCTGTGTGACTATCATGAATAAATAAATAAAATCTTAAAAAAAATTCTTTTAATACCTCTTATCATGAGCAAGGCACTCTTCTGGGTAATTATATACCAGAAATATCAACATGTGTAAGCTTCTGCCTGAAAAGGGAGGAAGATCTAGTATGTTTCCAAATAGAGGAGAGATGTTCAAAAAAGTACTGACTCCTTTGAGCCATTCACTATGAAATATACCTAACAGCATTCTTAAAAGTAAACCACTTTCTTCTGGCATACATAATGTTAGCTATCCCTTATGGAAAGGTAATGTACAACATTACTTTGAAGAAGTCTAAGCTCTAAATGGGAAAGAACACATATGAAAAGGCAGTACTCAAAACATCATATATATTTAGACCAAAATTTACAAAATGTACAGTTACAAATAGATTCTAATGAAGATTTTACTTAAAAAAAATCTATCCAGTAATGCATTAAATATAAATGCATTTTAATTAGCAATGCAATTTTTAATACACTTACGAAAACACTGGTCATAAAAATGGTCTTCTGTACAATTTTGTATTTATTAAGAAGAGCAAGATAGAAAGCTACGCAAGGATAAATCCAAATATCCCCAGGAAGAAGAGTTTAGTCAGAAGAAACTAAAAAATTTTTAATGAAATAATAGCATAACTGAAAAATTATAGGAAGAGAACCTGGTTCTCTTAATTAAAGAACTTGGTTCTTTAATTCATCACATAACAGTATATACTTTTTTAAAAGACATTTTTTAGGGGGTGGTGCTTTTGTGGTTTCCTCAAGGCATCATGTAAGAAACAAATTAAGTCAACATTTTGTTGAAAAACATCTCCATGTCAACTATTGAAGCTATTTAGTGGACTGGTAAAGTTTTGCCCTAAAGTAATTCCTATTACTCCCAGTAACTCCTTGGTAAACATATGGTCTATAAAATGAAAGCCGTAAGAAAATTGTCCTTATTAATGGTCAGATCGAGTTTTTAATCTCTAAGTTAGAGTAACCAATTTGTCCCTATAGTCTTCCTCCGTATTATACTGTCAATTACTTTAATGTTTTAAAGTGGCAACTTTAATTTAGGATGCCACCTCTTAACTGTCCTTTTATAGTTTCTGGTTTGGGGAGGAGAATTCATTGCAGTGGATATTCTGTAACTTTGTGGTTAATAAATCGGCTTGAGTCACAGTTTTAGCTCAGAACTTTTTTGGTCATAGAAAATGTGTACCGAAATAACAGCCCTGTGGCTGTAAAGTCTGCTACCTTTTGAATCTGATGATTAGTACCATCTTAATATTACTTTATAAAGAATGCAGAATATACCTTTATATTTGGCTTTCTCAGAGTAAAGACACATGCTTTAATTAAAGCTAATTCGCTCAATATTGGCTCGGAATTTTAAAAGATTTTACTTAACGCTAATTTAACTTTTTTGTAGCTATTAGCTCATAATTTTAACACCTGACTTTTCTCCTATACTAACTCTGAATAATAATGAAACATTATACTATTTCATCTGGAAAATGTTGATATAAATATGTAACCAAATACTGGAAAATTTCAAATCAACCTACCAACTCTAATACATGGGCATTTTTTATGACTACCACTTTTAATATATATTAAAATTATTCAGTAACTAAAGTTTTTTGCACATTACATGAAAAATTAATTTTTAAAATTTTATTCAAAACATTAGGAAAATCATATTCAAAACACAGAAATAATCAGACCATAACAGCGCTGCATAGATAGTGGTATACGAATTCCCTGACACTAAGTGACTTCTACCTAACAAAAACTTCAGTTTTCAAGTCACCAGGTAGAAAATGGTAGAGGCGTTACTTCCTCTCTGAGGCTGGAAAAATGGCTTCAATGGTGAGAAGTCACACTTTAAACGACAAAGATTAGATTATCCCCTAACTTAATTCTATTCCCCTCCTGTTACTTCTCTGATATGAACATGTAGAATGTAAGGATTATTGGAAGGGAACAGGAGGTAAATAACCTCTTAGGGGATACCCAGATCAGTGCCTGCTTTAATCAGACAAAACACTGAATTAAGTTTTAAAAATTACAACCACACCATTATGCATAACAAAAATTGCCAATATGAATACATTTTTACATAATACATTACATGTATACAAGAAAAAAAATGACCTGTTTCCAATCCCTTGACCTTCAATAGAAAAAAATGGCATCACTAATGAGAGAGCTGAAAGATAATTTTCATGGCAGAGCATGAATTCCCAAGATCAAAATCATTTCTGAATAGTGAAAATAGCCTAAATCAACGAGAAATTGCCATTTTTTTTTAAGTTTACTTTTTGAAAGGGAAGACAATTTGTAGCTGGAAACATTGTTCATTAAAAGTTACCCTGAGAAAGACTCTTAAAATTGCCAGTGCTTTCAGAGCCCCTCCTCTGCCCCAACAATGCAGGAAGGAGCGCTCTGTAGGCTTCTAGCTTCTTACAGTTACCTAAGGGAAGAATGTTTTGATCTCAACAGTCACTTGGGCTTTTCTGCTACACTGGTAACAGGCCACAATGAAGACATCAGAATAGGAGACTATAAGCAAATTTTTGCATTCATTTCAGGCTTCTCCCTTTATCCTTTCTAAAGAAAGAATTTGTCATTCTTCAAATGGTCTTGGACTCAAACCTACTGTTCACAAAGAAAATCCTTTGTAAGCAAACTGGAAATTTTCTTATAATAGTAAACAAACTGTCTGGTCTACATTCTCTAATCATGCCTAGAAAATAAGGCATTAGTAATTCTTCATCGGCCACTGCAGAGCACAGACAAGTGTTTTCTTTCTAATCTGAGGCATAGGCAAACATTCTTCAAAGTGCATTGTTATTTTTAACATCTCTTATGCATTTACACAGCATCAGCATTTATGACTCCTTACATATTTGTAGGATAAAACGCTTATTCCCAACATCTTACAATACACCATAATTACTTGAGAAAAGACAAAGTGAGAGCAGCTACAGAAGTAGCAAGAGATTTTTCCCAAATAAAAAAACAATATACAAAAAATGGCAAGTTAGTGATAACTGGTAGTATGAACTCTCAGTAACATTCCACCTTGGGTTCCAAATTACGATTTGACAAGTTTGAAGCCTTGTCCTGTGTCCAGCACAGTGGGAAGAAACCAACTCATTTTTAATCTTTTCAAACACCTAAAGCAAGTTTTGCAGATCCAAAAGAGGTTCAGACCACACAGCCAATTTGCCAAATGCACCAGTGGATATGTAATACGAGGAAAGTGTAACATCCAGTGCTTGGCCACGTCGCTGCCTGTTGGCAAATGCAGAGTGTAGTCGCTCCAGCGCTTTGACACACCGTACACAGCTTTCACAGCGCGGCCCTTTTCAGTCCAGCAGATGTTATTGCTGGGGTTGCAGTTATACTCCACCCAGTCTTTTGTAAAGTCACCCAGCTGTGGTGGGTCAGCTTCTTCAATATCTATGGTCTTTGTCATCTCTGCTCCTTGTACCGCAATGTACTGATCATTGATTTTTCTCACTTCTTTCACCCACGGGACTGAATTCTCACTGTCTAATACGATAATAAGGCGAGAACAGAAGGAGGCATTCTTTTCTCTCCACCACTCTAAAAGTGTGTCAAGGCGCAGTATGTCTCCACCTGTGAACAAAAGAAGACTCAATAGGGTAATAATTTCTGAAGCCTCCTCTTAAGTATATTTTCTTTAAGTTCCTGGAATTAAATATATGTAGGACAAAAAAAAAATAGATGGAACATTCCTTTCAGAGAATTTTTAAAAACAGACTTTCAATTTCAGATTAAAAAAAATCCTTATTACAGTAAAAAAGGAATATGTTACAATAAATTAAGAAAGTTGTCTTATGAAGTTTTAAAAAATTAAGATTTAGTGACAAAAATGAAATCCTACTATTCTGCATCAGGAGCAGCAAATTATGGCTCATGGGCCAATCCAGCCTGCCATCTGTGTTTGTACGGCCTGAGAGCTAAGAATTTATTTACATTTTTACATGGTTAAAAATCCAAAGAACAAAAGTTTGTGACATGTGAAAATACAGGAAACTTAAATTGCATACTATTATTTTCATAAATAACATTCATTTACATTCTGTCTGTGGCTGCTTTTGTTCTACGGTGCCTAAGCTGAGCAGTTACTATTGGGTCTTTATGGCTACTAAGCCAAAAATATCTGGCCCTTTACAGAAAAAAGTTTGTTGGTCCTTGATAATCACTGATCAATTAATGTTACCTTGCCTCATATGTAGGTACCTACCAAAAGAAAAAGAAACACTCTTCCTACCTGTGCCAAGAATAAATTTAGAATGGCTATTTAAATCTGTTTTATTAACTGAAAAACAACACAGGACTAAAAAAATACATACCCAGAAAGGTCTAAAGCAAATGTGTCTTAAAGCTGGTAGGTTTTACATCTAGTTCATTAGACAAAGGTGGTCTTGTATTTATTTTGATTTTTAAATATATTACACTAAAATACTATCCTGACTAATTTTTGTCATCCTCTTAAATTTTGGGCCCCAGCAATTGCCATCCTTATTCAACCTACTCCTGGCTCTGTTTCAATGGTATATTAATATTCATACAATCATTCCAATTCTAGGGAATTTATCCTGAGGAAAGGGCAAAAATGGGGACAAAAATTACATATAAAGATCTTCTTCCCACTGTTATGTGTAAAATCTGAAACAACCCGGAGGAATGGAAATAAACTATGAGGGAGAATTGTAATAAAATGGTATTGGGACACCTGGGTGGCTCAGTGGTTGAGTGTCTGCCTTTGGCTCAGGCTGTAATCCCGGGGTCCTGCATCGGGCTCCCACAGGGAGCCTGCTTCTCTCTGCCTGTGTCTCTGCCTCTCTCTGTGTCTCTCATGAATAAATAAAATATTTTAAAAAATAATAGAATGGTATTTATAAAGAAATTTTGATGATGAGAAAATGTCTATGATACTAGGAGAGAAAGTATGACATGGAAGTGTATCTATAAAAACAATAGTTATTGCTGGGTGTTTGGATTTCAGTAATTTTTTTTTATACTTTTCTATACTCTCTACCATTTTTACATTGAGCATATGGTACTTATATGATTAGGAAAAAGTCTTAACATGGTACAGTTTACTGGCACAAGCTCCAACAACCTCAGATACACATCTCTACCTAGAGCAACCATTGTCTTATCAAAATGACAACACTGGAGAGAGACAGAGGGACAGACAGAGGAAGGGAGGGAGGGAATTTTTTAGTATTTACATTCAATTAGTAATATGACCTCTGAAGCCAGGGCATAACACATTCTTTACGAACAATTAATATTCTTTTATTCAGCAGTCTACTACTATACTCAGACTCTTGACAATGAAAAAGTTGTTTCATTAAAGTCATCATTTCAGAGGCACTATTTCAATACATGGTGTCCATATATTACTAATGTGTTGCTTCACAAGGAGCTCCAGAAGGTATCTTTTATTATATGGTAAAATGTTAACTTTTCATTATTGCCAGTTCTTTCAATTTCTCTAGAGATCAGAGAATGACACAAGATTACAAGAGCAATTATACAAATTCCATCTGCCACAAAACATCATTGTCTAACTTGCCTTCTACAACTATTTCAACAAATATTCTAAAAGCACATTCTACACTACTTCTCTTATATGTGCTCTTTACATATCAATAAGAGATTTAAAGGAGCATTTAAGCCTTTCAACTATTTCTCTTCCCCTGTTTTGTGTTGCTCTGCTTTCTCCTATGAATAGGTCCTATGTTGCATCTGGCTTTTGGCCAAGATGCAAAGCACTTACATTTATCTCAGCTAACAGCCATCTGATGCAGTTAAAGTAATTAAGACTGCTTTTTAAAGGCTCTGTTTATCTGTGATAAACTGATTCACAGATAATCTACCTTTTTTCTCATTTCTCTCATCATTATTAGAATTATTTTTTACTCTCAGAGGTAAAAATACCAGGGTCCATATTATGAAGCCTCATAAATGTAAGGAGTCTACATCGTCTAACAAATATTGTCAGTAAAGATAGATGATATAAAGGCAGATACAGAATTCTCTTTCTCACAGTGGTATTTAGTATTTAGCTCTGGACCTACTCTTAATTTGCTAACTCAGGTAAAATCCAGTTATCATGTTTCCTATGTTTACAGGTGTTTAGAAAGATGTAATTCTCACAGCTTACAGCTCTTTGTCACACGGCCTGGAATGGATTAAAGCATTTTCCTCCAAGCAGGAGGGTTCTGTTCCATTTTTTAGTACTATCTGCCTTTCAGGGCTATGTCTCTGGCAGCCCAGGGCAGGAACTGACTTCAGTTCCTGAGGAAGGCTCAGCCTCTATGCCTGGTCCAACCTGGTTACCTTCAAGTGGGCTTGGTGCCTCAAGCTGAGAGAGTATACAGCTGCTGAATTACAGGATGAAGCTACCCTTCTTGGAGAAGGCAGGGCAATGTCAAGCAATGCTTTCTCCACCGTGTTCTACTTTTTATTGTAAAAAAAGTAAAAAAATGTCTACCACCAAGAAAGTTATACATACAAGAATAAATCTTCCTGGCTAAGAGAGGGGTTGTATAACGGTGTTAACTTATTGGTGACATATTAAAAAAAAAAAATTCTATAAAGATACCATTCCAGAATATAATTGCTAGATATTTATCTAAAATATAGCCACACTTTAAAATTTTTAAGTCTTCATAAATTATTGCTAACTCAGTGAGTAAAAATTTAAGAACACTGACATATATGTTATTTGTGTTGGTGTCTATTATTTTTCCTAGGAAAAGAAAAAGCTGATATAAATAGCAGTAAACTATACATCTAGAATTTATTTCCAAAGCCATCTTTTACAAGATGTTTGAAATCTTAAAAGATTTAGGAGGAAAAATACAAATGTTCTGAAAAAATTTTATATTAATCTTTCAATTAAAAATACAACAAGCTTACTTTTTAAATCACTTTCTTAAAATACTTACAAATAACCAAGGATATATGCATGACCACCAAAATTATGTCTTTTATCCCTTCTGATTTGGAGACAGTTCATTATTATAAGCATTGCAGTAAGTTTTCAATAATCAATTCTAGGTTTTAGGTCTGAAATTCTATTTCTGTAAAGATTTTTGAATTGATGCCAACTTTTTCTGTGTTCTAAGGTCAAGTACACAGAATACTATACTTTATCTAGAATTAAAATAGCCATAAAGGTTAAAAAGTTGTTTTCTACATTGAGTTACAGGTTAAGTAAAAGATTTCCCAAACTATATTCAAGTAATTTTGATGTTGACTACCTTCTTCTACAGTATTTTAGAAAATGGGTGAACTGTGCTACCAAAAATATCTACTAAAACAGAGTATGTGATTTTCTCTATCTTAATGGTTTTTGCCTTTGGCAGCACAAGGGGGAAAAATACTTCAAGGGGTTAGGCAGGTCTGGATTTGAATCATGGTTCCATCACTTACCAAATGTATGGCCACAGAAATGTAACAACTTGGAAGTTTTCATTTTATTCTTTAAAAAAATGAAGAGATGAGAGAGGTCATAGTACTTACCTCAAAATATTTCAAGTGAAGATTAAATTTAATGTATATAAAGTGCCAAGCATTTAACTGCTTCAAATATGCCCCATAAATGTTTGCCTTTACTTCTAGACAGCCATTAAGTTATTCAATAATTATTTGCAAAACCAAAAATTACAACAGTATTTTTTGATAAAACCCTCATTACAAATCTAGCATGAAATTAGTGAGACCACGATGGTTAAGATCATCTCTACTTGGAGTTCTTGTGTTGAAAGAGGTCTCTCTGTCCTTCCACAATACTTCTGTTGATATTTGTCCTTGATCTGAATATCTATTTCTACTTATGTCAATTCTATTATTTCTGTGTGTTCTCAGTATAAAACATCTACAATATTTAAGGAAAAAAGAGGATAGAATTAAGTTTCAAAAGAACTATTTCTAACATAAAATAAGAAAAAAAAACTTTCTTTTTTTTTTTTCCCCATGATTCATTCAATGATTTCATCCATCTATCCATTACTTAAGGATCCCTACTAGGGATAGCCAGGCTGTACTCTAGGTGCTAAGCAAGTAATTCATAAAGCTCATGACTTACATATACATAGTCTCTATTCTAGTTGGGAAGCTCAACAAACAAATTTACATATAAAATAGATCTCAATCTTCCTCTCTCATGACAGGGAGATTTAATATTACCCCCTCATTTTACAGAGGAGAGAATTGCTATAGAGAAGTTAGGTAATTTGTCAAAAATAAAACTTGTGACAAAACCAGGACCAGAACCAAGGTCTCCTGATCTAAGCGCTAGTCCCACCATATCACATTACTTGCTGTTCAAAATCTTGGTGAACTGTCTAACATAAATAAAACTGCACATGTACAAACTACTGAAATCAGCATCCATAACATTTAAAGACTTAGAAGTATAGGTCAAATTAATCAGCTTCCAAAAAATGGAATTTTAATAATTCTGAAAACACATTAGCAGATTTTTTTCTTCCAGTCAATATAAGACATAATTCTCATAACCTTTAGAGATTACTAATATTATGCTAAACAAGTATGCTAGAGAAAAGAAAAATAAAACAGAGTCATATATATATACTTAGTAAACTGTGAAGTAGAAAATTGAGAATTTTGGAAATTAATGTTTCAGTGTGAAGGGGTAGATTTCCATGAATAGGTCTATCTTAGTAATAGTGAAATTGCCAGAGGTGCATTTACCTGCAAGAGCCCACTCTCCTGTGCCATGGGTATGCCCACTGTAATACAAAACATATGTATCATGTCTAGGTCCATCCACAGTCCGAAGTTCAAGGAAAGCTTTCAGTTTGGAATGCAGAGTATCAAAAGACAGTCCACTTGTGGAATAGTCACATCCATAGGTCTCAATCATATGATATGCAAAAAATCTTTGGATAGCATTGAGCATGCCAGTAGACCTCAAATTTAACTCCTGTACGTGTTCTGGTGGAAGAAGTGTTGGCTGACCATCAGGACTGAAGAACAAAAAAATGATTTTTGTGTTAAAAGAGTGTTCATTCTATGTCACAGTCTTACCCTTCACTTATAATTATCTAAGAATCATTAACAGTTGCTGATAACTAAATGGCAGAATTTTTTAAAAAATCCTTTTTTCAAAAGTGCTAAGAATTAAGCTTGAACATCAAAGCCTAATTTCTAAAAGTTTTACTTCTAACCAATAAAATAATTACCAAACTGAAAGCTGGGAAAATATCTCCAAATGTAGATAATACTATTTTTGGTTCTGTATTCATAGTTTTACCAAATGTCAGATATGGAATAAGACTTTCTAAAAGCAAGATCATACATATCTTACCCTGTGTTTTAGGAACACCAAGGTGTAGGAACTATAATGAAAGAACTGTTTTCCTTGATAAAATTTTAACAAAATATGAAAGCAATGTGTTTTATATTTCTATATTGTAAAAGCTTTATAAAGTTCAAGTTCTACTAACATAAGGAACATAAATGACAGAAGAAACTACATTAGTAAATGGCATTTTGAAGCAATTTTTAAAATTTAGGCCTACTCCCTTATACTACAGACCATTAACCAGAGACAGATCTGATCCTAGAACAAATGTAAAATGGTAACCTAGTGAAGATGATTAAACCACATCTTAAAACTAGCAGAATCAAAATACCAATATTGAGGGAGGGAAAAAAAATGATCACTCCTTTTCAGAAAAAGAATTTTCAGAAAAGGAATTTCTTTCAGTAGTCTTGAAAACGTCATATTTTGCTTCATATATTACTAGTATTATTCTATTATATTCTATTACCAGTTTTCATTAAAGAAATAAGGCATTTTGTTCTCCATTTGTAACATTTAGCAGTCACAAACAGTAAAATAAACAATGCATTAACAAAAATTATAACAGAATAAATATCTGTGCAAATTACTATTTCCACATATTTTCTCACCTGAACTATCACTCTTACTTTATGGGACCCTCTTAAATCTATTTCTTTTACTTCTCATATGAATTTGCCACTTTTTATAAAGCCTTTACCATGGAGGAAAATATTTACTACAAATAGTCTATTTTTGGTTTTTATGTCAAATATTTGAAATAAAACTTTTTTTATTTCAAGTCTTCCTCCTCCCCCATCTTGAAAACCACCACAGAAAATATGAATATTTGGTAATCAAAATTTATTAATAGCAAAGAACTATTTTTTTTTTTTTTTGTATTTCAAAGTACTATTAAAAAATTTTATTGTGGCAGTATTTACAGATTCAAAAAGATCTGCCACACATTTAGGGGCAAAATTATTTTGGAATAAAACTACAATGAAACAAATAATTCTTAACTTCATTCCCAACTTTGTAAATTTCTGGTATTTGTATGACATTTTCCAATGGGCACTGTTTTTACATTCATATTCTCATTAGCTCTTCATGATGTTCCTCTGAGATGGAAAGAATAGGTATTGTTTGCATTTTGGGGGGAGGAGGTGGGGCAAGAGGGGAGGGAGAGAATCTTAAGCAGGCTCCATGCCCAGCGCAGAGCCCGCTTGGGGGCTCCTTCTCACCACTCTGAGACCATGACTTGAGCTAAAATACAAAGTTGGACTCCTAACCAACTGAGCCACCCAGACACCTCCTATTGCTTGCATTTTAGATAAGGACACTGAAGTTCAGAGAAGTTAAAGATTTGCCTAGTGTAATAAAAAACCAGAATTAGGACTCTCGGGTCCAGAATACATTTCTATTACATTTTGCCATGTTGTTTCACAGGACATTTTCATAAACAAGATAACCTTTAGACCTTTCCTTAGAACTGTCATGCATATTTTCTGATTTTTAGCTAAGTATAAGCTAATCACATTTATCAAAATATTTAAATTGAATCCTTAAGATTCTATCACTACACAGCATAAATAAAAGTCTTTCAACATTTGGGGTAAAGGAAAAAAACTGCAAGGGCTTATACTTCTGAAAAAATGAGCTATCACACTTAATATTAAAATTCATATAAATATTAGGAAAATGTTCAAGTAGTTACTGCTAATTATACTAAATTACTGTACCTGCAGAAGTTGGTGGGAATCACAATAGCATATCCAACAGATGTTCCTCCTAAACAGCTACCCAATTCATGGAAGAGCCCATGAGCCATAGATTCCAAAGGTAAAACTATCAGAAACATGCTCAAGAAGATTCCATTTGTTGGCTAAAAGAAATTCAAAACAGCATATTTATACAGTGTGTGGCACTACACTTATGTGTGTGCATTTGTATATATATTTACATACAGGCACATTTAAAGTTTTTGCCCAAAAATGACAAAAAGAACAATAACCTAAAAACAATTACAAGTTGAAGCAGAAACATATAGAAGGGTAAACAATGAAACCTAAATTAATCTTGAAGCTTCTTATAGTTGTGGCAAAACAAATACAGCACATAATTTTTTTTATTTTGTCAGGTAACATCCCACCCAAATTAAAATAAAAAACAAAAGCAGAACCCTCGTGCTATGACAGAAAAACCCAGAAAACAAATCCTTTCCTGTTCAAACCTACATAGTCTAAATCACTTTTCAAATACCATACTCGTTACTTTATCTGAAAGTTACCTTAGAAAGGGCTCATTTTTTTCCTGTGGAAAGTCCAAAATTAGAGAGTAAAATATTAAACTTCTAATGAAGTTTTCCTTTGAAAAGCCCTAGACTCTGTAAATTCAAAGTTGAAAAAAAAAAATAGTGTGCATTTTATATATGTTCTATATACATAAAGGGCACAAAGCATCCTAAAAGTAAAAGAGAAAAGGGGAAGCTAAAAGAAATAGTTAAAAGGAGATAAGATTGGGTAGTAATTGCAACTGAAAAAAATAATAAAAAATAAAGGTTCTAATTAAGCGGAAAGCAAATGTAAGGCTACTAGTCACTCAGTCCTGACAGCATTCCACGTTCTGTGTTGCTACTGCACATACTATATGGTTATGTGCTTCTGTACATGAACATGCATTTTTCTAATGCTAAGAGATGGATGATTCCTTCAGAATTTTAATAAAAAATAGGTGATTTCCATAATGGAAAAATAGATAAAATGCCCTATTTTGGGTACACTATTATCAACTGCATAAAATACAGTACATGTTCAGTTTAGAAACAACAGAAAATACAAATAAGGAGATAAGTGATTAAATCATTACAAGTACTGTCCTCCACACACGTTGTTTGAAATATTCTAGACTTCACACATGTATATTCGTTTTGTTTTTTTACCAGTGTAGGATAATATTCTATACACTAATATATTGTAAGCCTACTAATATACTAATATGTAAAGAACAAATGGCATTCCTATCATTAAAATCCCTAAAATTTTCATTAGCTGATTCCCTATTATTTCTAGATTCCATTTAAATTTTCATTTTAATAAAACCAGAATAAGTATTCAGTTCCCTAATTTTTTTTTAAATTTATTCATGAGAGAGACAGAGGAGATGGGTGCACAGAGACACAGGCAGAGGGAGAAGCAGGCTCCATGCAGGGAGCCTGACGTGGGACTCCATCCTAGGATTCCAAGATCACGCCCTGGGCCAAAGGCAGGTGCTAAACCCCTGAGCCACCCAGGGATCTCCCAAGTTCTCTATTGTTTTAAAGCCCTTTGATAGTTTCAGTTTCATCTTTGGTGAAGGGTTAAATATTTTGCTAATTTTTCCATGGGGCTGCCTTTTTATTATTAATACACAGCTCTGTTTTGCTCTCAGTATATTTAAGGCTTTTGTGGGTTGTATGACAAATGCCTTTCCTCTTCCCTTAATGCTGTTGCTTGCTTAGCATTTTTTTTTAAGGATTCTATTCTTTTGAGAAAGTGTGTACATGTACAGAGGGAGGGGCAGAGGGGGATGGACAAGCAGACTCCACACACAGCACAACTGGAGGCTTGATCTCACAACCCTGAGATCATGACCTGAGCCAAATCCAACTCTGATACGCAACCAACTGAGCAACCCCAGTGCCCCTTGCTTAGCATGTTTTGGTTGTAAGGTCATTTTATGTAAGTTAAATCTTCCTCTACCCAAGTCAGGAAGATTATTTTACATTACCCTTGAAAGGCTTTATTGTTTTGACCTTCACATTTTTAGGTCTATAATCCAAATACAATTGATTTTTGTTTATGGTCCAATTCCATTTTATTTGTATACTCAATTACCAATCACAGAAAATCTAAACCATTCAACATTACTCTACAGTGCCGCCTTTGTAATAAATCAAGTGTTATAGGACTTGTTTTTGTACTCTCTTTTGGTCAGTTTGTCCTTTCAAATATTTCCTTTGGTTTTCATTTCCTCATTACTTTTGGGACTCCGATAAAAATAGAGATCTCACTATATCCTCTTTGAGTCTTCTGTATTTTCCCTACTTTTTTTTTTTTTTTTTTTCTGTTTCTTAGGATGCAATTGCCTTCTTTCCTTGTTCTTTTTTTTTTTTTTCATTTTTTTTTTATTGGTGTTCAATTTACTAACATACAGAATAACACCCAGTGCCCGTCACCCATTCACTCCCACCCCCCGCCCTCCTCCGCTTCTACCACCCCTAGTTCGTTTCCCAGAGTTAGCAGTCTTTACGTTCTGTCTCCCTCCCTACTTTTCTTTTGTGTTCCTTCTTGAATAGCTTCTTCTGAAATCTATCTTCCAATTCACTAATGCTCACTTCAGCTTTATCTGTTAATCTTGCACACTGAATTAATTTCGGGTATTTTATGATTCTAAAGCTTGTTCTTTTTCAAATCTGCCTTGTCACTATTTTATGGTTTCCAACTTCCTACCATTATGTACGGACTTTGCTTTTATTTTTTTCAAGTTGTTAAATTACCTTTGATAATTCCAGTATCTCAAGACTTTCTGGTCACCTCGTCTGTTGGTCCTGCTGCTTATTACTCTTGATACCATGTACGTAGTTATACTTAGGAGCTGAACACTGTATGCAAAAATACACATGTGTATGTATATTTGTGCATGCACACATGCGCATGTGTGTATAGTTACATGGTTCTATGACTAATTTCAGGCCTAGAATAACGATAACTTTCTCCAAGAAGATTTTTGTTTCTTTTAGGAGCTCGAGCTGGGGGAATTACAACTAGGTATCTTAATCCAGGTTTGACCACTTAACCCAGGTCAGATCTCTAACAGGACACAAGATCAGGATGCAAAATCATGACAGTGCTGTAATGTACACAGTTCCACCCTTTTCTTTCAGGGTGTCATCTTAAAATGGGAGTTAATTTACCAGAGATATCTCCCACCTCTGAAGTTCTGGGCTTTGATTTCTGCTCCTCTTGATGGCACTAGAAATGCAGTTCAGTTTTAAACTAATATGTCCACAAGGCACAGTAATACTGTCCCAGGAAGTATGATATGTATTTTCATTTATTCAAGTCTGTCTTCAAAACCTTTAGTGGAGTTTTGTATTTCTTTGTAAAACTGTCTTTTAACCTTCTCTTTTCTCCTTAACTGTCTTTAAACCTTTTTCTTATGTTTCTTGTTCTATGAATGAAATGATTTCCATTACATCTTCTGATTATGGGCTTCTAGGATACTGACTTTTGTATATTTACATGTTATTATTTGCCACCTAAATGGTATTAAAAATACATATTCCCACTATTCACCATTTATTTCTTATACTACCTACGTCATACAATTCCATGAAAATTTACAGTTTCTATACTGGCTACGTTAATGATAACTTCAAAATCAAATTTTTATGACAGCTTACAATGTTAAAGATGCAGCCTAATTCTCACAACTGTTACTACAGCATTTTCAATTGATTTTCCAGTTAACTCTTATGTTTGCCAGGTAATCCTCCTACCTACAGATACTAATAATTTCATTACTTTCTCTTTTCTATACTTTCTATTTTATGCATTGCTCCAGGATAACAAAAAGTCTTTTAGGGGATTAATTGATCAAAGCAATACTTCTACATTATGTCAGCCATTCACATAAAAGAATTACTAAAGAATGTGACCAACATGACAACTTTATTATTTCTACCTTCAATTAGTACTTTTCTGATCAAGATGGCAATATAAGAAACTAAAAAATTGGGATGCCTGGGTGGGTCAGTGGTTAAGCATCTGTCTTCAGCCCAGGGCGTGATCCTGGGGTTCTGGATTCGAATCCCACATTGGGCTCCCTGCATGGAGCCTGCTTCTCTCTCTGCCTATGTCTCTGCCTCTTTCTCTCTGTCTCTCTCATGAATAAATAAAAAGAAAAAAACTAAAAAATTCACTATGCTATAATTTATAGCAAGGGTCACAAAAGCCTTCAGGGGCCAGAAAAGTGTTATGTGAAGCAGGATTCTAAAGGAAAGTGCATTACTGCCTAAAGGCATATTTTTAAGGCATTTTTAAAAACGTATTGAAATATAATTGACATACAATATTATATTAATTTCAGGTACACAACATAGTAATGTAACAATTCCATACATTACTCACTGCTCACCACCATAAGTGTAGTCACCATCTGTCACCATACAACATTATCACAGTATTATTTATATTCCATATACTATATTTTCATCTGTGACATATTTTATAACTAGAAGTATTTACCTCCTAATCCCCTTCATCTGTTTTGCCCATGATCCCATCCGTGTCCCCAGTGACAAGTACCAGTTTGTTCTCTATTTAAGAGTCTGTTTTGTTTAGATTCCACATATAAGTGAAATCATGCAGTATTTGTCTCTGTCTCACTTATTAAAGGCACATATTTTTAAAAAATGTTCTGGCTAAATAAAGCTGGTCTACTCAATCTTACAAACATGTATATTCACTTATTTTGCTATACAGACATAGGATTTTAAAAAATGGAATTACAGAAAAATAGCACCATCTTAAGAAAAATTAAAAAAGGCCCTGCACATTATTCTTAAAATCAAGAAGCAAGAAGTTTCTAGGAGCAAGAATGAGAGGTTCAGGTTTGTAAACAGCCTTTCTGTACTAAGAGTTACAGGAAATTTCATGATATAGATACATAAAGAGAATTCATAAGCAAGGAATTTGATATTGTACAGTGGGGAACTAAATTTTGACATGTAAATTGTAATAGAATGTTGTACCATGAAAAAGTGTTTAAACAAAATGAAAAATAATCAAATCATTTTCTTTTATTTAAGACTATTAATTTGCTAGCTCCTCATCTTTCTAATTTCCTACAGCCAAAGGAATGGAAGTTCCCATTTCTGAAAGGTGGCCCAGAAAAATTTAAAATTACCCTTACTATCAAATTATGTCAAGGGTACTGACTTAGCCTGTGCATGTATACATATATCCATGTGTATACAATACCAGTGGTTATCTTCTTTACTACCTTAAAGGATTTTATAAACCTACTAAGATTTTTATTGTGAAATTAAAACATATCAGTTTTACCATTAGGAATAAAGGATTGCACAGTTTATAATTTAGCAATGAACTACATTAATGATAAACTTCAATTGCAAATCACTTTGTACATGACTCAAGTAGGAAGCCTTATTAACTAATTTAAAATTCCAATTAAAATGTTAACTGATAGTGATGTTATTCAATACTCTCCTGTCAGTTATATAACACAGATGATAATATTTAAAAGGACTAAAGCAGATATTCAGAGGTTTACTGACAATTCATATACAACAGATGATCTGTTATAATCTTAGTTGATAATTTCATGTTGTCATTAATTTTTAAAAGTCAAATTTAACAGAAAAAAACATTAAATATTTGTATTAGGTTATTTTGAGTAAGCAAGTTTAAAAAACAGTTTTAAATACACTATTAAGATAACACACACAAAAGTGAGCACTTTGGCAACACAAAAACTTAGTAATCTTAACTGAATGGATGGTAAATATATCCGGGGGGAGAAAAAATAAATTTAGAATGTTTTATCCACTTGCCGCTTTCAGAAAGCTTCAATTTTACTAGCATGCAAACAGTTATAGCTGTAAAAGTTATCTGTGACTTCAGTGCGTCCTTGTATTTTAAACAATTTCCTATAATAAATACGATCAACTTTACTTAATCAAAACTATTACATATAGGTACTTTTCTTCCTTCATTTCTCCAAATCACTCAAAGCACTTACAATCTATAGGACATGATGCAAATTTCAAAGCAGACAGAATCTGAATCTACTAGCAGACCAATAAGCAACTGTAAGCGATATTCTTTTCTAGAATAGTTACTAGCTATTCTTTGCTCAGCTGGGCTTTCAAGTCATGGTCAAAACATTCAACACATTCCTATCATAAAAGTTCTCAGGTAACAGGAACAAAATCTCTATGCAATATACAATGTTGGAATTTCATTTTTAAAAATCTGGCATTTACATAAGGGATAAAATTATTGTTTAGAAGTATTTTTGTATGAGTCATCTTAAGTAAAGCAGATTTGGGGAACAGCACACGTGAAAATCTAAAGAAAATGAAGTCCAGCTAAAAAACAATATATAATATGTATATTACAAAGCAATATATAAATGGAGATATTATGTTCTTTGATATGAGAAACCCATATTTAAGAAACAATGGGCAACCTCCAAAAATCTGCTCAGTAGAGGAAATTTTAAGAACATTAGGAAAGCTACCTCACAGTTTTAAAGTCAAATGACTGTTTATACAGAGGCAATAGGGTCCAGTGCAAAAGACTTAAGCTTTGGAGTTAGACTTTGGTTCTATCCTAGTTCAGCCATTTACCATCTGTGTGTACATGGGCAAATTAACCTTTTGAGTCACAACCTATAAAAGAGGACTACAATTTATTTTGTGAGCTTGTAGTATAGATTAGAAATATGTGAAATATGGCTAGTACAATAAATGGTAGCTGTAATTTGCAGTGAAGCATTTTTAAATTGAAATGAAGTCATTATGAGCAAGACAACAGAAAGCTAAATGACTTACTGTGTAGGAGATACTGATGTAGAGTTAAAGATCTAGTAAATGCATTAGGAATCTCTTTTCTTCTTTTGAGTAATCTCAGAATACAGATAGCAAAAACACATTTTTTTAGATAACAATCCTGATAAAGGTGAAACAGTGGTGGCATGGGAATCAAACTCAGGAAGTCTACCGAATTCTACTTTTCCCGTTGGCAGAATAAGGAGGTTACATTAAATAATCTCTATGCTCATTTCCAACTCTAAAAATACGTGGAACTAAGTAAAGTGGTTAAGAGCTGTGAAGGCAGATTGCCTGGATTCATACCAGCTCTATAGCTTTGAGCAAGTTTCTTTCTCTCTCATGCATGTTTCTTATCTATGAAATGGGAATAATAATGGTACCTATTTCAGAGTGTCATAAGGATTAAGTAAACACACAAAGTACACAGAACAGTGTATAGCACATAGACAATAGTAAATAAACAGTAAATCTTATGGAAAACATTTTCTATGGTCATTAAAATTTTTTAAAGCTTAGAATATCATCTGGGGAAAAGAAGAAAAACCTTGTTACTCCAAGAAAAACAAAATTAGAACCTTTGTTGGTCTTTTGGAGGAAAAAAAAAAGTACTCCTGTTTCATAGTGTTCTGGCAGAAATGATAAAAAAAATCAAATTAAAAGAATGCCTTCAAGCTAAAAAGAATTAGTGTCCCCCCCTCTCTCATCTAGACTAAAATAGCTCAAAACTTTAGAAAGAGAAATGAAACAACAAAAAAAAATTATGAAACATGTGCACTTCTAGTTTTGGCAGCAGATTTGAAAACTCCCTGCTCCCCATGCCAAGTGAAGTAATATGGCTGATCCTCCCATCTTGCTAGAAATGAAACTGCTACATCTGTGGATTTCATCCCTTCATTGGATGTGAGGCTGATCTTGTTCCATCTGTCACACCCAGTGATTGCCACTGCTTCCTTTATAGAGAAATCAACTGTGATTATGGGTTTTCTGGTTTGGGTCAAAAGTATTCTACAAAAAGTTGCATCATACTCCCATGGAATCTGCAAATGACAATGGTTGGCAAGGAAAGGTATATTAAACCTCATATGAATGATATCAGAGAGGATCAAACATAAGAGTGAGCCATGGGGGGTATCTGGATACTTTCCTTCCCTTTTATTCTTATATGAATTATCAATTATCACAATTTCTGAAAAGCCGATAGGTAAGCAATAACACTAGCACAAAATGTGGTACTGTATAAGTCTGTCTTATTGACTTATTAAAAAAAAAGGATAAAAGAGGAAAGCAATAGTACACTGAATGAACATAATACAAACTGCAGGAAACATCAGCTGTAATGTTCCATTTTAAAGTTAGAATGAGATTATGAATAGAACACAACAGAAGTTAATGGTAAATTCCAGATTTTTAATGGATATGACTTAGAATGATACTATTGACTCATTTTGAGAATGTTATTAAACTCAGTAAAACTAAGGAAAAAATAAAGCTATCCCTGTGAGAGTAGATAAGATTCTATTTAAATGAAGTCAAAGATTTCCTAGGCAGGACATCAAAAGATTCATAAAAAAAAAAATTGATAAAATGGACTGTGGCAAAACTGCTCTTCAGAAAACATGGTAAGAGAAATGATAAGCCACACACTGGGAGAAGATATTTCCAAGTCATATATCTGATAAAGGACTTACATCTAGAATATATAAAGAATCCTCAGAACTATTAAGAAAACAAGCAATGCACATTTTTAAAAATTGCCAAGAGATCTGAATAGGTACTTCACCACAGAAGACCTACTATAGCAAGTAAGCAAAAGAAAAGCTACTTAACATCAAATGAATTACCACCAGACACCTATTAGAATGGTTAAAAAACAGATAATACCAAGTACTGGTTATTATGTGGAGCAAATGAACTCCTATACACTGCTGGTGAGAATGCAAAAATGGTGCAACCACTTTGAAAACAGTTTGGTAGTTTCTTAAAAGTTAAAAACGATTCATGTTTATCACATGACCCAGCAATCCCACACCAACTAAAATAAAAAACTACCTTAACAAAAAACCCTGTCTATAAATGTTTCTAGCAACTTATAATTACCAAAAACTAATTTCAACATCCCTCAATTGAGAAATGAGTAAACTGTGAGATACCCATACAATGGAATACTGCTATGCAATATAAACAAAAAAACATACACACAACATAGATGAATCTATACGAATTATGCTAAGTAAAAGAAGCCAGATTCCAACAGCTATATACTGTATGATTTCATGTATAGGACATTCTGTGAAAGAAGAGTCTGGGATCCCTGGGTGGCGCAGCGGTTTGGCGCCTGCCTTTGGCCCAGGGCGCGATCCTGGAGACCCGGAATCGAATCCCACATTGGGCTCCTGGTGCATGGAGCCTGCTTCTCCCTCTGCCTGTGTCTCTGCCTCTCTCTCTCTCTCTCTCTGTGTGACTATCATAATTAAATAAAAATTAAAAAAAAAAAAAAAACAAGAAAGAAGAGTCTAGGGACAAAACAGATCAGTGGTTGCCGCCACTGAGGACTGAGAAAGGCATGACTTACAAAGGGGCAGGAGGGAACTCTGGGTGGTAATGGAACTGCTCTATATTCTGATTGTGTTAATGGTGGCCACACAACTATTTGTATTTGTCAAAACTGCAGAATTATATACAAAAAAGGGTAAATAAAAAAGTTTGTATATTACTAAGTAAAACTAACAAAACCAAAATTAATGTGTGAATAAGCTTAAAATAAGAAAAAGTAGCTAAGCCCTTTTTTGGAAATTAAGGTCTAAGCTACAATGTATTCTACAAGGCAGATTAAGCTTATGCTTTTGTTTGGTTTTACTCTAAGTAGTAAAATAACAGTACATTTGGCTCCTTAAAAATATACTTTAAAAAATAAGCCTACTATAAAATGTTTTGTTAATTCCAAATTCCTGCTAGGTCATTAACTCAATGAAATCCATCATCCTACATTCCCAACTGCTCCCTTTATTCCAACATTTTTTTTTTAACATTTTTAGGCTGTCCATGTCAGAACAGTATTCAACTCTATTTCATCAATTTATTTCTAATTTAACTTTTAAGATTTTATTTATTCATGAGAGAGACAGAGAGAGAGGGGCAGAGACTTTGGCAGAGAGAAAGAAAAGCAGGCTCCATGGAGGGAATCCCATGTGGGACTCAATCCATGGACTCTAGGATCACGCCCTGGGCTGAAGGCAGGTGCTCAACTGCTGAGCCACCCAGGCGTCCTCATCAACTTATTTCAAGTTCTCTTCATATTCTCAACAAGATATTAGGGAAAAAAATGCTGTTCTAAGTGTAAGACTAACACTTTAGTCAAGCTATACTTGATTTCAAGCTAGCTCTACTCTCACTGATCCTAATTCTTTTTTTTTTTTTTTTCCTGCCACACAGGGTCTCTGCCAATCCCCCCTCCCAATCAGTGGAGCTAATTTTCCAGTGTAAATCCATTAAATGAAATTTTAATGAGACAATGGAAAATATGTTTGCACTTGAGCATTATGCTCACAAGAATGTGAAAAAATGGGTTTAGAATATATTGTTAAAAAGCTAATCAGTATATCATTTAGAAATGTTAAAAATTGTTCAATTTCTACAGAATAAGATCTAATTAAAAGAATCTGAGATAGGGCTTAGGATTTACTTGGATTAACAATGATGTTATACCAAAAATGGTCCTGAGTTTATAAAACTCTTAATTTATTGACTTTCACTATATAATTTTCTGATGCTTCAATCAGTGAAAAGGGTGGGAACTTCTATAAATCCAGTGGAGTGTTTCCTAAATTATGTTTCACACAGAGGTTAATAGGTGTGGTGGGGGGAGCTGGTTAATGAGGCATAATGAGGGGTATAGGCAAGGATTTCATGGTAAGTAAGTTTGGAAATGTTTTTCTCTTTGAACACTTTTTCTTTGAGTATACTCATTAACATCTCACAGAATACTCGGCAGAGCATAGTTTGAGAAATGTTTAAAAAGAAGATTAAGTCTTAAATTTAATTGCATCAAAGACACAATGCCTACATGGTAGGCAGCAGTTACCAAATAGCAACTTATTGGGGAATGCAGACAAAACTCTGGTAGATGCATGTTAGTCTTAAATAGCTAAATTAATACCTTGTTACTCAATGGGTATACTTTTGACCAGGAGTTTCTGTATCACCTTTAATTGTTCAAGCTTTCTCCCAAAATAAGTTTCAGTCTTCAAAATTTAACATCCCCACATGATTTCAATGCATGTTAAAGGTTGAGAAGCATTGGCTTACAACAGGAGTTGGCAAACTTTCTGTAAAGAGCCAGAGAGTTCATATTTTAGGTCTTGTAAGCCATAAGGTCTCTTCTGTACTACTCAACTAGGCTATTTATTATATTGAGAAAAAGGTCTATATATTAAGAAGGTATAGTAATTAAAGATATACTTGGATATATTTCAAAATATACTTGGAAGAGAAGCCCAAGTACATGAAACAAGAAAATGTCACTTTAGCAATTTATAATTAAAATTTTTAATATTCCTCTCTGTCCTGATGGAAATCGACAGATAATCAGCAAGGATATAGATTTAGGAAGAAAATCACCAGCTTGACCTAGCTGCTATTAACCAGTAACAGCAGACTGCTCATTCTTTTCAAGTGAACATGGGTATATTCTCCAGAATAAAATGCATGTCAGGCCACAAAGCAAGTCTTAATAAAAGACTAAAATCATACTATGTTCTCCAATCACATGTAAGTAAATTAGAAATCAATAACAAAGAAATGTGAGAAATCCCTCAAAGGTCAAGTTATCGGACAACCAACTTTTAAATAACCCAAAGGTCAAAAAGAAACTTCAAGGGAAATTTGAAAATATCTTACAGCATAGTACTAGTATAAGGTCAGACATATAGATCAAAGGAACAAAAAAAGAGAGCTCAGAAACAAAGCCTTATATTTCACTGATTTTGGACAAAAGTGTCAAGGCAATTCAACAGGGAAAAGGATTGTCTTTTCCTGAACAGTTAGCTGTATTTTAAAACAATTAGATCCTTACATCATACCATTGACAAAAATTACACCTAATTATTAAAGCTAAAATAAAACCACTAGAAGAAAACTACTATAGAAGAAAATCTTTGTGACCTAGGATTGAGCAAAGACTTTTTAGATAGGATATTAAAAACACAGTACTTAAAGAAAAAGTTGATAAGTTGGTCTTCGTGAAATTAAAGACCTGTGCTCTTCAAAATGTGTCACTAAGATGGGATCCCTGGGTGGCTCAGCAGTTAAGCGTCTGCCTTCGGCTCAGGGTGTGATCCTGGAGTCCCGGGATGGAGTCCCACATCGGGCTCCCTGCATGGAGCCTGCTTCTCCCCCTGCCTGTGTCTACCTCTCTCTTCTCTGTGTCTCTCATGAATAAAAAAAAAAATCTTTAAAAAAAAAAAAAAAAAAAGGGTCACTAAGAAAAAAAATAAGTCACAGACTAGGAGAAAACATTGTCCAGTCATCTGATAAAAGACTTATAACCATAATATAAGAACGCTTAAAATTCAATCACAAGAAGAGAAATAACTCAATTTAACAATGGGCAAAATATTTGAATAGATATTTCAAAAACAAAGATAAATGAATGACTAATACACACATTAAATGATAGCATCATTAGTCATTAGAGACATACAAATTAAAACCACAATGAGCTAGCATTCCACTTAAATTGAGAGGCATTCTCAAGTAGACCAACTTAATAAAATAAAATAAAATAAAATAAAATAAAATAAAATAAAATAAAATAAAATAAAATAAAATAAATAAATGTGGAATGGAAGGACAGAATCTGGAAATTGATTCTCTTAAAATTATTTTTGCTGACCTATTCTTTGGAAAGCTTCTGTGTACCTCCAGTGGTGTACATACCAGAGTTGAAGCCACTGGTGTAAGAAAACAAGAAAGATATGGTGGCTTAGAAAGTAACTGGTTGACAGGATCTGATGGTCTGGATAGGTGTCAAGCATGAATGAGGCTGAGGAGTGTGCCTGGGGAGTGGCTACAGCCGGAAAAGGAGCTGACGAGAGAAAGGTGAGGGAAAGAAGCACAATTTTTTTTAAGAGTTTCTGACATCATCTTCTTATCATCATCATCATCATCATCATGATTCTGATAGTCCCCGGCACTGGCAAGGAAAGTGAGGAAGACAGCCTCAGGTTAACACCCACGATGTTTTTATCACTTAGTTGACTCCCACACAGGCTCCCTGCCCTAGCCCATACTGACAAAAAGGTGCCATGCCCAGGCAAGTCTCTCTACATCTCCCTTCAAACACATCTAGAAATCACTCTGTAGCAAGTAATTGGAAAATTGCACCAAGCATTGATGACCTTCCTTTTTCCCCTACATCCTAATCTGACGTACTCAAATTACAACATTTCTCACACTGTAATAATTGTTTACAAGCCTGCCTCTTCCCTAGCCCAACAGATTGTGACTTAAGGCCGACATTTCTTATTCATCTTGAGATCTTCAGCAGCCAGTAGAATACCTGACATACACCGCAATCAATAAATGTTCAAAAAATGGAAGACTAAGCTTAATATAAAGTCCAACCGTGCAATTTAAATATCTTTGTCTACAAAAGACCTTTTTTAATGTCTTCAACATTTCATGGGCAGCAAATGTATTATAAAACCCATTTTTTTCTTTCTTAGAGCCACTAATCTGTAATTAAGAAACTGATACGTTATCTAATCACCTTTTACATAAATGGGAAGGGGCTATATAAAAAAAATGCGTTGTAGTGAAAAGACCAGTGGATTAGATAGAAGCTAGGTAACCTGTTAAGGCTAGTACCAGAGACTCTGGATGTGTCTTCTTGGGCATTCAGGTTCCTCCTAGGTGAGATGATAGGATTAACGTGCAATCTCAAAGCACCCTTCAAATGTTAATATTCTAAGGATCTTTAATCTCAGTGTTTAAGGAACAATTAGAAAGCAGAAGGCAAGTCACTTGCTGAGTATTCCTAACATTTTGGTACCTCTTTGGTAGAGATCAAACTAAATTATACTGTGAATATTCATTCAGTACTTCAATTCCATGAACAAAAATAAGCACCAAAAAACGATCTCCTTTTGAAATCAGGAACTTGACTTTTTGATTCTGATCATTTAACCCTTGAAGGAAGCATTTAATCACACATCACAGGCACTGACATCATAAATAAACTATATGCTTACCTGCCAGGAAACTGCTCCTAAAATCGCTGTTGCAAGAAGACTAAAAAAAACTAACTGCTCTGAAATTAAGCAAAAGTGACGCATCCCTTTGGATGCCATGATTCTATCAAGGCTATTGTTATCTACCCTGTGGGTGAAATATACTTTATGGCAGTCATTTAATTTGGTATGGAATCCCCAAAGAGTTAACAGAAAAATAATATGGCAAATCATCCAGAAAATTCCAAAAATGGAAAAGCCTGGTATTACAAAATACCAGAGGTGAGTGTCTCTAAGTTTAAATGCTGAAAGAATAAAAAAGGTAAGCTCAATCATTCCTGTGAAAACTACTGAAAGTCTTCTGCATATCCTTCCACGGTACAAAAAGGGTTTCCACCTTTCAGTGACTGAAAGTCCACTAAAATAAATGTCAAGGAAAGGGTCAGTTATCAGGCAAATAAAAAAACATGCAAAAGCAACTGGATTTTTTGGAGTTTCCAATGAGGAGAAAAACAGCAAGACTGCAAAAATAACTAAGTTGGGAATAGCTAAGAAAGACTTCATTCTCAGGTCAATAATCAGCATGGCCAAAGCGACAACAAGTAAAATGACACTCAACGACTTCTCCACCAACATAGTTGTGCTGGCAATAGCAAATCCAACAAGTTCCAGAAATTCAACTGTGGTTAGTAAAGTGGGTCGATGACGGACATACCCAGAAATTCTCTCCACCAGAGCGCATAATATCCTTAATACTATGGAAGTTAGAAGCAAATATTTGGTTGATTCTTCTTTCACGTCATTTTTAAAGGATGAATTGTCAAGAAAACACAGGAGGCCAAGCAAGAATCCAAACCAAAGATTTGAGAGACTTAAACTTGCTGCTTCCATTGAAAAATAGTAATAGAGTATGCTGGCAATTCCAAGAACAAAAAGACCAAGGATAAAAATTACCAAAATTAAGGAATTTGCTGTTTTTTCCCATCTTACATAGAGACCTAAGCATATAGCAACCAATAAATTGATTCTGGCTAAATAGCCAAGATAACGCACTGAAGAATGCATATTCACTTCTCTGTTGACTTCTTCCAGTCTCGTCATTGCTAAATACAGACAATGACTAAAGCAGTAACGCAGTGATTTACACATGTAATCTGGCAATTTGGGCTTTCTCCCCACGGCACAAAAATTAACTGCTTGTTTTTCATCCAGCAAATCCAATGTATCCGTAACTCCTATTTCAGCATTTCCTCTGGTGGAATTATTTATAGTGCTCTAAAAAGAAGAAAAAAATATGTCAGTGTTAGTTTTATATAATTTACCTTTTATATTTATCTTCTTTGTACAAAATAATAAGTGAGAAAGTTTCTTCTGAAACTCTGTTTTAAATTTGACTTGCATGTCTCTTAATGGTTAACTGTCTCTGGTTTAAAAACTCAGTTTATCCTAACAAAAATGACAGTGCCTTCTACTTAACATATGCTAAGATAGTATGATTAAATAACCAAAAACAGTGAAACTGGTTTTCCAAAGACTAGAAGCCTTTCTTACTTTAAGGGTTGGTGTTTCAACTACATGCGAATATGAGATCTTGAACCTAGCTTAGATTGTAGTACATGGATTCGGCACAATCAAAGCAACTCCGCAGATAAACTGAATGATGAAAACCTACCTCTGATTTGAAAAGCACTAGTATCCAGTAATAGTGACCATTCTTACCTGCCTAAAATCCTCTGCATCTTTTTACAAGGCAGCTCTAACAAGATAGAAAATCCGTAGTCTTCACATTGTTTAACTAATCCACTTACCAGAAGTAAAGTTTAATTTTATTAAAGTTAGTCCCTAAAGTTGACGTGTAATTTTCCCTGTACTTTTATCTCTACTAAATTACTTGGGTTATCAAACCTCCTTGTAGATCCAAATACCATCTCTATAGCAAACCAATTCCTGAACTTTCTAGTCAAAATTGTGAAGTTAGAATGCTAACCAGTATTTATTGTAAATTAAGAACTTCATACTTTTAAAAAGTTAACTATTTGTTAAAGGATCCAGATAATTATCTTAATCTTTGCTCCCACAAGTTGTACTTAAAACATGACAGTGGTAAAAAAAAATGCTTTATCAGATAATTCTTCAAAGTTTCTGGTATACTGTTTCAGAAGAATTGATCCATTCAACAGCTCATGGTTACACTAAATGTCCATGGAGATAAAAATTCAAAAAATGACTTGTTTGTGATCAGCTTATTTATACTTTAACAGGACACTAAAAGACAGCCTGACAGAAACATGATAACCTGGAATTAACACCTAATGACCCACTGGGCTGGGGAACAACGCCACTGAATGACAGCTTTCTGTTTCTTTGCTCAACACTCTGTCAGTCTTTGTAACTATTCAACCCCTCTTCCTTGTCCTCAAATCTCACTTCCCATTCCCTGCATTCTCACTAGATGACTGCAACCAGGTGTCAGAAGTGAACCTCCTTAAGTCTCCAACACCACAGACCCACTCTACCCAGCATCTCCCGATACACCTAAGGCTAAATCTTTAGCCATACTGATTAGCTTTTCCCCCCTACCTCTTCCAGAATTCCACAATCTCCTCGCTCTTCAAACTCCCACTCTTCCCTTATCCATTAGCACTTAAACGTCTGCAGAGCTCTTTTTAAAAACAATACCCTCCGAAAATCCCAGAAACAAAAGCAATCTTCACTCAATTCCGTCTTCTCTTCCAAGTTCAACCTTCTGTCCTCTTGACAGCTTTGACCGCCTCACTTCTCACACCACTTAACGACAGTTCCCACCAAACAACAAACTGCTCTGGCAAATTCTAAAATGATATAAGCTCCTAAAACCAATGTGTACTTTTCACTTACTATCCTGCACTTCTTCACAACCTTTGACATCGTTGACTCCTCTCAACTTCTGAAACCTGCCCTTCCTTTAGCTTTCAAAGACCAACCTCCAGATTTTCTTCCTAACTCATTGACCTCTCCTTCTCAGTCTTCTTGCAGACTCTCGATTCTCAATCCATCCTTTGGATGTTCAATCACAGGTCGAGGCTTTCCTCTTGCTATACACCTTCCATGAGCAATCTCGTCTATTTCCAGGTCTTCAATTATTCTCTCTTCCCCTCCTGACAAACATATATTAATCTACCTGATGCAAATAAAGCATCAGCTCTGTTCACTCTTAGAGCTAAAACCTTGGGGGATCCCTGGGTGGCTCAGTGGTTTGGCACCTGCCTTTGGCCCAGGGCACGATCCTGGAGTCCCGGGATCGAGTCCCGGGATCGAGTCCCGTGTCTGGCTCCCGGCATGGAGCCTGCTTCTCCCTCTGCTTGTATGTCTCTGCCTCTGTCTCCCTATCATGAATAAATAAATAAATCTTTAAAAAATATATTAAAACCCTGGAAAAAAGGGAAGCTTGTAAATCATATCCATAACATCCTTATCATAGAATATATGCAACCCCACTGTCAAAAATCAACATAGTTGAATATTCTTAAACAGCCAATATACAAGTCTTTCCACATTGTAAACTTCTTCAAAGGAGAAACTGGCTGAATCAGAGAGTAAGACCACACAGCATCCCAATGTTTTCAACTGGTCTGCTGTTACTTGATTCAATGAGAAGTTACTTATGAGACAGATAAAACAGAGCACAGAAGAGTCCATTTGCTAAGGGAACTCCCAGAGTCTGTTTTATAAAACCCCATATACTACTCTAACTCTCCTCTTCTCCACCACCTATATTTAGTCTCCACCGAGTCCTGTCCACTCTTCTTGGACACATCTGAGATGTTTCTTTTTTCCAGCCCCAAAGTCAAAATCCTAATCCCGGCCGCCATCATCTCATGCTCGAATGTCTCCCTGCATCGAGTGGTCTAGCCTGGCCTTCACCAACAAGTGTTCCTTTTAGAATAAAAAAATTGTTAGGGGGATCCCTGGGTGGCTCAGTGGTTTAGCGCCTGCCTTTGGCCCAGGGCACAATCCTGGAGTCCCGGGATCAAGTCCCGCGTCGGGCTCCCAGCATGGAGCCTGCTCCTCCCTCCTCCTGTGTCTTTGCCTCTCTTTCTCTATGTCTATCATAAATAAAATAAAATAAAATAAATAAATAAATAAATAATCTTTTTAAAAAATTGTTAAAAAAAAAATTGTTAGGTCGCTGTTATGCAAAACCCTCCAACAGTTTCCCATCATCTTAAGCAACAGAGTCGAGAGTCCTTATAAGACTTTTCAATTGGAGGTGAACAACTTTCCTGCCTCCTTTCTCTTCCTCTTGGGACTTTGTATTCCACTTTCAGCTCTGAACTGCATGACCGCTGTCCCCTCGCAGGTGCCCTCCTTCCCTCCTCCCGGGCTCCATCCCAGTCCTTACACCTGCCTCACTCCTGCTTTTCAGGTCTCCCTCAAATCAAGTTCTTAGTGAGGCTGCCCCTGACCCATTTACACGGCCCCTGCACTGCTGCTAGAATAGCGAAATGCTGCTGGTCGTCTGTTCCATGTCTGCAGTCCCTCCCTACTAGATTCACAAAGTCTCAGAGTTTGTCTTTAACACCATGTACGTGTATCTTAGCAGAAAATTTGGCACCGGGGCCGCCCGGGTGGCTCAGCGGTCTGGCGCCTGCCTTTGGCCCGGGGCGTGACCCTGGAGACCCGGGATCGAGTCCCGCGTCGGGCTCCCCGCGTGGAGCCTGCTTCTCCCTCTGCCTGTGTGTCTCATGAATAAATAAAAATCTTAAAAAAAAAAAAAAATTGGCACCGAGTGAGTGTTCAAAAAGCACCTATGAGACGAATATAGACTAATGAAGAAATAATTGTGTTTAATGCCGATGCCAGGTACTGGTCACAGAGGCGCGCGCGGCGGCTCCCCTCAGCCCCCCTCAGCCCTCCCTCGGCTCCCCTCAGCCCTCCCTCAGCTCCCCCAGCTCCCCTCGGCCTCCCTCAGCCCTCCTCAGCCCCCCTCCGCTCCCCCTCAGCCCCCCTCAGCCCTCCCTCAGCCCTCCCTCAGCTCCCTCAGCCCCCCTCAGCCCCGCAGCCGGCGCTCCCGTGTCCTGCCCCGGGTCCTGCTCGCCGACGCGCTGCACCCTGGGCCCGGGCTCCGGCCGCAGCTGCCTCTGTCCCGTCTGCGGGAAGAAGCATCAAAAGCGAAAAGGCCCATACCGAGCACCGAGGTCGGGGGAGGTCGCGGGAGGTCGGGGGAGGTCGGGGGAGGTCGGGGGTTTCGGGGCTTCGGCTCTAGGAATCACGTTAACTCCCGGGCCCGCGACGGGGAGCCAAGGGCCCCGAGCACCAGGCTCTCGGTCCGAGGCGCCCGCGGCCGGTCCTGCCCCTGCCGCCCGGAGGCTCGCGGCCACCTCGGCCCCCCCCCCCCCGCCCCCCAGGTGCTCCCGGGGACGCGCAGCAGCCTCGGCCCCACAGCCCGCGGGGCGGAGCCCGGGCGCCGCCGGGCGGGGGCCGCCTCCCCAGTCCCCGCCGCCCCCCTACCTGACTCGGCCGCCGCCGCCCGTGCGCGCCCAACCCCCGGAGCCGGCGCGGGGGACGCGGGGGGGGCGCGGGGGGAGCGCGGGGGCCCGGCCTGAGGCTCGCGGCGGGAGGCGGCGCGGCGCGGGGGCGAGGGCCGCACGCACTAACGCAGGCCGGCCTCGGTGGAAACTTTCCGGGGGCCCGGCCCGGGCGCGGCCGCCATGTTGCCGCCGCCGGATCGCGCCGGTACGGAACGCCGCCCGGGTCACGGCGCGCCGCGCTTCCTCCGAGCCCCGCCCCCCGCCCCCCCGCGGCCGGACCCGGGACTCCAGGTCTCCCGGACGCCGCCGCCGCCGCCCTGGGCAGCACCTGCAGGACGGGCCGCACGGGGGCCCGGAGACCCCCCAGCCCGGCCGCCGCCCCGGCTCTCCCTAGATCACCGCCCGGGGCTTGAACCTCCCACAGCACGGAGTTCCCAGCTCTGGCCTGCTCCAGGGCCCCCGCCCCCCACCCCCCCCCCCCGGCCCGTACACCGGCCCCCCAGGCCTTTACACCACCACTCCCAGCCCGTATACCGCCCCCCTCAGCCCGTACACCGGCTCCCCCATCGGCTCCCCCATCGGCTCCCCCACCGGCTCCCCCAGCCCGTACACCATCCCCCCCAGCCCGTACACCATCCCCCCCAGCCCGTACACCATCCCCCCAACCCGCACACCATCCCCCCATCCCGTACACCATCCCCCCCAGCTCGTATACCATCCCCCCTATCCCGTAGACCGCCTCCCCAGCCTGTACACCATCCCCCCTATCTCGTACACTGTCCCCCCATCCCATACACCATCCCCCCTATCCCGTACACCATCCCCCCCAGCCCGTACACCATCCCCCCATCCCGTACACCATCCCCCCTATCCCGTACACCATCCCCCCAGCCCGTACACCATCTCCCCATCCCGTACACCATCCCCCCTATCCCGTACACCATCCCCCCCAGCCCGTACACCATCCCCCCATCCCGTACAACATCCCCCCTATCCCGTACACCGCCTCCCCAGCCTGTACACCATCCCCCCTATCCCGTACACCATCCCCCCATCCCGTACACCATCCCCCCATCCCGTACACCATACCGCCGTCCCGTACACCATACCCCCCCGGCCTGTACACCGGCCCCCGCATCCCTTACACCGCTGCCCCATCCCGTACATCATCCCCCCATCCTGTACACCATCCCCCCAGCCTGTATACCGCCCCCCGCCGGTACACTGGCCCCCCTATCCTATACACCATACCCCTCCAGCCCGTACACCGCCCCCGCTATCCTTTTAAATGTTTTTTTTTTTTTTAAAGGTATTATTTATTTATGATAGTCACAGAGAGAGAGAGGCAGAGACACAGGCAGAGGGAGAAGCAGGCTCCATGCACCGGGAGCCGGACGTGGGATTCGATCCCGGGTCTCCAGGATCGCGCCCCGGGCCAAAGGCAGGCGCTAAACTGCTGCGCCACCCAGGGATCCCTGCCCCCGCTATCCTTACACCTGCCCGCCCATCTCGTACACCCCCGCCCCAGCCCGTACACCGGCTCCCCCACCGGCTCCCCCAGCCCGTGCACTGACCCACCATCTCGTACACCGCCCCCGCATCCCTTACCCCGTCCCCCACCCCCCCCCCACCCCCGAGCCGGTGCACCGCCCCCCCAGCCCTTACACCATCCCTCCAGCCGGTACACCGTCACCAGCCTTTCTTCCTAAGGGTCCTTCAGACGCCAGGCCCTGATGCTCATTTATACTCTGAACTCACTGAGTGAACCTAAGGGGATGTTGTTTAGGGACCAGGATTCACAACAGCTGTGGAGTCCAGTGGTTTTGGAGTTTGGATCCTGGTTCCTCTTTAATATGTGCGATTATGTTCCTCTGTCAAAAAAAAAAAAAAAAAAGTAAACCTTCCTTGCAAAGATACTGTGAATGTTCGTCGAAACAACAGGCCTTCAAAAAGTGTGAATTCCTCTCCAAGAAGCCTTCCCTGCAGCCTGCCTTCTATCCTTCCCATCCTCTTCTGCTCCTTGTAGGTCTCAGGTCACTTAATCTCCCTCTGAACCCCAGTCTCCTTGTGTGTTAATGGGATACTAGTAACATCCACCTTACAGAGTTGTTGCAGGGATTAAATGAGATGATGTATGTAAAAAAATAGCTTAAAACATCTAAAACCCTTAGATGTTTTATCCTCTTTAGGATAAGGCTCAAAATCCTTCAACAGGTATGGACCAGTTCTGTAGCCTGGCCTTTTTTTTTTTTTTTACCTCCAGCTTGACCTCCGCAACACCCCCAACCTGCTTTCACATCCTCATATGCCAGGACATGTCCAGTTTTGCTCACCATTAAATCGGCCTGGTGTAGCGCACGATATAGGGTTGGCACTTAAACATTAAACAAAGAGTACACAATAGGCCTTCAACAATCATGAGTTCCCTCCCATTTATTTTCTGTTAGTACCACCTATACTTTTCCTATCTCCGCTGATAGAATGTGAATTTCTTCATTTTTACGTAATAGACGTTGGGGGTTAGAGTGGGCAGCAGATCAGTAGCGATGAAGCACTTAGATCCGATCCCTCCTATGTAAATAAAAAGTGTGAGAGTCTGTCCAGATTCCTGTCTTAACTCGAAATGCAGTTCCTAGCCAACTCCCAAAGCTGTAACTCTGGCTCTCTGGGGAACACGTGTCACATGTTCCTACTTGAATACATTGCCATCACTTCTCATCCAGCTTACCCTTTAATGGACGTATGTAGATGTGTACGTGTGTGTGTATACATACAGATGTTTGTTTGTTTTGCATGCCTACCCTCTGAATCACCATTCTGTGTTTGGAGAATTCCCCACCTTAGGAGTCCACTGGCTGAATCTGAAATGCCACATACTTGTTCTACCAATCATGTACACCAGCCAGGAGCTCTTGACTCAGAACAGCAAATGCCGAAAACCATGCTTCCTGGGTAACTGCAGGAGTATTGCTAGGTCGGCTCCTGGGGCAACAGTGAGAGGGGGTCTAGGGGTGAGCATCCAGCATCCGGGATTAGTGGCGTCAGTGACTCAAGACACCTCTGCATTCCTACAGCCACCCTAAAGCCCCCTCCCATGGGTCCAGTGGTCTGTTGTTACCGGTTGTAGTCTCTGACCATGCAGGTCTAACGCTCCCTTTCCAGCCATCCCCTGAGCTACTCCGTGTCCTCTCATAAATTTCTTTTCTGCTTAACCCACAGCTGTTTCCTCTTCCTTAGCACTATGGCTCCTCATTAAAACAGTGCTTTTTCATCTTCCTCAAACATGATCCACAGCCTGGTGACCTTGAAACTCTCTTTGATGCTTGTTATCTTGTCGGTATACTTTAGAATACTTCAGTGAGATGTGTATGTGTTTGAGCCTTAACTTTAATCTGCACACTCCAGGGTGGATAATTAGCATTTGAAAGACTAATCAGGAATCTTCACTATAGAGATGGATGCACAAGTGCTTCCACCATCACGGTTAATCTGCACTAGAGGTATGTTAATTAACATAAAAGATTATAAATAATTTTTCATTGTGGAGATAACAGGTGTTGGAGATATGTGGCTGGTGAGAATAGTGTACAGGCACTTTTTTTTTTTGGCATTTTTGTTCTTGCCTAAATGTAGTACCTGTAAGCATCTTCTGAATATGGCACACCGACAGCCTTTAGAATGGCTCCCTGAATCTAGAATGCTGTTTAGTACTTTGGCACAAGATATTTTTTGTGTGTAGTGTTTTTTTTTTGTTTTTTTTGTTTTTTTTTTGTGCCTGCTTGTTGATGATGGTCTATGTAGTTGCATGAAGCCTGCAGGCTTGCTTTCACTGGGGGACACCACCTAATAGTGAAGGAAGGGAGGGTACCCTCATCAAGCTTTAGTTGTTGAAGGCTGCCAGTATTTACTGTAAGAACCCGACAGTTGTGAAGGCCAAGAGTTCGTTTTCATTCACTACATGTCTTGCATTTATCCTTTCTTTTCAAATTCCATTGTCACAACCCTCGCCCCTGAATTACTTCAGTAACTTCTGTGGTCTGTCATCCTGATGTCAGCCTCACCCCCATCTCATCCATCACACTGACTGATGCTCTCGGAGCACTGGGTCACTCCTTGGATTAAAAACCAATGACTTCTACAGGTTACAGAATAAAGGCCCAACCCCCCATCCGGGCACCTGAGGCCCTCCAGGGATGAACTAAACCTCCCTTTGCCCGGTACTATTTATCCTGAAATTAGAAGTGTTAGGGTCAGGGCACCTGGGGCTCAGATGGTTAAGCAGCTGCCTTCGGTTCAGATCATGGTCTCAGGGTCCTGGGATCGAGCCCCACACCAGGGCCCCCTGCTCAGTGGGAAGTCTGCTTCTCCCTCTCCCTCCTCCCTTCACCCCTGCTCGTGTGCTCTCTCTCTCTCTCTCTCAAATAAAGAAATACAATCTTAAAAAAAAAAGTATTAGGGTCAATTTTTGCCATCTGGCACATCCTCAACTGAACACCTGGACATAAAACAGCCACCTGGGAAGCCTCTCCGTGACAGGTTTCAAGCAACAGTTACGGATGGCAGTGTAATGATCCTAATAGCAGACATAGCCATTCATCAACACACAGTTCCATGCAGGCAAGGTCTATGCTCCAGGCCAAAACTTTCACCCAGAGGAATTAGTTCAGACTAGGAACACCTGTGGAAAATAACATTTTAAAAAATCAAGAGAAGGAGGGAAGGCAGCACCCGTGGCAGGAGAGATGGATCATTTCTATTTCAGGCCTCTGTGGCGCAGTCGTGGAGGAGTCCTACAATATTTCTTCCTATCTCCTCTCCCATTTACCCTCCTACGTCTTTCAAACGTTCGATCCTGTTCCAGAGCTGAACCAACTCGGGTTCTCCGTACGTGATCTGCTGGGTCTACTCCCTTGTTAGGTCTGTGTAATACTCGCAGATTACAAAGTGCTTTCACCCATGTCCTATCATTCACTCTCTACGAATCCAGATGATGTCAATATGATCATCCTTTTATAGGTAAAATAACCAACATCCAGAGAAACTACTGTCTCGAGCAGTGACCTCAGTCTTTTGGCTTCAAGTTCTAGGTCACCAAGCGCGGTTTTCTAAATATCATTTCCTTCTGCGGGGGAACACAGGTATTTCTGCCTCATTGGTGCTATAAATAGTAAGCAGCAAAGGGTTACAGTATTCAGTCCCAGCATGCTCCTTAGAATCATCTCGAAGATTTTTAACCTACACCTGCTCAGACCAGATCAATTAAATCAGTCTCCTCTGGAGTGAGTTCCAGGTAGATGGTGTGTTTTCTTAAAGACCTTTCCTTCCCCTGGTCTTGCCTCCATCCCCAGGGATTCTAATGTAAAGCAAGGGTTGAGAACCACTGGGTTATTTTTTTTTTTTAAGATTTTATTTATTTATTCATGAAAAACACAGAGAGGAGAGACAGAGAGACAGAGACACAGGCAGAGGGAGAAGCAGGCTCCATGCAGGGAGCCCAACGTAGGACTCAATCCTGGGACCCCAGGATCATACCCTGGGCCGAAGTTGGCGCTAAACCGCTGAGGCCCCTGGGCTGCCCGAGAACCACCGGGTTATTATTTCCATCAGTGCAGTGGTTCTACAAGTGTGGTTCCCACACCAGATGAATCAGCACCACCTGGGAACTAGTTAGAAATACAAATTATCGGGATCCCTGGGTGGCGCAGCGGTTTAGCGCCTGCCTTTGGCCCAGGGCGCGATCCTGGAGACCCGGGATCGAATCCCACGTCGGGCTCCTGGTGCATAGAGCCTGCTTCTCCCTCTGCCTATGTCTCTGCCTCTCTCTCTCTCTGTGTGACTATCATAAATAAATAAATAAATAATTAAAAAAAAAATACAAATTATCAGGCCCCACCCCCAGATCTACTGAATCAGAAACTCTAAGGGTAGAGCCCAGATTTTAGGATTAGGTACTACAGGTATGTGTATCAAAAAGCTCAACAACCGGGGCTTAATACCACTTTATTTCTCACAAAAAAGTCTAGAGGTAGGTGTTCTAGAACAGATGTGGTGCTTCTTGGTATTAAAGATCCTGATTCCTTCTCTCTTGTTCTCCTTCCACTCAGAACATGGCTTCCTCAGAGCAACATGGCTGCTTAATTTCTAGCTATCATTTCTGAATTCCAATCAAGAGAAAGGAAGAAGTATAAGAGGCAAATGTACTCCCCTCACCCTTACTTTAAGGACACTCCTTGGAAGTTACATGAAACCCTCCAGCTTCTATCATTTCGACCAGTATTTAGTGTTCATAGAATCGGGGGAAAGTCTCAGGGTAGCTATATGCCCATCTGAAAATCAGAGTTCTTGGGGTGCCTGGGTAGCTCAGTTGGTTAAGCGTCTGCCTTCTGCTCAGGTCATGGTCTCAGGGTCATGGTAAGGGCTCTGCAATGACCCCTCGGGCTCTGGGCTAAGCACTCAATGGGGAGTCTGCTCGTCCTTCTCTCTCTGCCCCCCCCCCCCACCATTCATGCTCATGTGCTCCCTCTCTCTCTCTCAAATAAATAAAAAAAAAATCTAAAAAAAATTTTTTTTTAGTCAAGAGTTCTCTTTCTGAGAAAGAAGGAAGAAGAAATAATGGGGGAAACAAGCCATGTTTGCCAGTTTATGCTTTTTCCTTATATCCCTAATTCTCAAGTCAGAAAATAGATGCCATTATTGTTTGAGCCACTTTTGACTTGCCATTGACTATTGCCATTATCTCATTAGCACTTACTCTGTATTAATGATGGCAAATATTGCATCATATAGCTCAGCCATGATTTAGTTAACCTTTTGCTTAATTTGGAGAGTTTAGGATGTTTTTGATTTTTGTTATCAAATTCTACAACTTTGGCCCATTGCACTTGTGATATGTTACATTTCTGATCATCTTTTTGGAATAGATTTCTAGATGGGTTAAAGAATATGAATATTTTTAAGGCCATTAATTTGTACTGCTGATTTTCTTATCAGAAAGAAACCATTCTGTGGGCCCGGCTGTCAGCTAACTACATTTTTTGGCAGCAGAGAGCTTTGTCTTTAAACATTTTTTATTTTTTGCTAATATTTCTTTAACATTTTGAAAAGAATGCATTTTCATTGCATAGATTCTTGCAATCTAAAGATGCCGATGAAAAGTCTGGTGCCAACCTGAGTCCCATTCCTTTGTAGTTATATGCCTTTTCTCTCTCTTAGCTTTTTGAAAACTGTCTTTATCCTAAATCTTCCGAAATTTCATATGTGGAAGTTTAGGAAAACCCTATATTTTTATTTAGCAATCCTTTTTTATTGAAAGATTCTAATCATTCTTAAATTCTGGAAAAATATTAGCATTATTTTTTCCAGCATTTCCTTTCTCCTGTTTTCTCTATTTCTTATTTGGAACTCCAATTTCTAAGATATGTTGGAACTTTATCTGATCTTCATGTTTCTTCCATATTTTTTACCTCTTTATTTCCTTGTGCTCTTTTCTGGAAGAATTCTTCAGTTTAATCTTACAGCCAGTAATTTATTTCTTAGGCCATTAAATTTTTTTTTCCCTAGGCTTTTACTTTCTTTTTTCTCCTTCCTTCCTCCTCCCTCCCTCCCTCCCTCCCTCCCTCCCTCCCTCCCTCCTTCCTTCCTTCCTTCCTTCCTTCCTTCCTTCCTTCCTTCCTTCCTTCCTTCCTTCCTTCCCCCTTGAAATATCTGCTATCCTTTAATGACCTCTGTTATTTTATGGCATTTTCCTCCTTTGAGGATACTAAGCATGCATGTTTTAACTTGTATTCTGAATGCTTATTTTATTCCATTTCGTCAGCTTCCAGGTTCTTCCATTTGTTGGATTTGTCATCTTTCATGGTGTTGACTTTCTTTAGGTATTGGTGGAGGGGTGGTGTGGAGAATTAGAGAGGAAGACAAACCATGAGAGACTCATAACTCTGGGAAACAAACTGAGGGTTGCAGAAGGGGAGGTGGGTGGATGGATATGATGACTGAGTGGCAGACACTAAGGAGGGCACGGGATGTGATGAGCACTGGGTGTTATATTATATGTTGGCAAATTGAATTTAAATTTTTAAAAAATTTAAGGAGCTTCTCCCTTTGTCACTTGGGCTTTCCGGCTGTGGTCCCTGAGTCTTCCCATTTTAGTCTTTTAGACTTAAAAAGTGTTCCTTGCTCTCTGTTCTTAAAGAGGCTTCACAGTTCTCTGGGGACTTACCTTCCAATTTTCAGTGCAGCTGTATTTATATTAAGTGATTTAAAACATAGTCTCTATTATTTCTCTGGAGTCAGTATAGGAAGGAGCTATTATTGCATATGCTGATTTTGCCTTCCTGAATTTTGTTTTCTATTTTCTGAGTCTCACTTTATAGAACATATATTTTTTAAAATTTGGCCATTGCACTAAATTTTTTAATATTAAGCACTTTTTTCTAAAAATAATGATCACTTACTTGCTTTCCATTTGTTTTCCCTATTTTTAAATCCAGATTTAAAGCATTGTTTAATAATTTTTGTTTAAAGTAAGTGGTGAAAGCAGGTCTTGGCATGTTCCTGACATTAATTGAAACATTTCTAGTATTTTCATCGTTAAATATAATCTTGATGGTTAGTTAATTTAAAGGAAATATTTAAAGAATACATTTTTTCAATCTTATTTAACTAAGAAAATTTTCATTGTGTGTTTTATTTCAGATATTGGTTTTGAATTCAAATTCTTTTTAAGATCTTTTGAGATGTTCATGTGGTTTCCTTCACTGATGCACGGATAAGTTTACCTCTCATACTAACCACTATTATTGATCTATCCATGTGATTCTGGAACAAATCCTCATTGGTCTTTCAGTGAACTGTTAAATGCAGTATCCAAGATTTTATATTTGCTATTGATATGTTTTTAAGTGAGGAAGCATAGGTTTTATTTTCTAGTATTATCTCTTTTAGATTTTGGTGTAAGTGGTATATCTGTTCTATCGAACAAACTGGGTAGCTTTCCTCTTTTTTCTACTCTATGCAACAGATTATTTGGTATGGAAATCACCTTTTCTTTAAGTTTGAGGGAACTAAATCCTAAAGCATGTGGATCTAAAGGTGTCATTTTGAGAGGTAATTCTTTGTTACTATAACATATTCTATGCTCATTGGTTTTACAGATTTTTATTCCTGGTTGAGTTTATTTTAGTAATGGATATGTTTTCAGAATACTGATCCTTTAATCAAGATTTTCTAATTTGGTAGTTTAAAAAGTATCCCATATCACTTCACATATTTAATTTATAAATTTAATTTTTGAGAATTTATTTGATATCTTTTTTTCTGTTCCCCCACATACTTTCCCAAAATATCTTGTCCAAAGTGTTTTACTGGTTTATTGCCCAATACAACTTACAACAATAAGTCCCATTAATTCACAAGTTTGCCATGAGAATTAAATGAGTTAATATATGTCAAGTATTTGGAACACTGCCCAACACAGAGTAGGTTCTCAGTTGCTAAGCCATTTTCCTTTTTATACAGATCAATAGAGCCTCTCAGGGCTTCATTTAGTTTTCCCCTTCTCTCATTTTTCAGATCAGCTGCTTGATTAATACCCTGAGCTCAAGACGGATCAGAAACCTCGTTACGAAGCAGGGGGAAGGGAGAAGGCTACAAATACTCAAAATATAATATCCTTTCTTTTATCTTTATCATATCTAATTATAAAAATAAAGACAAAACAATCATGTTTGACTTTTATAAGAAATTTAGCTCAGCTTTGCCTTTCTCTGCCGGTGATTACTTGCCCATGTATCCTAGGAATATTATAGTTTTCTTTGAAATGTGTAACAATTTTTATGAAAGTTTATGCTTTATTTCTGCGGGTTACTACAGTTTCAGTGTTCACTACCTCTCCTTTCATACTATAACCCAAATTATATCTGGCTCAGTGGCCCCCAGACTGTAAGGGAACTATTTAAATACACAAACTTTGAGATGCCACATAAAACCTGCTGAATAAGAAGTCGGGTTGCTGCCTCCATCCTGGTATTCTTTAACTTAATGTCCTCATTCCCAGGTGATTTTGAATAACTGCTATGTTTGGGCACCACTTCTCCTGCCAATAGAAAAATGAAACTAAAATTTCAAGACCAGGGAGGATAGTGGTGGAGAGGTGGTGGCCTGCTTGACCAAGATCCCTTCTCCCTTAGGTGGGACACCCAGTGTTCTACTTCTCATCCTACATCTCTAATTGTTCTTTGCTTTGTTTGAATTGTCTGAAACATTGGTCTAGTACCTCCTGAGTAGATTTTTCTCTAAAGTCCATTTTGGTCTTCTTTTCCTTTCTCTGCACCCTCAGCTAGACCTTGATGTCAATTTGGACTGCCCTGCAGCCACCCCCAAGCCTATCCCCAAGTTCTTCTGAAATCTGGCCATGTATTCTACTTCCCTAAATGCAGGACCTCCCAGAGCGAACTCCTCCTCTCTCCTCACCCCTCCCTCATGTATTTATTCTCTACTCATAGCCCTGGCTCCAGCTGCCTCTGCCCCGTCTGTCCCCACGTCTCATTTCTTTTGCAAAGGACTATAGCGTCCAGCTTCTACTTAGTGCATCCTAGTATCCAGCAATCTTCCTAGGATATTATTTATTACACGATTCTTAGGCTTGAAATCTTTGTTACTTTGCACTCATTTTGTAGAGTCAAAATTTTTAGCCTGATAAGCAAGATTCTCCAAAAATACTGCCTTAACTGTGAAACTTTTAATTCCTAATAATTTCTCTTCAGGGCCCTAAATTCTATGAAATGGAAAGATTCCCTAATTCAAAGCCCTTATTTCCCCTTGTGTGTTCATATCTCACTCCTCTACCTAGAATACTTCTGCCTCAGTTTTACTTGTTCTAATCTTAGCTTTTCCTTCAAGGCTTATTTTGAATTCTAGGAACATTCCCTGATTGCCCCAATGCTATTTTCTTCCTTTGATTTCTCCTAGATTTTACCCGTTAGGTGACTGAAGACACCTCACTTTTTTTTTTTGTATTTTACTTTCCTTGTTGTTGTTTTAATTGCTCTAAAATGTACAAACTTAGGGGCATCTGGATGGCTTAGTCAGTTGAGCAACTGACTCTTGGTTTGGGCTCAGGTCGTGATCTCAGGGTGATGAGTTCGCTCCTGGCATCAGACTCTGCTCAGTTTGGAGTCGGCTTGAGAGTCTCTCTCTACCCCTCCCTCTGCCCCTCCTGCTCTTGCTCTTCCTCTCTCTCTCTCAAATAAATAAACCTTAACATGCACAAACTATACTAATTTACACGGTGCAGGCCACTTAAACTATATTGAGTCATATAGTTTACAAGTTCCCCTTCAGCGCTTTGCCAAAGCCACTCTGAACCTGCAGGATAATAGTAAATAGTATTACTCTTTAATAAACTGTCTCCTTCTAAGTCAGGATTTCTCCAGATGCGGGCCATAGACTCTCTAAGTACAGTCAGGTGGGAGCTCGTTAAAGCTGGAGGTTTCTGCGCATGAGCCCAGGCTTCTGGAATCACCATCTCATGGCAGTGTCACCTAGGAAGCTGCCCTTTGGTCATTCTTAATCATACTAAGTTTTGTGAATCATTGATTTTATCCTCTTACCATGTGTCAGTAGGAGTTCTTATACAAATGTATAATTTTGCTTTTTGTTTGGTTATGTTTCTTCTGTTATTCATCTTGACTTTTTTTGTTTTTAGCAATTATCTTGGAGACGTTTGCAAGATAGGACACAAAGATCCCTGTGGGGTTTGGCTTTAATTTATTGGGATGCCTGGGTGGCTTAATGGTTGAGTGTTCCCCACAGGGAGCCTGCTTCTCCCTCGCCTGTGTCTCTGTCTTTCTCTGTGCCTCTCATGAATAAATAATAAAATCTTTTTTAAAAAGATTTTATTTATTTATTTGAGAGAGAGAGAGAGAGAGGCAGAGAAAGAGAGCACAAGCAGGGCGGAAGAGGGGCAGAGGGAGAAGCAGGCTCCCAGGGAGCCTGAGGCAGGACTCCATCCTAGGCCCTGGGATCATGACCTGAGCCAAAGGCAGATGCTTAATTGACTGAGCCGCCCGGGTGCTCGAGTTGTATGTTTTTATACCAAAATTTCTGGTCCCTTTTCTCTTTCATATGAAATATTTTCAGCTTATAAAATCAATGCAAAAATCTTATTTGGAAATTGATTGAGATTGCAGTGGATTATTGATTGATTTGGGGGAGATTTGACATTTTCCAAATCTTGATGTCTCCCCATATCACAGACTTTTCTGAAATTTAGTCTTCCTGACGGAGTTGGCAGGGTCTGTAGCTATTTAGTCTTATATTTGGTAAAGTTTTAGTATGTTCTCCATATAGGTCTCGATTTTTTTTTTTTTAATGTTTGGTTTATTGCTAGTACTTGTCATAGTTTTTTGTGCTGTTAGTTTTGCAACCACAAATGGGATTTTTTTCGTGGTATTAGCTAATTGGTCCTTGATGATGTATAGGAAAGCTAACCTACCAAACTTTGGTAGTAAGTCTAGTAGTTTTTTGGTCATTTCTCTTCTACTTTTTAGTCAATGATCTGTATAGATAATGAGCTTTATCTCTTCCTTTCCAGTGTTATACCTCATTTATTTATCTCCTTTTACTACATTAAGTCTGTACATTGAACAGTCACAGTGCAACTGGGCATCGTTTTTTTTTTTTTTTTCCCCTTAATGAAAGGCTTCCAGTGTTTCTTCATTATGAAGTTTTCGATAGGTTTCTGATAGATTCTTTTGTCATGTTAGGAAAGTTTTCTTCTATTAACCTAAGAGCTTACTTATGAAGGGATTTTGGGTTTAATAAATTCCTTTTTCAGCATCCAGATGATCATAGGGTTTTTCTCTTTAATTGATGGATAGAGTGATTTACATTATTCCTTGCCTGAATTGATTCTTGGAAGAAAAAGAACTCTCTTTGATATTACTGAATTGTGTCAATATATAACTTTTAATTGTTTTTTTCCTCAGTTTTTTTTTTACAAGTTTTGCACTCATAGTTGTAGCTGACGTGGCCTGTGAAATTGGCGGAATAATGGCCTTCCAAAGATTTCCCATTTCATGAAACCTGTGAAGAGACAACTTCATGTGATGAAAGGAACTTTGCACACGTGCTTTAGGTTAAAGACCTTCTGATAGGGTGATTGTCCTGGATTATTCTCATTTTCCCAATCTAATCACGAGTCCTTAAAAGGAGAAAACCTTTTCCAGCTGCAGTTAGAAAGATGCAGAGAGAGGTATGCTGAGGACAGTAGGAGGTTTGGAGCTGTGATGTGAGCAGGACTTGGCCTGACATTGCTGGTTTAAAGATGCAAGGAGAGAGCTGTGAGCCGAAGAATTCAGGTAGTTTGCAGCTGGAAATGGCAAGAAAATTGATTGATTCTTCCTTGGAGCCTCCAGAGGGAACACAACACCTTCACTTTAATCCAGTGAGACCCATGTCAGACTTCTGACCTACAAAAGTGTGAGATAATGTATTTTCTTTTTAAGCCAGTAAGTTTGTGGCAATTTGTTATAACAGCAGAAAATTAGTACAACTTGTAATTTTATCTGTGTGCTCTCTAAATTTGACTCAATTATAGCTCAAAGTACTCTTTTTCTTTTTGAATTCTTTTCAATGCTTTAAAAGATTTTAGGAAAAACTCACAGAAGTTCAATAAAACTCATCTGTAATAGTGTGAGTTTAAAAAAATATTTAAAAATATTTATTTGAATAAAAAAATATTTGGGAGAGTGAGCAGGTGGGGAGGGGTGGAGGGAGAGAATCCTCCGGCACTCTCGGCTGAGCTCAGAGCCTGATGCAGGGCTCCATGTCCCTACTCATGAGGATAATGAGCTGAAATCAAGAGTTGGATACTTAACTGACTGAGCCACCCAGGCACCCCTCTCCTGCCTTTTTAAAGGAGAAAATATTTGACTTCCTTTTCAGTTTGTGACATGCCTTTTCCTTGTATTAAGAATTTCATGTATACGTTTTGTCTTTCTTACTAGATGGAAGCTTCTTGAAGGTGTAATCTGACTTATCTCTGTATCAGAACTCAACATGTAAAAGAATGCCTAGCACAGTGAAATGCAAACACTAAACCTATGCATATTTTATTCAATTTTATGCCCATTGTTTATGAAATTATGTTCAAATACATATGCTCTTTCAGACAGCCAGATTGATGAGGCAACTTAGACAATGTGGTGAATGAGCATAAGCTTTGAAGTCAGACCCAAGTTACTTAGTGGCTAAGCCACTTTTCTAACTCTAACTTTAGACAATTGCTTAACATATCAAAGACTTTCCTTACTAGTACCATAATGATGATAGTACTTTGGAGGCTTGCTGAGATCACGAAAATGAGGTATTGTTTGTAGAGCACTTAGCATATCTAACACATAATAGTTGCTTAATAAGTGATACTTGTTATTATCATGAATATTGAAAGGACTTTATTTAGAACTGAATGGTATTTTTCAAAACTGTCTTTTCTGTTGCTCTTGTAATTTTCTAGGCTATTATGTATTTTCTAGGCTATTATTACTAAGTCTTCAATCTGTTCTTCTGTTCAAGGCCTCTGTAATGTCATACTTTAGTTGGTGGATTCAAATATTCCCATGGATGGGCTTCTATTCGTAACTTGGAATGTAATAAAAGCAATAGTGGGTGTGCTTTTGTGGAGCTAGAGAAGTCAGTCCTTTAGAAACTGAACTATGTTTCAAGAGTTTTCTTCCCACTTAAAGATGAAATAACCCTAATCTCTTCCTACTCTTAAATAAATCGGTTACATTTATTCCTGTTAGGGAAGGTGATGAAAAGCCACGACCCCCAATTGACCTACGAGCTAGATCTGGTGGGTTGGAGGCTCCTCACACCCTCCCTGTCCTTGAAATGTGGATTCTGCTGGTCTTTCCCACTCCCACAGGCAGTTCTGAGAACACCTGAACGATATGCATGACTGAATCCAGTTAGGGTCTTTTTGTGAGCTTTAATGATTTCATGAGCAGGTGTGGAGATCCATTCGCCTTGTTGCTGCCCAAGATGAGCCTTGTGTAATAAGTTCCCTTTGCTTATTAAAACTGTCACCGAGCAGTCCAGGTGGCTCAGTGGTTGAGCACCTTCAGCCCAGAGTGTAGTTCTGGAGACCTGAGATTGAGTCCCACGTTGGGCTCCCTGCATGGAGCCTGCTTCTCCCTCTGCCTGTTTCTCTGCTCCCCACCCCCTCTGTGTCTCTCATGAATAGATAAATAAATCTTAAAAACAAAACTATCACCTACCAGGCTGGGGTGGTCTTTTTCTTTGGTCCCTCCCTGCCCTTCACATCCAGGCCCTGTTTCAGATTTCATCCAGGAAGCTCTCGAGAGGGTTGTGAACCAACAGCTACTTTCATATTAACTGCTGTCCTTTATATTTATGGAAACTCTTTCATGATTAATAGTTGAATCAAACCTACTGAGGAAGTGGTTACCCATCTTTCTGAATTCATCTTATAGAGACAAGATGATCTTGGGGTGAGGTTTGTTTTGTAGTTTCCATTGAAATCTTACAGGGTAGGTTGTAGTGGATTGGGTATCCTCTATGTCATTTTCTGGGAATTCATAGGGGAGAAAATTGAAGATGAGAAAATCAAATGCTATTTAACTTGCTTAGTAAGATTCTAAGGAGTGGGTATCAGATTTTGAATTGGTGGTGGATGGCGGAGATGAAATGGTCAATGTTCATGGGAGACACAGAATAGGACTAAGAAAAGAGGAATAAGGTTATTAATGGCTATTTGCTAAAATAGATAGTATAATACACAGTTTCTATCATGTGACAAGATTGTGTTATTTGCTTTACAGAAACTTGGTAAACTTATCAGTAATCCTGTAAATGAATTTTGTGGATTAAGAAGCAGGTTCTATGAAGAAATTTGCCCCAAATCTCCGTGTTGAGTGGTAGAAACCTATCTGCAAAGTGGTTGGCATAATGTATCCCTTCCATGAATTAAGAAGCTGCTGGAGCACTACCTCTCTTGTGGAACTGAAGAGGTCAATTGGCTCAATCTTCCTTAGATGCAGTAAAGCTAATGATTATGTACAAACTTCCATTCTTTCATTGCCATTGAGAGGGAGGTAGGGATTGGATAGCATTGACAGAGACATGGTAAGAAAGTATGATCTGAGAATAAGAACAAATTTAAATGGGTAGGAGTAAGTAGAAGGGAGAAAAATTATATGGCTCCAAGTCCGTTAGTATTGATCTAAGTGACATTTCCTACAAACCAATTCAGACTTTTCTTAAGTATAAATTGACCTATATCCTAATTTTGAGAATATATTAATAGCAAAACTGAACCACTGCACAAGATTCATAAACTAAGATCAGCCATGGCCCTTTGTCACCTCCATTGCATTTTAAAAGGTAAGATGAATTTATAATAAAATTTATAATAAATAAATTTATTTATAAATATTTATTGATCACCTGCTTTGTTGCAAGACACTTGGCTAAGCTGAAGATCCAGAATAGTTGAGGGCCTTGCCTCTACATATAGACAAGGAAAAATATGAACTTCAGATAATTAGTTATGCAGACTTCACAGCGATGTGGAGAGACTACTTGATTATATGGACTGGGAAGCACCCCTAGGAGGTGACATTTAAGCTAACAACTGAATAACAAAAAAATGAACTACTACAAATCCAATATAAGAGGAAGAAATTCTGGGCCTGGTTGGTGTGAAGGTGAGCACAGGCTTGTTCCCCTCCTTCTCTCCCAGGACTTTATCATAGAGGTTAAGGAGAGAGCATGCTGGAGGTTGACTTGGAGAGGTGGGAAGGGGTAACATTATTGATGTTTGCACTTGCATGATGAAGAGGGATATTCATATTTGAGTAAATGGCATCTAAATTGGTTATGGACATAATGCCAAGAGGCCACATGAACAGGTTTTGTTGCTATGTACCACCAAACGCTGCAGTGCACTATGCTAGCCTGCAATTTTAAAGTTTTTGTTGCTTCATATTAAAGCTAATGCATTTATTACATTGTCAGTCCTGAAAAGCACCTAGTACCTAGTCCAATGTAATAATGTAGTAATTAGGTCTCACCTTATAAGTATTGAAATAAATAGTGAAAGAAAACTTTGCTTTTAATCCTTGCCACAAACTGTATCCCCAACTTCAACTATCTATTTCACAAGTAATCCTCATGGTTATTTAGGGACCATAAGGCCTAGTTGATCAGTGAAAATTCATCATTACTCAAAAACAACTCCAAATATATTTCTTAAGCAATACTGTGTATAATCTAAAATGACCTGTTTTTACAAGAGATTGTACAAGAGCAAGATTTGTACTTGCTCCCTTCTGAATTTCATGCTTCACAGTCTTTGGGAACTGAAATTAATCTATTGAAATAGTATTATCCACCTGTATTTATCTACAATACTATGACTACACCAATGATGTTAAAAATGGTGTTGCTTCATCACATTCGAGGACTTGAGGGAGAAAAACATTCGTTCATTTCATTAAAAAGGACTTGTTTTGTCTTTTTGAAGTATAAAATTGGTATTAGCAGTTTTTGTGTCTAGTCACAAGAGTAAAGAGCTGATTTATGACTTCCTAACTCCCATGACTCCTCATTCCAACTGGCACCATTCTCCACGCCACCAGGGTCCCCTCTATCTTGGTAATACTTCTGGTTACACAAGCTCCAAACGATCCCATTTCCTCTTGATAAAATTGTTTTCCTATTTAAAATTCCCAGGTCCTTACTGTTTCTCCAGTAGTCTCTTTGGGACCTTAATCTGTGCTAATGCTTCAGTGAGTTTAGAAAACAAAGCTCTATTTTTATAGTCAAGCCATAGCCTTTCTTTCAGGGCTGTTTCCTCAAGCATTTCATCTTGAAGGCAGGCTCTAGGAATTAGGTCTGCCTACCTCTCTTCTTTCCAGCAGTCACCCATCTACCTTTTTTCCAGGGAATGCTTCATTGATCCTTGGCTTTGGGAAACCTGTTAGTTCTTGGATTCCTAGTGAAAAAGCCTATGTCAATTAAGAGGCTGGCTTTGTTTTTACTTTTTCTATGTTGAACCAGTGTCTGCAAACTCTCTCATCCAAACACAGATGTGTTGAGGAACAGGAGTTTGAAGAACTAAATACTGACCATGTTTGTATCCTTTCTTTGGGGGTACAAGGTGATAGGCATAGCTAAAATGTGGCTTTAGTTAGCTGTAAAAAATATCTGTAGGTGTGGGGAACAAATATAAAGAGCTTAAATGTGAACTCTACAATAGCTTCATATAGAATATCTCTGTGCCTACAAATAATTTTCTTCTGGATAGGTTTCCCCCATGCCAGCTCAAAGAACTACAGAATGTTTTAAGGACATCACTGAATGATTAACTTGGTTGTGACTGCCTTTAGTAGGTAAGACATACATGCAATAAACATATGCAAGTATATTCTCCTGGCTTTTGTCCCTTAAAGAACTGCGAATAGACCTGAGTTTAGGAAAACTATTGGCATTCTTTTATCTTTTGAACAATGCTCTCTACCATTTTTATAATTTATGTGGGCATTCTACCAATAATACTAAAAATTTGTTTTATAGCCTTTTAATTACTTATGACAAATTTAAGAAACAATTCTGCAGTCAATATCTATGACCTAATTCTTTGGATTTTCCTTTAACTTAAAAAAAACACTGAAATAGGTACCATCTTGCTACTACTGATGGACCCAATATTAGAAATTATCCAAATCTATGATGTAAAATACTTGTCAATATTTCTGATAACTAAAAACAATGACCTTAATCATGTTTCATATTGCAAAAAGCAGAATAGCTTTCTATTCCTATTTTCTCTTGAACAAAGGTGTTACGGTTAGAAAAACTCAAAGTAAGTTGAATACACTGATGCTGACCGAAAGTTACCACTCAGTGGTACCAGATGTAACAAGATTCTTGGTTGAAAAATGCATACTTAAATTTAGGATGATAAAACATTGAAATCTAAGTTTTAGATAGTCTTTCCAATTGTTGAAGTATGAATTTCTGTAATAAGAAAAATAGGGTTTAGAAAACCCAATACTTCCCTCCTTTTATAATAGAAGTCCTTAATGAAATTAACTATTGTAGCTTCTTTGCTTACTGAGTATTGTGTAATACAGTCCACCACTAATAATCTTGAGGGACTTTTTTTTTGTCAGTGGATCATGGCCATGAAATTTTTGTGAACCATCATGAAGATGACTGCAATTAGGGTTTTTGGGTAAAAATCAAATGTTTATAATACATTCTTTGTAGTAAACACTTTTTTTTTTTTTTTTTTTTTTAAGTAAGAAAAATTTGTCTTTCACCTTTGCTATTACCTGCCAATTTGTAACACCAAAAAGGAACCAACTGTTAGTGTATGGACTCTTGGAAGATCACTATTTTAGCTAGCACTGTGCTCAGAAAAATGTGGGGAAAATGGAGCAACAGCCTGATGACCCTTTCCTACTTACCTTGTACAATCGGAATTGGTTTGTAGCTTGCACTCTTCTAGAGAGGAATAATACATCCCTCTTACCTACAGTGTGTTTGTGATTTGTTAAGCAGCTGTGTTTAAAACTTTTCTGCATTGTTTCATTTTTGGTAAACATATTAAGGGACTTGAGCAGGGGCAGAGGTGTAAGGATCAGCAGGCAATGATTCCTAGAGAGAGATGTTAATTATGTAGGATGCTTGTCTTCATTAGATCAGCAGCTCCATGAAAGAGGGGACTGTGACCACATCCCTAATGTTTCCCCAGCATACGGGGCAGAATTCAAACATTCATTCAGTGGATAGAGAACTGTTTGACATCATGAGGAAGCCATCTGCTGCCACAAAGTAACTAATACACTTAATGATATCTGATAGACCTAACTTTCAAGGAAAGTAGACTTGCAATGAACTAGAATTTATGCTGGCTGTTGTCCTGGCTCTTTGATAAACAGCATGACAATACATACCAATATGGCAGTCATTTGAGCTCTCTGTATCTTGGTGAATGAATTTCTGAAATTAAGGACTTTGAGTAGGTGGACTCAGCTTGAAAATTCTGGATGTCATTCAAATTCTAAACTGCTTTCCAGTTTTGAAATCACTTAACAAAAGTCAAAGAGCACAGAACTTTCAGGTTATAAGTAATAGACAATGATTATTAGAAAATTTAAAATTTTTAATAAATGTGCTTTGTTCACAAAATGTGAAAAAATACAACAAACACAAACATACATTTTCAGGTATGCCATCTCCCACCGTTTGGCAACTACGATATAAACCATTTTTGATCTAGTCATGATCCTGAAGAATCTAACCGAATATCATTTAGTTTGAAACTCCAAATATTTTGGAGAATCCTGTTATGAGCTAGGAGATGCCTTAAAATTTACTTATATCCAAATGAAATCACTCTCAAGAGTACCCACACAATATTAAAAGGCTCTGTTAACTTCTCTTGTCATTACATATATAATCTGGCACCAAGCCACAAGGACTGCTTATATTTTAACACTTAAATGTTAAATTGGCTTTGGTGGAATATGTATTAGTTTAAATCCTATACCAACCTAATTTGAAGCTGAATTTACAGTAACAAATGATATTTATAAATCCAAACAAATTTATACTAAGTGGGAGTAGGTTTTATAAAGAGACTTTTCTTTTAAGGACTACTTAAAATAAATCATGCACACTTTGGAGCATAAGCAGAATCAACATCTGTAAACAATCAGAAGAATTTATAGCACCAACATTTTAGCTGTAACACAAAGGCTGACTCCAAGGTCATACTTACACCAGCCTCTCAAAAGCACAGTTTTCATTTACTTTCAAAGCATTTTAATTAGATATATTGTTTGCCTTTAAGATTCTATTCAGCCAAATCAAAGGAAACGGGCAGTCTGGTAAAAGAGGTACTACGAAAATACAGTTTTGTGTTACCTGAACACAGTGGGGGATTTCTACCCTTCTTTTGGGGAAGATACAAGATATGACCTGTAGTACTTAACTGGAAAGAGAAGTCAATTCTAATTATTAAGGACTCAGGCTATTGAAAGTAAATGAAACATTTCAAATTACTTTTGGCATAGTTGAGCAACCAATATTTATTGCATTCATTCAACTGACTTTTCAGGTTAATTACAATCCTGTTACTTTCATTAATTTAGAATGTGAAATTTAATTTGAAGTATCAGGTATATATATCCAAACACGGATATCTTAAAGGGAAGTTTTGTCTTTCTAAATAAAGTTTGACATTCAAAGTTAACTACAGCAACTCACAATAAGCACAAAAACATCAGTTTTACCAGAGTAAAGAAGTGCAGTTTATGAAATTTAGGATCAACTATTGAAAATGCAAGTTTCCTTTAAAAACACCCACACACACCCCCGCACACACACACGCACACACACACATTAACCATGAATTCTGAAACTGTGATATTTCAGTGCAAAAACCTCAGTATGAGGTAATTTTAATGTAATAACCACTTGAAAAAAAAAATCCACACAGTGGCACTCTTAAAAATGACAGTTTACGTGACAATTGCTGGCTGACAAGACAATGTGGACCAAATGTTCTTAGCTATTTAAACTAATCTTGTCTTGTTTGGACCTATTTTTCTTCTTAATCATTTGCTTCTGATTCAGAAACACAAAGTTATTTATCAATGTGGAAAGGGAAAATTCCCACAGCCAACTAACGGTTTATATATTGAAAGAAAATTTCCTGCTAGAATTTTGATAGAAATTAGAATATCGAAAGGTCAAAACCATTTTATGAGATTGCTAGCAGAGGGTTAATTTAAAATGTTTCTATATAATTCCAGACTTGTAGTGCAGCACACCTCCTTAATGGAAAGGTGAGGACCCTAACAAGGTTGGTCTAGACAGAACATAAACTCTAACAAGTGCAAACCCTTTCACAAAGGTGTTTCAGGTCAGGATTGAGTATTGTTCCTTGCTTAAATAGAAAATTTTGTAAATGAAAACTAAATTTAAAAAAGGTAAGAGTGAACTCTCACAGTTAAATATACTTAACACCAAGGCCTAATCAATATGAAAGATACGAACATTCTACTTTGGCAATGGTGTTGATTATACTGTACTAATGAAATTAGAATACATACTTGGGGGAAATCTTTCCCCAAATGTCTGATGCTACCAAATGAGCAAAAAAGAAAACAAATTATCAATTCCAAAATGTTGATGAAATGCTGGATCATCAGACAAAACTGCAGAAAATGGCTTTCTGTAACAGATAACAATTTAGCTAGAAAAGAGAGTAAGTGCATCACAAAACAACTAAACCAATCTATCTCTGTGTCACATTTAACTTGTGAGTCATCAAAGTGCAAGCTACAGCTTTCTACATATCTTTCTCATTGCAATGGTTTAAAAGTCAACACTGAAAGATTAAAAGAAAATACATAGCAAGTTATGCTTCACTTTTCACAATAGCACTAAAGAAAAAAGGTACCTTTCTATGATATCTTAGTGCTAAATGCTAAAGTAACAGTGGTTTCTGCTATGACAGGAGTCACTCTGCATGAAACTTTAAGCTTTCTATATAAGAATAAATTTTAAAATCCAGAAGTAGAAAAAAATAGCAAACTCTGTAAACCTTTGCATTTCTTCTATGCAAACCAGGTTTAAGTACTGAGTTCATGTTAGTATTTCTGATTAGTGTAAGCGATTAGTTTAGGAGTCTGGACTGAAAGGGCCTTTTACTTTGATATTAACTTAAAAGTAATATAGGATCTTCTAGCTCATAGAAAGGAATAGAGCTGGCTTGACTTTCTCCAGAATCTGAGTCGTATGGAGCATCAGGGAGCTCTGTGAAACCATATGCTAGTTGTTCATCTTCTATATCTGATCGAACGTAGCACGAAGGATTAGAATATTCCTCCTCTTCTATACTGTTGAAATCTTGAGGAATATATAACATCCCTGGGTAGTTCCTACTAACCAAGTCACTTGTGGTTTTTAGGGAGGTTTTTCTAAATGCCATCAAATGCATATGTGAAAATTTTGAATACTTGAAACGTTTAAAGCCCAGGGATTCTATAGCAATCTTCCAGCTTTTCATCATCATAGCATGACGGTTCTGATGGGAGGAATCAGGTGTGATGATAAGCAATAAACCATTTAACACTAACAGTTCATGGGCTTTCTTGCAGCAAATCCACCGTTGGTAAGGCGATGGAAAATAAGAAAGGAGGAGAGAGAAAACCACCACATGGAAAAGTTCTCCAGGAAGAGAATCGATAGGGTTTTTCAGCTGCTTCAAAAAGGCATCTATAGCATCCTGCGCAAGCTGGAGTGGCTGCTGAAGCTGCAAGTTCAGGAAGTCACATTTATATACACTCTGCAGAAAGGGAAAAAACAAGGCCTATTAAGAATTTGAGGACTGACTTCCAATCCTATTACACAAATTTTACACCAAACTATGTCACAGCATTTCTACATTACCCAAGCTTCAATTTTGAATCTTTGCCTTCTACGTTATTCCACTTGCACAGACATTCAAACTAAACTTACTCATTAAACACTCAAGAGTAATTTAATCAACCCCAGAGAATTTCTACTCATCATTAAAAAAATATTTTTTTTTAAATTTTTATTTATTTATGATAGTAACAGAGAGAGAGAGAGAGAGAGAGAGAGAGAGAGAGAGAGAGAGGCAGAGACACAGGCAGAGGGAGAAGCAGGCTCCATGCACCGGGAGCCCGACGTGGGATTCGATCCCGGGTCTCCAGGATCACGCCCTGGGCCAAAGGCAGGCGCCAAACCGCTGCGCCACCCAGGGATCCCAAAATATTTTTTTTAAATAAAATATTTCTAACAATTTGAAGTTTAATTTGGGCAAGAATTTACAAGAAAGATTTATCTAAACTTAGTCCTATTTACATTCACTTCAACATTTACAGTTAACAAAGACAGGCCAGTATAAAAACTTTAAACAAGAAATACCATAAAATAAAGATGAATCAAAGAGGGTAACGAAAGGGGCATTATAAATTTGTAAAAGCACAGCACCAAAACTTTTTAAGATCATGAAAAATGTCTTTAAACCATTAACTTGAATCCTCTTAATGATTTTAATGTTATATTCAATTTAAAAGTTAATACTTATTTAAAAGTATATGTGAAAGTTAACTTAGATGACCATGGGAAATACCACAACAAATGAACACAGAGCATTGCATAATTTGCTGAATATTACGACTCCATGGAAATGATCCAGAATAAAACAGTTCAAGATTAGATACAAATTAGTTGCCCTTTTCACATAATAGTTATTAATTAATAAAGACATGGGCTAATACCTTATTCGGTCTTTTTTAAAAGATTTTATTTATTTATTCATGAAAGACCACAGAGAGAGGCAGAGAGAAAAGCAGGCTGCATGCCGGGAGCCTGATGTGGGACTCGATCCTGGGACTCCAGGATCATGCCCTGGGCCGAAGGCAACCACTGAGCCACCCAGGCATCAAAAGTTTTAGTTCTTTCCAATCTTGATGACTATTACTGCTTTTTTTTCTGGCTCTATTGCACTGGCTAAAACTTACAAGGAATGCTGAATAGAAGTGGTGAGAGGATAGATATACTCTTGTTCTAGTAGGGAAAACATTTTTAAGCATATTGTTAGCTGTAAGTTTTTCATTATAGCCTTTACCCGGTTGAAGAAATTGAGTTCAATTCTTTCTGAGTGTTTTCACTCAGGGAAAGAATATTCGTATTCTTTTTGAATATTCAGATTTTTATCAGACTTTTTCCTACGCTTATTGAGAGATTATCCTTTTCAGTGTGCTACTAACATGAAAAAATTGTTTTCTGAAATTAAACCAATCTTATAAACCAAACGTGGCCATTATGTATTATTACCTGTTTTGAGATCCTGCATTCAGTATGCTAAAATTTTGTATAGAACACTTGTGTATATTTTCATTCATTTTTATAAACAAATACTCCATTAGATATGCACACATCACATCTTTATCCATTCACTCATCAATGGACACATGGTTGTTTCCAAACCTTGGCTATTGTAAACAATGTGATGAATATAGGGGTGTATATCTTCTTTTCAAATTAGTGTTTTCATTTTCTTTGAATAAATACCCAGATGTAGAATTGATGGATTAAACAGTAGTTTCATTTTTAATTTTTTGAGAAAACCTATTTTTCATAATGGCTGCACTAAATTTATATTCCCACCTACGGTGCACAAGTGTTCCTTTTCTCCACATCCTCAGCAATACTTGCTACTTCTTGTCTTTGATAACTGCCATTTTGACTGGTATAAGGTGATACCTTACTGTGGTTCGTAGTTGCATTTCCCTGATAATTGTGTAAAGCCTGTTTTCATGTACCTCTCTGACCATCTGTATGTTGTCTTTGAAAAAATGTCTATTCATATCTTCTGCCCAGTTTTTAATTAGACTGTTTCTCTGCTACGGAATTGTGAATTTTAAAGCATATTTTAGATAGAAGTCCCTTACTGCATGTAAAATCACTTGCAGATACTTTCTCCAAATTGGTAGGTTGCCTTTTCATGCTGTTACTGGTTTTCTTTGCACAAGGTTTTTAGTTTGATGTAGTCTCACTTGTTTATTTTTGCTTTTGTTGCCTTTGGTTTTGGTAGATTTAACAAATCATCACTATGACTGATATCAAGGTGCTTATGCCCTATGTTTTTTCATGGGAGTTTTATGGCTTCTGATCTATGTTCAAGTCTTTAATCCATTTTCAGTTTTTGTATGTAGTGGGGTCCAGTTTCATTCCTTTGCATGGGATGTCCAATTTTCTGAGCATCATTTATTGAAGAGACTATCCTTTTCCCATTGTATATTCTCTGCTCCTTTGTTGTAAATTAACCGACCATATATGCAAGGGTCTATTTCAAGGCTCTCTATTCTATTTGTTCTATGTGTAGGTTTAAATACCAGTATTATAATGTTTTAATTACTACAGCTTTTTAATATAGTTTGAAATGGAGTGTTATGCCTCCAGCTTTATTCTTTCTCCAAATTGCTTTAGTATTTGGGAGTTTTTTTTTTTTTTTTTTTTAAAGACTTCTAATTTTTTTTATTTATTTATGATAGTCACAGAGAGAGAGAGAGAGGCAGAGACACAGGCAGAGGGAGAAGCAGGCTCCATGCACCGGGAGCCCGACGTGGGATTCGATCCCAGGTCTCCAGGATCGCGCCCTGGGCCAAAGGCAGGCGCCAAACCGCTGCGCCACCCAGGGATCCCAGTATTTGGGAGTCTTTTATAATACCAATTTAAGTTTTAGGCCTGTTCTATTTCTGTGAAAAACGACACTGCAATTGTGACAGGGATTACACTGATCTGTGTATTGGTTTGAGTAGTATGGATAATTAACAATATTAATATTTATAATCTGTGCTCATAGATTCCACCCTGCCATTTATTTATATCTTCAGTTTCTTTTATTAACGTCTTGTAGTTTTCAATATACAGGTCTTCACCTCCTTGGTTAGATTTATTCCTGAATATTCTTTTTGACACAATTGTAAATGGAACTGTTTTCTTAATTTCTCTTTCTGATACTATTAGTGTACAGAAATATAATGGATTTTTGTATTAAATTTTTTCTTATCTTACAACTTTACTGCATTTCTTTATTTTAACAGTTTCCTGATTTGAATCTTTGGGATTTTTTTTTTTTTATATAGTTAAAATATTATCCTTCAAATAGGGACAGTTTTACTTCCTTCTTTTCAGTTTGGATGCTAATTTTCTTGCTTAATTGGCCTGGCAGTACTTATCTCGTACTGAATAAAAGTGGAAATAGTGGGTATCCTTGTCTTGTTCCCGATTTTAGTGGAAAAACTTAAAAGCTTTTCATAGTTGAATAATGATGTTAGTTTTGGGCTTGTCATATATAGCTTTTCTGCTATGTTGAGGTATGTTCCATCCATAACCACTTTATTGAGAATTTCTATCATAAATAAAAAAATAAATTCTATTTTATTAAATGCTTTTTCCACATCTATCAAGATACGATTTTTATCCTTTATTTTGTTAATATGGTATATAATATATTGATTTTTGTGGATGTTAAACTATCCTTGCATTCCTGGAATAAATACCAAGCATGGTATATGATTCTTTTAATGTACTACTGAATTCAGTTTCCTTATATTTTATTGGGGATTTTCGTAACTATATATTAGGGATACTGTCCTGTAATTTTCTTTTCTTATGGCATTCTTGTCTGGTTTTGTTATCTGGGTAATGCTGGCTTTATAATACGAGTTTGGAATGGTTTCCTCCTCTTCCTATATTTTTCTGGAAGAGTTTGAGGAGGATTTATGTTTGTTAGGAAGGTTTATTTTTTTTAGCATAAATTTTTTTTAAAAAATTTAAAATCAATTAACATATGCTCAAGTACTGGAAAGGAAAACATCTAGTTCTAAAGAGACAGGACCTGATTGATGAGTGGATAGCCAAAGAGGCCAAAAGATCTAACTCCAATAAAACCATGGATCCAAGCTGTTTAAAATGGACCCCTCCCAAAGGCACTTAAAGTGACCTGTTACTCTGAGCCAGTGAACCCCAGCAGTAGGAATCCGTACCCTAGGGATCTGTCATTTCTGTTGCTCTTGTGATTGGCAAGTACAGTATCCTTGGGGAAGGCCATCCCCCTCAGGACTGTCCTGGCTGCGACCCTCGTGTACACTGCAGACGCTGATTCTGAGGAACTGTTGTTTCGGCCTCAGTGAGGTTGCCTGGATGGGATCGCTGTTTAGACTTGAGTGCAGATCCCTCGTAGCACTGACCCAAGGTGTTCTGTTTGGTACTGTACCTGTCCAGTCACTGGTTCTCCTCATGTCCTCTAGCCCCATGAGGTTGTGTTGTGTCTTCTAAACTTTGTACTAGTGCTTCTTGCTGCCCGGATACCAGACTTCAAACCATGGTTGCCACCACCAGGACCTTTCCAATTACTCCTTACATGCGGTTTTTTTGGAAGAGCAGGGAAGAGGTAACATTTCTGAGTGTGTGTACTAGGAGGGGTCCATTCCCTTTGGATTTTATCTCACTTGAAATTTTTTCTGCCATTTTTATTGAAAGGCCGGTTTTTGATCCGTGTCAAGCTGACAAGAGACCAATATTTTTTAAAACTCTCCCAGGGACTCGTCTTGGTAACTGCACATAACTTAATCAGAATGAAATGGAGAGACTTGACAGGTGGTGATTCTGTAATTTGATTTGAGTTCACCTGTGGGCATCGTGTGTCAGTGGAAGGAAACCAGTCCTCATTGCCTCACCAGAAAGTGCCCAGCCCTAAATGTTTTCCTCTCTCGTAAGCCCTTGCTCCTTTTTACATTGGAAGGGGCTAAACAGTGTCCGGTTCTCCCTTTCATGCTGCATGCTAACCAGTTCATCAGACTGCAGAAACCTACCCCCCACCCCCCACCGTACCTGCCGGTCTCATCTGGCACACCTGTATTTTTGCATTGATTTTTTTTTTTTTTTTTTTTTTTGCCTAAACCTCCTTGGAGAAGTAGGAAATGAGTGCACATGACTTCCAGATCTCCTCTAAGACCATGACTCAGCAAGGCAGAGTGCCACCCCCTCCCAGTGTTTGCTTCTCTGACAGTGCCTCGCCCTCCCTCTTGAACTGAAGTGCTCTTGCCCTTCCAAGAACTCCTCCTCCATTTCCTTTTTGGGATTTGCCACCATTCCCCCTGTTCTCTGCTCTATTTTTGGTTTCAAGCAAAGGAAGAAATGCTCCAATTTCTCTCCAGCCCATTATAACCTGCTATCTTGGGGCAGCTTTTGATGTATGACATGCCACCCTTCCCAACTTGGTGTCCTCCAACACTGCTGTCTTCGTGTGGAGCCCTTCCCACAATCCCGACTCTGGTCATTTGTGCCTTTCTCTTGTCATCTCTGTACGCTACTTATACTCACTGTGGGTTGGGGGAAGCTAATTTTAAGCATGTTCAGTGGCAGCTCCCTGCCAGTTTCAGTGTCACTGTTAAAGTTTATCCAAAAGCAACTTCACTGGGGGTTTTCTTAAGGGGTAAAGGTCTTTTACCGAAGCTAACCCTTCCCCACATGTGGTAGAATGTGCTGTTCTATACCTACTCCTCAATAAAGCATGTTCTCTGCTCAAAAAAAAAAACAAAAACAAAAACAAAACAAAAAAAAACCAAAAAACAAAACAAAACAAAACTACCAGTTATTAGTTTCAGAGGTAGAGTTTAGTGATTCATAAGTTGCACAGAATATCCAGTGCTCTTTAGATCAAGTGTCATCCTAATGCCCACATTCAGTTACCTCATCCTCAAACCCAGCTCCCCTCCAGCAACCCTAAGTTTATTTCCCATAGTTTAGAGTCTGTTAGGGTTTGTCTCCCTCTCTGATTTCATCTTATTTTATTTTTTATTCTCTTACCTCATTGTCATCTGTTTTGTTTCTTAAGTTTCACATGTGAGTCAAATCATATACTTGTCTTTCTCTGACTTATTTTGCTTAGCATAACACCTTCTAGTTCCATCCACATTATTGTAAATGGCAAGATTTCATTCTTTTTGATGGCTAGGTGGTAATCCATTACATATGTACACTGTATCTTCTTTACCCATTTATCTGTTGATGGACACCTGTGATCTTTCCACAGTTCCCATAATGTCTAGTGTAGACATTGCTGCTATAAACTTTGGGGTGCATGTGCCCCTTCAAATCACTATGTTTGTATCCTTTGGGTAAATATCTAATAGAGCAATTGCTGGGTCCTAGAGTAGCTCTATTTTTAACTTTTTGAGGAACCTTCATACTGTTTTCCAGAGTGGCTGCACCAGTTTGCATTCCCACCAACAGTGTAAGAGGGGTTCCCCTTTCTTGGCAACATTGCCAACATCTGTTGTTTCCTGATTTCTTAATTTTAGCCACTCTGACTGGTGTGAGGTGGTTATCTCCCTGTGGTTTTGATTTCTATTTCCTGGGTGATGAATGATGTTGAACATTCTTTTCATGTGTCTGTTGGCCATTTTATGTCTTTGGAGAAATTTCTGTTTACGTTTTCTGCTCATTTCCTGACTGGATTATTTGTTTTTTTTGGGTTTTGAATTTGATAAATTCTTTACAGATTCTGGATACTAGCCCTTTATCTGATTAAGAGATTTGCAAATATCTTCTCCCATTCTGTAGGTTGTCTTCTAGTTCTGGTGAATGTTTCCTTTGGTGTGCAAAAGCTTTTTATCTTGATCAAGTTTAAATAGTTCATTTTTGCTTTTGTTTCCCTTGCCTTTGAAGATGTGCCTAGCGAGAAGTTGCTGTGGCTGAAGTCAAAGAGGTTGCTGCCTGTGTTCTCTAGGATTTTGATGGATTCCTGTCTTACATTTAGGTCTTTCATGTTGGAAGGGTTTGGATTACTTATTTAATCCACTTACTACTAACGAGTCTGTTCAGATTTTCTATTTTATCATTTTTTTTCTTTTTTTTTTTTTTTAAGATTTTATTTATATATTTGACAAAGAACGAGCAAGCGAGAGAGCACAAGCAGGGGAAGCGCCAGGCAGAGGGACATGGAGAAGTAGGCATCCTGTAGAACAGGGAGCCCAACGTGCGGCTTAATCCCAGGACTCTGGGATCATGACCTGAGCCAAAGGTACACTCTTAACTGATTTGAGCAACTTAGGTGCCTTTTTTATCTTAATTCAGTCTTAGTAGGTTGTATGTTTCTAGCAATTTATTAATTTCTTCTAGGTTGTTCAATTTGTTAGCATATAATTATTTATTGTAGTCTCTTATGATCCTTTGTATTTCTGTGGTATCAGTTGTAACATCTCCTGTTTCATACTGGATTTTATTTATTTGAATCCTTTTCTTGGTGAGTATAGCTAAAGGTTTGTCAATTTTGTGTATCTTTTCTAAAAAACCAGCTTTTAGTTTCATTAATCTTTTCTATTTTTCTTTCTATTCTCTATTTCATTTATGTCTGCTCTGATCTTTGTTATTTCCTTCCTTCTATCTTTGGATATTTTTTTGAACTTAGGTCCTTGAGGTATACAGTTAGGTTGTTTGAAACTTTTTTTGTTTCTTGATGTAGGCATTTCTGGCTATGAACTTCTCTCATAGAATTGGTTTTCCTGCAACCTGTAAATTTTGGTGTGTTCCATTTCTATTTTCATTTGTCTCAAATTATTTTTTGATTTCTCTTTTGACTACTTCTTTGAGCCACTGGTTGTTTGATAGCTTGTTTCATCTCCACAGATGTATAAATTTTCTAGTTTTTTTTGTAATGAATATCTCCTTTCATACCACTGTGATTGGTAAAAGCTGGTTGATATGACTTTAATATTCTTAAATATAAATATTTCTCAGACAAAGGATTTGTCTTGGAAAATGCTGCTTTTTCACTTGATAAAAAGGTGCATTCTGTTGTTTTGGATGAAGTGTTCTGCAAGTATCTATTAAGTCTGTCTGGTCTAAAGTGTCATTTAAGGCCATTGGGCTATTAGTTGATATAAGTGGGGATACTAAAGTCCCCATTACTATTGTATTGCTATTTATTTCTTCCTTTTGATCTAAATATATATTTGCTTTATATATATACAGATGCTCTTATGTTGAATGCATATTTACAAATGCTGTATTTTTCTCATTGGATTGGCCCATTTATCATCCCTTATTAAAATCTTTGTTTTAAGTCTGTTTTGTGGGACGCCTGGATGACTCAGTGGTTGAGCGTCTGTCTTCGGCTCAGGACACGATCCCAGAGTCCTGGGATAGAGTCTCATGTCAGGCTCCTTGCATAGAGCCTGCTTCTCTGCCTTCTGTCTGTGTCTTTGCCTCTCTCTGTGTCTCACATGAATAAACAAAATCTTTAAACAAAAAATAGAGTCTGTTTTGTCTGATAAAAGTATATCTACTCCAGCTTTCCTTTGGATTCCATTTACATAGAATATCTTTTCCCAACTCTTCATTTTTCAGCTGCATTTATCCCCTTACATCTAAAGTGAGTCTTACAGGTAGCCTATAGAGGGGTCTTGTTTCTTTTATCCATTCAATCTGTCATTTTCTTGGAGAAATTAATGCAATTATATATTTAAAGTAATTATTGGCAGGTATGTGCTTATTTCCATTGTGATAATTATTTTCTGGCTCTTTCTGTAGTTACACTTTGTTTTCTCTTGTTCTCTTTCTTTGTGGTTTGATGACTTTCTTAGTGGTATGCTTATATCCCTTTCTCTTTATATTTTGTGTAGTTAGTATAAATTTTTGCTTTGTGGTCACTCTGAGGCTTACATGTAACAACTCAGGTCTCTAACACTATTTTAAGTTGTTCACATTGTAAAGCTTATTACCCATGATGTTTTACGTTTTTCATGTGACATTTTCTCTTAATCTTGTGTGCCCTTTAACCATTATAATTACACTTATTTTTACTACTTTTGTCTTTAAATCTTCATACTTACTTTATAGGTGGTTAATCCACTCTATTTACCTTTCCAGTGAGATTTATTCTTTTGTATTTTTTCTTAATACTAATTAGTGCCCTTTTATTTTCAGCTTAAGTAAGTTCTTTTAAAATGTCTCCTAAGATCAGTTAAGTGGTGATGAATTCCTTTAGCTTTTGCTTGTCTGGAAATTCTCTCTTTTAAAATCACACCTAAGAAATTTACTGTTGATTTTAGATAAGCAACACATAACCAAATTTCCTCAATAATGCCCGAAATGATTTCTTGCCATGATAAGTATACTCTTTAATCCCTGTTATCTCTTGTATCCATCCAGCAATCTCTCCTCTGATAATTATCAGTTTGTTCTCTATAGTCAAGAGTCTGTTTCTTGGTTTGTCTCCCTCTTTTTCCCCTCTTTGCTCATTTGTTTTGTTTACATTCCAGTATGAGATGATACACTATTTGTCTTTCTCTGACTAACCTATTTTACTTTGCACTATACTCTCTAGCTTCAAATAAACAATCTTTAAAACATATATATATATATACTCTTTAGCTTCATCCATGTTGCTACAGATGGAAAGATTTGAGTTCCTTTTTATGGCTGAATAAGATTTCTTTCTCTCTCTCTTAAGTAAGCTCCATGCCCAGTGTGGAGCTCAACATGGGGCTTGAACTCAAGACCTGAGCTGAGGCTTAACCAACTGCGCTACCCAGGCACACCTTAAGTAATAATTCATTATGTGTGTGTGTTTGTGTATACACACACACAATGAATAATACGTTCACATATTTCACTTATATGGATAGAATAGAGAGTCTAGAAATAAACCCACAATTATATGGTTAACTAATCTTTAACAGAGGAATATACATATATATATATCTCACTTATTCATCTATTGATAGACATTTTAGCTGCTTTCACAGTTTGACTATTGTAAATAATTCTGCTATAAACGTAAGAGTGTATACATCTGCGTGAATTAGTGGTTGTGTATTTTTTTGCGTAACAACCCAGTTAGTGTGAATGCTGTATTGTAGGACAGTTCTATTTTTAACTTTTTTAAAAACTTTTTTTAAAGCTTTATTTTATTTATTTATTCATGATAGAGAGACAGACAGAGAGAGAGAGAGAGACAGAGACATAGGAGGAGGGAGAAGCAGGTTCCATGCCGGGAGCCCGACGTGGGACTCGATCCTGGGACTCCAGGATCACGCCCTGGGCCAAAGGCAGGCGCTAAACCACTGAGCCACCCAGGGATCCCCTATTTTTAATTTTTTTGAGGAACATCCATTCTTTCATGGTGACTGTACCAGTCTGCATTCCCATCTGCATGAGGGTTCCTTTCACTCCATCCACATTCTTGCCAACCCTTGTTTCTTTTGTTTTTGATTTTAGCCATTCTGACAGGTGTGAGATGATATCCCATTGTAGTTTTAATTTGCATTCTCCTGATGATGAGTGATGTTGATCATCTTTTCATGTCTGTTGGCTATCGATACGTCTTTTTTGGAGAAAGGTCTATTCATGTCTTCTGCCCATTTTTAAACAAGATTATTTGTGGTTTTGGTGTTGAGTTGTATAAGTTCTTTATATATTTTGGATACTAACCCTTTAACAGATATCAGTTGCAAATACCTTCTCCCATTCAGTAGGTTGTCTTTTTGTTTTGTTGATCATTTCTTTTGCTGTGTAGAAACTCTTTATTTTGACGTAGTCTCAACAGTTTATTTTTTGCTTTACTTCTCCTTGCCTTAGGAGACCTACCTAGAAAAATTTTAAAGAAATGAATGCTTGCGTTCTTTGCTAGGGTTTTTATGGTTTCAGGTCTCACATTTAGGTCTTTCATCTATTTTGAGTTTATTTTTGTGCATGGTGTGACAGGATGGTCTAGTTTCATTCTTTTGCATGTAGCTGTCCAGTTTTCCTAATACCATTTGTTGAGGAAGCTGCCTTTTTCCCATTGTACATTTATTCTTTGTCAAAGATTAATTGACCATATAATCATGGGTTTATTTCTAGGTTTTCTATTCTGTTGATACATGTGTCTGTATTTATGCCAGTACTCTGATTACCACAGCTTTGTATTATAACTTTGAAATCTGGAATTGTGATACCTCTAGTTTTATTTTTCAAGAATGCTTCGGCTATTCAGGGTCTTTTGTGGTTGCGCACAAATTTTAGGACTGTTTTAGTTCTGTAAAAATTGGTATTTTGACAGGGATTATATTCAATCTGTAGATTGCTTTGGATATAGTACAGTATAGTATATAATTTTAATTATATTTGTTTTCCAATCCATGAGCATAGAATGTCTTTCCATTTCTTTGTGTCATCTTCCACTTGTGAAAAACTTTGTCAGGTAGGGTATTCTTGGATGGCAGTATTTTTTTTTCTTTCAGCCTTTTGAACATAAAATGCCAATTCTTCTGGCCTGCAAAGTTTCTGCCAAAAAATCTGCTTATACATCTATGTGAGGTCATTTGTATGTAGTAAGTTGTTTTCCTCTTGCTGCTATTCTTTTGATTTTTCATTTTTGCTGTTCTGTTTGAGTTCCATGCCTTGTCTTCAAGCTGACTGATGCTTCTGCTTCTAGTCTCATGCTGAATGCCTCTACTGTATTTTTCAGTTATTCTATTCTTCATCTCAGTGACTTCTACTTGGTATCTTTCTCATATGTTCCATCTCTTTGTTGAAGTTCTGTGTTAATCCATTCTTCTTTCCAGTTTGGTGAGCAAGATCTTTGAATTCTTTAATAAGTAAATTACTTCTCTATTTCATTAATTTTTTCCCCAAGTTTTATCTTTTTTTCCCCCATTTGGAACATATTCCTCTTTTCATTTTACCTGACTCTCCGTATCGGTTTCTATATTGCAGATGACACCACAGCCTCTTCCAGTCTTGAAGGAGTGGCCTTGTGTAGAAGACGAAACTTGTTATTCAACTCTGTCTCAGTGCTTGGGTGTCTTTCAAACTTTTATGCTTGTCTAAGCAGCCTATTACATTTTTAATAGCTTCCAGTAGCTGAGGATATGCCATGACCTGTCATTGTCCTGGAGGGGGAGATGATTTCAGCACCTAGATTTAGGCTGACTAGAAGCCAGACCTTCAGGCATCAGTTTTTAAAAGTATGCAAATATATGTAGTCCTGTGAAACCACACATGTAAGCCCCTGCTGGCCATTAGAACTAGGCAATCTGGAGGTATCCCCTGTGTGGCAAAGAGATCAGGGCTCCAGATGAGTGTAACAGGTCTTCTCTGGGTGACAGATCTGAAAGAGGTCCCTCCCTCAGGCCAAAGCCCAGACTGAGCAAAGAGGCCTCCTTCACAGAAAGACTGGGGAGTGGTGCCTCATTCTGCTTTCTGTGCAGTGCCCTGGGGGTGGTAGCCTACTAGTCTGTCAAGAACCACCTTTCCAAGTGCCACAGTCCCATGGGTCCCAGGAATGCCAGTCCTCTACCTACCCTTACCCCAGCCACAAGAGCCAGGTGATCAAATGCTGTTCCCTGGAAGGCAGCTGCAAAAACTGGGGCATCAGATGCATGTATAGCTCCCCTCCAGGAGACACTGGCACTTGAGAGCATAGCAGAGTGAGCTCAAAGATAGGATCCTCTCCTACAAAAGAATTCTCTGGAAAGAATTATAGTCAGCCCCAAGATATGTATTTAGTTAGCAGTCTGCCGTCACAATGATTAGTTAATAATCTTCCTTCACAGGAAGACTGAGCTCCTAGGTCTGATGCCTCTTGCTGTGGCCTAGGGGGCATAGCTGTTAAGGAAGTTTCCTCATTGATTACAGTTCTGTGGGACCCATAAGTGTAAGCCTTACTAGCCACCAGAGCCAGGCAATGCAGTGATGTATTCTGGCAGCAGTTGCAAAAACCGAGGTGCCAGATGGGATATAAGCTCCTTTCTGGGTGACAATATTACAGTGCCACAGAACAAGGAACACATGCCTCTTGGCCTCTGTAGCCAGGAGATGAAGAGTGCAGCCTATTTAATGTAATTATTGATTTAAACACTTAGGTTTAAATCTATACTCCTATTTTGTCTCATCTCTTCATTATAACTTTTGTCCTCTTTCTCCCATCTTTTGTATTCAATGATTTTATGAGTTTTATCTTACTGCCCCCTTATTAGCCTTCTTTATTTCAGTAGTTGCTTTAATGTGTATATCTTTAACTGATAATCTACCTTCAAATATTTTACCACTTCATATATAAAACCCTTAAAATAGTATATATTTCCACTTCTCTCATTGTCTTTTTTTTTTTAACATATAAATGACACTCCATATCATTCTTATTTAAATGGATATATTAGTTTGCTAAGACTGCTATAACAGAATACTGCAAATCGAGTGGCTTCAACAGAAATGTACTTTGTCACAGTTCTGGAGTATAGAAGTCTGAGATCAAGGTGTCTGCAGAATTGTTTGTTCTGAGGGAACAAAAAAATCTGTTCATGCCTTTCTTCTAGTTACTGGTTGTTTGTTGGCAATCTTAATATTCTTTATTTGTAGAACCACCACCCCTCTGCTTTCACATGACATTCTGTGTGTTAGGTTTCTAAGCCAGAATTTCTCCTTTTTATAAGAATACTACAATCAAACTGAGTTAGGTCCCACCCTAATGACCTTATTTTAACGTAATTATCTCTGTAAAGACCCTATCTCCAATAAATTAACATACTGGAGGTTAGGACTCCAACATATCTTTGCAAGGAGGAACAGGACAGAATTCAACCCATAATAATGGCCGGTTAATAAAAAAAAAAAAATTACATTTTTTTACAACTACATAGTTCTCACTTCCTGTATTCTTCATCATTTTGTGTAGATCTGTATTTCCACCTGGTTGAAGTATTTCTTCCTTAACATTTCTTGTAAGGTAAATTGGCTGATGTTAAATCCTTGAAGCTTTTGAATGTCTGGAAAAAAAAAATCTTTGCCTTTATTTTTGAAAGACAATTTTGCTGTGTATGGAATTCCTGGTGACAAATTATCTTTTAGTATTTACCTTTTTTAAAAAATATCTGTCTGCTTTTAAGACTTTCCCTTTATCATTGTTTTGATTTTTGTGTGTGTGTGTGTTGAGGGTAAATGATGATTACCATGTCCCTTGGTGTAATTTTGTTTCTTGTGTTTATGGATTTGTTAAGCTTCTTGGATTTGTGGACTTATAGATAGCTTTGATCAAATTGGAAAATTTTAGGCCATTATTTCTTAAATCTCTTTGCCTTGTGGGAGAGACTCCAATTATGCTTGTATTTGGCCACTTGATATTATTATTATTTGAGAGAGACAGAACAAGAACGAGTGGGGGAGTAGGGTAGCAGGGGCAGAGGGAGAAGAGGAACATGGGACTTGATCCGAGGACCAAAGGCAGAAACTTAAATGACTGAGCCACCCAGGCGCCCCGGCCACTTGATATTATCTCATTGCTCACTGATGTTCTTCCAACTCAAATTCTTCTGGTGTTTAGTTTTGAGTAGTTTCTATTGTCACGTCTTCAATTTAACTTTTCTTATGTTCTGTATCTCTATAAACTTTTTGTACTTAAACAATATTGTCATACTGTGCCTATATTAATGTCCTTGTTTCCTAATTTTAACATCTATGTCAGTTCAGGGTTAATTTTTGTTGATTATGGCCAGTTATTTTTTTATTGGATGTCCAATATGGTGGATTTTTACCCTATTGGGTGCTGGATGGCATTGTATTGCTATGAATATTCTTGAGCTTTGTTCTGGGATGTAGTTATATTACCTGAGACACTTTGATCTTTTTGGGTCTTCTAAGATTTATTAGGTGGGACTGGACCACTATTCAGTCTAAGGCTAATTATTTTCCAGTACTTAGATAAGACTCATGTATACTCTACTTAACGGACTGTGATTAGTTTTAGGTTTCCAGTATGGTTGATGGGAACAGGTACCATATATAACCCTGAATCCTTTTGAGTGTAGTTTGAGTCACATGTAGCTTTCTCACACATGTCATGTACTGTTCAGTATTCAGTTGAGTACACAAGGAGGACTCTTCACCTTCAGAACTCTGAAGTTTTCCCTCTGTGCAGCTCTCATATAATCAGTATTCTGTTCTCAGAATCCTAGCTGCCTTGTGCCCTTCAGGACTCTAAGCTTTGTCTCCACAACTCAGGGAAGCCGCTGGGCTTTGCCTGGTATTCTCTCTTTCTGTGTCATGTACTAGAAGTTGTCTAACGCCCAAATGCTGGTGCAAGAGTAGGGCTCAACTCATTTGTTTTCAGTGATCACTGTCCTTTACTACCTGATATCCCATGTTTTGTAAATTATTTACATTTTGTCCACACTTTGTGGTTTTAGGTAGGGGAAAGAGCAAACTGGTTTTTGTTACTCCATCTTGGCTGGAAGTAAAAGTCTCTTTGTTTTAAAATCAGTTACAGTATTCTGAAACTGTAGAAGTCTGATTCTACTCCTGAACTTAAATCATTTGGAAGGCAAAAGAACTGCTATATTTAAGAGTTTAAAGTTTAAAGTTACGGTTCTCTATATAAACAAATTTAACATTTATTTGAGCCCAAAGTTTAGAGCAAATAGTTGTCATGTTTCAGCAGTCCCTAAAGGACCTCTCTAATGTGTCTTGAGGAAAGAAGAAAATCCATGTACTAAAGCGAAATGCATTTTAAAAGTATAGGTCCTGATGGTACAGGAATTCTTTGCAGTGATAAGCTAAGAACAGATGTTTTAACATAAAGCAAACATTTGTCCACTTTTTCAGAAGTAGAGATAATATAATAGGTTGTTAGCATTTTTTAAATCAAAATTCAAAAGATTCATATGAAAGTTGAATCTCCATGAAGGAATTTTTTTAGTAATAATGGCAAACATTTCTTTAGTACTCACTATGTAATAGGTACTCTGCTAGGTGTTTTAAATACTTAACTAGACATTAATGGTCATTACTAACCCCATCACACAGATAAGAGAACAGGCTCAGAGATGCAACCTCAGGATGAAAGTAAGATTCTATTCTTTTATTCAAGATGTATTTAATGAGTACTTCATGTGCTAGGCACTCTTCTAGATGCTAGGACTATAGCAGGAGAGTGAAAAATTTATACTGTTACACATATTCTAACATTAAAAATGCAATTTGTAAAAATTTTTGGTGCCTACTGCTTTAAGAAAAAAATTTAAAAGCAGAGGAACTATTTTAAGTACAAATAACTGGGATTTAATAAGGTTTTAACTGTCTCAAAAGCCCTTGCTCTTGACATTCCATAATGGCTCTACATCATAGTACACTTCAGAAAAGGATACCTCAAACAAAAAGCCCAAACCTTACAGCTATCTGGAAATCTTTGCAATCTACTAAAGTCTCTTGATTACAACAATGGATAAACAGGGAACAAAATAAATAAAACCAGTATTATTTTGACCAGTACCATACTTGTCAAGTAAATGACCAAAATTTTCAAGGAACATACATTTGCTTTTGAACAGAAACTTTTTACCAACTTGTTCTTAGAAAACAAGAACACTTGTTTTTTCAGGATTGTAAAGACAATGCTTTTCCTTTATTAATATCTTTAAGTTTCAAACTAAACAGAACTATGCATACCTCTACAGCAGGTACGATGTCTATGCCAACAGTTAGAAATTCTTCAAACTTCAGAAATGGGTTAAAGCAGCTGCCAACATCAAGTAATCTGATCTTTCCTGAGGTCTGTAGCAACCTAAAAATAGATGATTTTCAGTTTGCCTTTTATAGGATAAAGAGTATAAGAAAAAAATTCAAATTTATTATATAATTCATAAATTTAAAAATTACTGAGTGCCCTAAAGACCTTTCTTTTTTTAAATGTTTTTTTTAAATTTTTATTTATTTATGATAGTCACAGAGAGAGAGAGAGAGAGAGAGAGAGAGGCAGAGACACAGGCAGAGGGAGAAGCAGGCTCCATGCACCGGGAGCCCGATGTGGGACTCGATCCCGGGTCTCCAGGATCGCGCCCTGGGCCAAAGGCAGGCGCCAAACCGCTGCGCCACTCAGGGATCCCCCTAAAGACCTTTCATACATGTGGGTTATAAGTACCAATAATACCATATCTGAAATTAAAACTGAATAATGAAAAAACATTAATTCATTTAACATGCTACGGCAGGCTTTTTAAAAAAGGTAAATTATACTTTTTAAAGGAAAAATTTAGGGCAGCCCAGGTGGCTTAGCGGTTTAGTGCCGCCTTCAGCCCAGGGCCTGATCCTGGAGACCCGGGATCGAGTCCCGTGTCAGGCTCCCTGAATGGAGCCTGCTTCTCCCTCTGCCTGTGCCTCTGCCTCTCTCTCTCTTGAGTCTTTCATGAATAAATAAATAAAATCTTTAAAAAAAAAAAAAAGAAAGAAAAATCTAGATTAGCAAGATAAAAAAAAGTGAGGCATTGTTTTACATTTTTTCAAATGTCTTTAATGCCTGGCTTAATAGAAGACAGATGAATTCTCATAAGGGCTTTTGTGTTCAGGCTGTTGTAACACCATATGCCATGTAGTTTGGAAAACTCCACTCTACACTCAATGAAAGAAACAGTAAATAAAGACAAATGACATCTTAGTGTTATTAAAAATAATTTTTCACCCACAGAGATCCTGGAAGGGTCTCAAATCCCCAGACCACACTTTGGAAACTGTCCTTATAGATAAAAGAATGCATTCACAAATCAAATTTCACTAGTCAATCTAACAGTGTCCTTGGACTTCACTTTAATTTGCCCCAGTAATTTAAAGGGAACAAAGACAACATCATAAAGAGAATAGTATTTTTAAAGTTACGAAAAATTATGTCCAAGAATTTTCCTCATATTCAAAAGTAGTCATTTCTGGTTTTATCTTCTTTTTTCTATTATTGTATAATCAATCTATATAGCAGCAAGGATAACAGTGGATTTTATTGGGCTCAAGCCTGTAGTCCTAGTGATCAGACAGTAAAGGAATAATAAAATTAAACTTCAGATATATTCCATTACCATTAATAAGATAATTTCCTTTAAGACATTTGAGAACAAATTGTAAAAATAAAGGAAAGAAAATATAGGAGAATAATTGGGTAAAAACAAAATCTTGGCTCTTTGAAGTATAAGGGGCAGAAGAAGCTATCCAGCTTCTCTTCCTTATACTGTGACTACCACTTTCCTTTCGATCTACTGGGAGATGTTAAACTACAGACAGAAGGTTAATCTCCTGAAAAAGGCACTATAAATCAAAATAACAAAGTTTATTTTTTTCAGAAAAGGAACGCAGTAAATAGGGGTTACATTTTTTACGAAGAGCATGATACCCTAACATTTTAGAGATCTGATTATAAATGATATAGGACCCATTTGATAGAGTATATGGCAGGGTGTAATATGAAAAAAAAACCAATATGAACTGATTAAGAACTCATGTGAAGAAGAGCTATGAGGGTATAAGGAAATAACTCGAGGGCCTTCACTCTCTATATTTGTAAAAAGACTCAATACCTCTGATAATGACATCCAGATGAAGGTCAGTTCTTACAAGGAATAGGTAACAATTCTGCCAGTGAAAAGAGCAGCTCCAAGAGGTAATTTCCAGTACTGCAGTCATTCAGGAAGCAGATTAATATGTATAGTTTGGGTAATGGATATGTAAAAAAAAAAAATCTATAAAGTTGAATTAAGTTTGGTGATACCTGAAGTATCACAATACACTAGGTTCCAGGGAAGAAAGATGCCAGCAAAACTTATGTGGCACAGGTTCCAAGCTGCTAAACGGAGCAAGATCCAGTAGACAGGGGCCATAGAAATGCCTGGCTTTTAGCTGATATTCGCTGCTGAATTAATACAAGTTTGAATACCCACATCATAACCAGTTAGAATAAATGAAAATCTGTAACAATAAGAACATTATATACACTATATAATTATATACACTATATAACTCTAGCCTCAAGTAAAGATTACAGGGACTAAGAATAAGAGTTCTAAAATCAGAGAGAATAGGATCAAAACCTGATTCTGTCCTTTACCTTTGTAAGATGGGGACAATTATGATATCCACACTTAAGAGTTGTTTCCAAGATTAAATGAGATAATGCATTTATAATGCTTGACCAGTATCTGCTATATGGCAAGTACTCAAAAATGGTAAATACTGTTAGCTATTAATGTTTATAGATGGAATTTTTTTTGTGATTTATCCAGTAATGATTTTCCTGAACATAGTAATAGCAGAATTTGCCTCATATTAAATTTTATACTAGTAGATTCTGGTAAACTGGCTAGCACATTTCTGATAGAAAATCTAACTTACAAGAAGCACTTTTTAAGAGACTATCTGGATGGAGTATTCTAAATCATTCAAGTCAATTCAACATTATGATACAATAACCAATAACTGTATCATGGATTTATTCCCAGTATGTACTTAAGTCCATTTCAAATTCTTTGGTTCAGCTCCTTACTCTTTTTATTTGCATCAAAGTAATTACCATCCAGGTCAAGAAATGAAATATCACCTACACCCTGAAAACATGACCCTCCCTGATGACATTCTTCATCCTTTTGTGTAATGGTAGCCACTATTCTAATTTTCATGGTTATCATTCTCTTCATTTCCTTTTATAGTTTTACTACCTATGACCTATGACATGCCTAAACAATACAGTTTTAGACTCTGCTTTGTGATTCTTCTTTCATTTAATGTTGTTTGTAAGAGTCATCTGTGATTCTACAGTTATTTCACATTCATTGCTGTATAGTAGTAAATTCATATACTATACCCCATCGGGATTTTTGACTAGAATGGCACTATGTGTAAAGATCATTTTGGGAGATTTCTCAGCTTTACCATACTGAGTCTTCTAATCCATGGGCATAGCATAGTTCTCCCTCTACTTAGCTATTTTTTTAATTGTCTCCCATATCTTTTGTTGGATTTGTATTTTTTGATGGTTTTATTGTTTTCCCCTTATGGATGTTATTTTTTTTTTTTTAAATCATGGTTCATTGCTAGTTACATAAAGGAAATCCATACTGTGACACAGTAATTAAAATGTTAAACACTATAGATAAAGAGAAAAGGAGCAAGAAAGAAGCAAAAAGTTATATACAAGGGAAACTCCATAAGGTAATCAGCTGATTTTTTTCAGCAGAAACTTTGCAAGCTAGACAGGAGATAGCATGATAGATTCAAAGAACTGAAAGGAAAAAACCTACTGCCAAGAATACTCTATCCCGCAAAATTATCATTCAGAATTGAAGGACACAGTTTCTCAAACAAAAGTTAAAGGAGTTTATTACCACTAAACCAGCCTTATAAGAAATGTTAAAGGAACTTCAAGTGGAAAAGAAAAGGCCTTAAGTAGAAGAAAATTATCAATAAAAAGATGTAAAATATGACAACATATATAACACAGAGGAAGATGGTAAAAAAGTTCTTTTAAAATGTGTTCAAACTTAAGTGACTATCAAGACTGTTATATACTTAGGATGCTTTATATAAACCCCATGGTAAGCATAAACCCAAAACCTATAATAGATTAAAGAGAAAATCAAGCATAATACTACAGAAAGTCTTCAATCACAAAGAGAGCAAGAGAAGAAGGAAGAGAGAACTATAAAATACAGGAAAATATTACCAAAAATGACAAGCAGCACACACCGATCAATAATTACTTTAAATGTAAATGGTCTAAATGCACCAATTGAAAGATGAAGGACAGCAGAATGGATAAGGAGACTCATTTCATACTTACATACAGACTGAAAATGAAAGGATGAAAGATACTCCATCAAATGGAAGCGGGGGGTGGGGGGAATAAAGGTCAGGTGATAATACTTTTATCACACAAAGTAGATCTTCAAACAGAGACTAACGCAACACAAGGGCAATACATAATGATAAAGAGGCAATCCAACAAGAGGATATGTAATTGTCAATATGCACTCTCAACACTGGAGCACCTAAAGCAAGTATCTGAGAGTAACATAACAACAGAAGGACTTTAACACCCTACCTACATCAATGGATAGAACACCCATATACACAGAACATTTAATCCCAAAAGCAGAATACATGTTCTTTTTAAGTGCACAGGAAACCTCCAGGACTGATCACACGGTAGGCCACAAAACAAATCTCAAATTTAAGGTTGAAATCATATAGTGTATCTTTTCTGACCATGACTATATTAAACTAGAAATCAATCATAAAGAAAACACTGGAAAAAACACAAGTGGAAATTAAACAACATGCTAATGAGTTGCCAATGAGTTGATAAATCAAAGGTACATGGAGAAAAATGGAAACAAAACCACAATGGTCCATATAAAGTCTACCACAAACAATAAAAATCTTAATCTAACCTAAACCTAAAGAAACTAGGTAAAGAAGAACAAAAGTCAACGTTTATAGAAGAAAGGAAATAATAAAGATTGGAACACAAACGAATGAAAGACCCAACAAAGGAAAACATCAATAAAACCAAGAGGTGGTTCTTTGAAAAGAGAAACAAGCTCTGGCTTGTCTGGCTAAAGGTTTGTCAATTTTATCAAGGAGAAAAGAGGATTCAAATAAATAAAATCAGAAATGAGATAGAAGTGACAAGAAATTTTAAGATAATATTATAAAAAATTATATACCAAAAATTGGACAACCTAGAAAAAAATGGATAAATTCCTAGAAATATACAATCTTCCCAAACTAATTAAGACATAGAAAGCTGAACACATTGATTTCATTACAAAACAAAAAAACCCCCAAAAAACCAGCTATTCAAAAAAAAACTCCCAACAAACAATAATTCAGGACTAGATGGATTCACATGAGAATTCTACCAACATTTAAATAAAAGTTAATACCTGTTCCCTTCAAACTATTCCAAAAACTTGACTAGGAAGAAAGATTCCTAAATTGATTCTACAAAGCCAACATTAGCCTGATATCAAAACCAGACAGAGACTACAACAATGGAAAACTATATGCCAACATCCCTGATAAACATAGATGAAAATATCCTCAACAAAGTATTTTTTTTATTTGCACCTCAACAAAGTATTGACAAACAGTTGTATCCAACAATCCATTAAAAGGACCAGTCACCATAATCAAGTGGGAAGTATTTCACAGTGATGGAAGGATGCTCCAATATTTGCAAATCAACATAATAAAACACATCAACAAAAAGGATAAAAATCTTAAGAGATGCAGGAAAAATGCCTGAAAAAGCTCAACATCTGTTTGTGATAAAAACTTTTTGTCAGTTTAGAAGGAAAAAAACCTCAATATAATAAAGGCCATATATGAAAATCCCACAACTAACATCATACTCAATAGTGGAAAAGCTTTCAGTTTTAAGATCAGGAAGGAGGCCAAGGATGTCCACTCTCATCACTTTTATTCAACATAGTAATGAAAATCCCAAGTACTGAAATCACATGAGAAAAAGAAAAAGCCATCTACATTGGTAAGGAAGATGTATAAAACTCTCATCATTTGCAGATGACATGAGAGTATAAATAAAAACTACTAGAATAAGTGAATTCAGTAAAGTTTCATGATACAAAATAAATACACAGAAATTGGATGTGTTTCTATACACTAATAACAAAGTAGCAGAAAAGAAATTAATAATCCTTTTTACCATCACACCCATAAGTATAAAATACCTAATAAACGTAACCAATGAGGAGAAAGACCTGAACTCTGGAAATTATAAAACATTGCTGAAAGAAACTGAAGACAACACTGACTAATGGAAAGATATTCCATGCCCATGAAAGAATACTGCTGTTTTGCTAATACTGCTAAAGAAAACATCCATACTGTCCTAAGCAATCGATAGCTTCGATGTAATCCCTGTCAAAATACATTTTTCACAGAACTAGAACAAATAATATTAAAATTTGTATGGAATCACAAAAGACCTGGATGAATCTTGAGAAAGAAGAAAAAAAATGAAGGTATTACAATCCCAGATTTCATAATAAACTACGAAGCTATACTAATCAAAATAGTATGGTACTGGCACAAAATCAGACACATAGATCAATAGAAAAGAGTTCAGAAATCAATGCAAACTGAAATGGTCAATTAATCTACAACAAAGAAGGCAAAAAATATACAACAGAAAAAAGACCATCTCTTCAATAAATGGGAAAACTAGACAGCTACGTGCAAAATAATAGAACTGGACAACTTTCTTACATGATACACACCAAAAAACTCAAAACTGATTATGATTTCATGTCTCACATTTAAATCTTTAAAATTCCCGAAAGAAAACATGGGTAGTAATTTCTTTGACATGGGTCCTAGCAACATTTTTGCAGTTCTGTTTCCTCAGGCATATAACTCAGCACTAAGAAAACCCAAATAATCCAATTAAAAAATGGGCAGAGGACCTGAGTAGACATTTTTCCAAAGATGACACACAGATGGCCAGCCATACACATACATGAAACATGTTCAACATCACTAATTTGGGAAATGCAAATCAAAACACAGTGAGCTAATTAACTTATATTTGCCAGAATGGCTAGAATCAAAAAGACAAGAAATGACAAGTGTTGGCAAGGATGTAGAGAAGAAGGAACCCTTGTGCACTGCTGATGGGAATGCAAACTGGTGTAGCCACTATGGAAAACAGTATGGAAATATTCAAAAAATTAAAAATACCATATGACCCAGTAATTTCACTGCTGAGTATTTACCCAAAGGAAATGAAAACATGGATTTGAAAAGATACTATGCACCCCTATGTTTACCATAGCATTATTTACAATAGCCAATATATGAAAGCAATCTGTGTCCACTGGCAGATGAATGGATAAGATGTGGTGTCTGTCTCTAAGTGAGAGAGTATTAGCCATAAAATAGATTGAAGTCTTGCCAATTATGACAACATGGATTGACCTGGATGATATTGTGCTAAGTGAAATAAGTCAGTCAGAGAAAGAAAAATTTCATTTACACCTGAAATCTAAAGAGCAAATGAATCAACAAACAAAACAGACCCATAAATACAGAAAACAAACTGATGGTTGCCAGAGGAGGAGGGGGCCATAAAATGTGTGAAGCAGCAGTGAGAGATACAGGCTACCAGTTATGGAACGAGTAAGTCCTAGGGATAAAAGGTATAGCGTAGGGAATATACAATCAGTGGTACTGTGATTGCATGGTATGGTGCCAGATGGTAGGCATACTTGTGGTAAGCATAGCCTAAGGTTATAGAGTTGTCAAATCACTATGTTGTCCATCTGAAACTAATTGTGTGTCAACTATATATCAGTTAAAAAAATAGTGAATATACTCCTTTGACTTCTATTTGTTCCATAAATTTTTATAAAACATTTTTATAAAAGATACAGGTATTGTTGAAATAAACACTTCTTTGCAGTTTTGGGCTATACTTTCTATATTTAGCCATCAGAGCAAGTTTTTAAATCATGTTCAAATACTCTATAGTCTTACTGCTTTTTAATGCTTGCGCTCTCAGTTCTTGTTAAAAGTCATCCATTTGTTTTTAAGGAAGAAAGATCTCTGTAAATTGATTTGAAAGGATATTATTATTTTCATTTTTGCAAAAAAAAAAAAAAAAACCCTCAGGATAGAAAACCAGATTTAGTAAAACCTCAGAGGATTTGGAAACAAGGTTCATGTTTTAAGGAAGGGATGGGACATCTAAATACACTTTCCTTTGTACCTCTACTTTGTAGTTCAGACCTTTTAAAGTCTGTAATGTTTTACCTATTCAAAAAATAAAATTAGATCATAGGGAGAAAAACCAAAACAAAAAGAAGGGAAAGTAAGGAATCTAGCTAGCTATGCATCAAGTAACAGGAAGAAAAAAAAAAATTAGTGGCTTCTGCACATAGCTTTCTGACTATGATAATTTAAACAGGAAATATTTTAAGAACAAAAAATAAGAAATCCTGACTTTTACTTAGTATGTTGTTTTACTGACTGGTACAGTAAAAAAAGGAAGTTGTTCTTTAGAGAAGAATGAGAACTTATAAATGTTTAAGCTAGTAAGATATTGAAAAATTACCATTTTCTAACAACTACAGTACAACAACCTTGATGTAGGCAAAATCATTAATGGATGCTAAAGCCACTGGTGGAAATTATTAAGGAATAGGAAATGCACTCAGTCTTCATGTATAACCCCACAGAATACAGAAACCTTTATCGTGAAGAAAGCTGGTAAACACCACTTTAGTCAAATGATAAAATTTAACATCACCGAGAATGGGACAAATGGACATGTGCCCTGTTACTGAGAACACAGTATCATCTGTGTAGTATGCCTATCAAATATGTTTATCACAAATCCCTATACCAAGGGAATTTCTAGATTAATGAAACCTAAGAGATAATTCAATTAAAAATAGTATGTAATCTTTGGTACTCGGATCAAACCACCAATTTATAGTTACAAATATTATTACAACACTGGAAAACTTGGATATGAACTCTTTTACATAACTATACCAGTGTTAATTCCTGAGTGATGATAATTGTATTGTGGCTGTGTAGGCAAATGTCATTGATCTCTGGTGATACTTCAACCCTAAATACTTGAGCATGTAACTCAAATGAGTTCAGAAACAAACAAGAAGATAAACGTATCTACAAACATAGACATGAAACAAATATAGCAAAATATTAACTATTAATGAGTCTTAGGTAATGAATATAAAGGCATTAGCTGTAGCACTCAAAATTTTCCTTAGAAGTTTGAAATTTATCAAACTGTAATAATGGGAAAAATCTCCCTAAAATGATTGTAGATTTATCTGTCAATTTTTGTTACAGTTTAAAAAAATTAAAGCTACAATATTAGGCACACACAAACATTGTTGTATTTTCCTATAACATCATACCTTCTATCATTTTGAAAAAATCTTTATCTCTAGAAATATTTATTCTAAAGTCTTATGCTTTAGATTATGTCTCTCATAGCAGTATAAACTGGGTTTTTAAATCTAGTCTGATAATCTTTTAACCAGAGTATTTTAGGTCATTTAAAAAAATTATTTATTTGAGAGAGACAATGCAAACATGGGGGTGGGGGGAGTGAGAGAGAAACTCAAGCAGACTCTTCACTGAGCCCGGGGCCTCATGCACGGGGCTCAATCTCAAAGCCCCGAGGTCACGACCTGAGCTGAAACCAAAAGTCGGATGCTTTAACAGACTGAGCCACCCAATTGCCCCTAGACCATTTACTTTTGATGTGATTTACTGTCATATGTTGATATATCTATTTTCTTACTTTACACTTTTCATCTGTTCTACTGTTCTGTTTCTATTCTCCTATTCCTTAGAATCACTTTGGGAGCTTTAAAATCACTCAGATATCCTGATTTAATTGGTGTAGGATGATGTCCAGGCATTAGGATTTTTAACAATTCCCCAAGTGGATGTATTATATAGCTAAGGTTGAGAACTGGTTTTGGATTTTTCCTTTAAAAATTTCACAACTATATATATTTTTTCATTTTGCTGATTTGAAAATCCTAGTTTCTATTCTTTTAGGAAAATGCATATTTAACTACTGAATAAATATAGCCTTCTCTTAGACCATACAAAGGCTTCAGGAATTTAAATCTGTTACACACAACTAATGTTAATTTTTCTGTGTATTCTATTTATATATGTTTAGACTTACCAACATGTTGACCAGTTTTTTGGTTCTTCATTCCTTCTTTCACCTCAGGCTTTCTATCTAGGATCATTTTCCTTCTGCTTGAAATACACCTTTAGATTTCTTTTAGTAAGGGTTTGCTTTCCCATTCTTTCCTCTCCTTCTGCAAGTCTGATAAGAAGTTAGATTTTCTCATCATTTTATCTTTTTTGTCTTTAACCATTTTAATTCTGTATTTTAATATTGTCTGTACATGACATTATGGATAATTTCACTCGATCTGTCTCACCCAATTTAATAATTCCTGAGTTAATTTATTACTCACTGAGTTATTGAGTATTAAGTTATTTGTTTGATGTTCTACACTGAGTTATTTTATTACTTCTAGAAGTTCTGTTTTTAAATTTTGGCTTTGCAAATGGTTAACAAGTCTTTAACGTTTCCAGTTCCTATAGAAATTGTCAAGCAATTCTCTTTTCTTAAGAGAGGAGGAAAAAAGGAAGAGAGAATTCTAAGCAGGCTCCATGTCCAAGTAGAGAGCCTGATGTGGGGCTTGATCTCACAACCACCCTGAAATCATTACCTGAGTGGAGATCAAGAGTTAGCTGCTTATCTGACAAAGCCACTCAGGTGCCCCTCTCTTCTAGTTTATTTTATAAATTTTTTTAAAAATAAATTCTAGTGTCTGAGGCCTTTCTAGATAGATCTGTTCTTGCTATCTACTGGCTTTACATTATATTGCACTTTGTTTCCCTACATGCTTAATTACTTTGAGGTGTTTACTTTTCTTACACGTGAAGATTTTTGAGCAGAAGTATTTATTTTTGCTTCTGGTAGGCAACCAGGAATACCACGAGAGTAGGACCACTTTCAACTAAATAAATTCAGAGTCAGATTTTTTTTTTGGACAAACTTGGTGATATAAATTTGGACTATGAGTGTGCTTGGGATGTCCTGTAGTTTCAACTTGTCAAAGTCTGTCATGCTCTGTGTGAATGGGGTAGATTTACTCTGGTTCATTCTTAAACTGCGAAAGCAGCTCTTTGGAGCTTCAATTCTAACAGTGGAGTATGAAAACCAGAGTTCAATTTTGCCAGTTTGGACAAATGCTCCCAGGACAAAGGCAGCTTTGAGCTATGCTTTCTGTTCTGGGTTTCTGCCAGAATTTGCATTTTGGTCTTATTAGTTCTTTGAAGTTTTTAAGACGATTTATCCAACATGTGAAAAAATTACTTTCAGGTTTGCGGGATTAATTACAATATCTAGGTAGCCATACTCCAGTTTAACTTTTAAAGTAGAATATAAGAACAGACAAAATTAACTTAGTATAAATGGTTGGCATAAAATCAGTTTGTGAGAGCCAATAGTTATAAAAAGATATTTAAACGGACACAACTAATATTTCATTATTGTTAACGGACATGAAAGTACTGTCATATGTGAAAACATCAGGTGTGCTAAGAGCAAAAGGAGGCTGTGAATAATCTATTATTAAATGACTAAAGTTTCTTCAAAAAAGGCTACAGAGCCAAGTGATCTTAACTGACAGACTTATATGTTACTATATACAATACATATAACATAGCAACTTTAGAATCAATTGTTCATTAAATAATTTACAGGGGTGTCTGGGTGGCTCAGCCTGTTAAGTGTCTGCCTTAAGCTCAGGTCATGATCCCTGGGATCATGCGGGCTCCCTGCTTGGTGGAGAGTCTGCTTCTCCCTCTGTCTTTGCCACTCTCTGTTACATAAGTATCTTAAAAAAATTTTTTTTAAACCTACAGTAAAGTACTAATTATAACACAAGTTCTAAGGAACTCCCTGGAAATGCATGCTCATTGTTACTAAATAAAGTTTTTAAACAAGTATTAACTTGACTGCAAAAAATATTTATGACATTAACATTATGTTGAATTCCAGTGACTATTCAAATAATCCAATTTTTGGATGAATAGGAGTTCTGAAAGGAAGAACCTAATATCATACAATCACGTGTGGCTTCCTCTTCTCAGAGATTCTTAAATATTTTTTGGATCATAAACCCCTTCAGCAATCTGGTGGATTGCTGAAGGGGTTTATGGATCCTCTTCCAAAATAATGCTTTAAATAAGTAAACTGAAATACAAAGGAATATACTGAAATTATCTACTGAATGTTTACTGAAATACTTAAAAACTGATGCAGTAACATGTGTTTCTTTAGTAAAATTAAATGAGGATGTAGCAATGAATCTAATAACTATAGTAATCTTAAAGTTGTGATGAGAATAAATAAGTGAAAAAACCAGAGATAGATTTTGCTGACTATAATAAGAAAACTGCTATATTTTAACTAGAAGTGACTGAAAGACTTTTTTTTGTTTTTCTCATTCAAGTCCATGGACTCTTCTAAATTCTATTTATGGACTGCCAATAATGGATTAAGTGCGAAATAAACTAAGCCTGGACAGGCCATTTTACTTAGATGAAAGCTGTCCAGTTGAAAGAAAATTATTTTGAAGGAATGGAGTACTTCCTTTCTAGAAAACCCATGGTGATTATGAGCTAAATTCATAACTCCTAACAATTATACAGGAATTCTCAGTAGGTATTGTTTATATTAACCTCAACCTGTGGCTTCACATTACTCTTTATACATTTTATTTACCTCATTCACAGCATTTTTCATATTGTAAAAACTATTTGTTATATTGCTTTTGTAAAGTACTATCCTTTTTGGATTATGGGCATTCTAGAAATTTACTGCAAACAAAATAGTTAAAATACCAAAAACAGATAAATGATTAAGTTTTGCAATTTCCCTTTAAATCACTACTTATAATTTTACCACAAAGGAAATAAACAAGGTTTCCATATTAATACTACGTAGAGCTATCCTGTTCTAAGAATTACCCTTAAAAAGAAAAAAAAAAAAGAATTACTCTTAATAAATTCTTATGGGATCACTTATCACATGGTCCAAAATAAATCAATCTTGTAAGTACTATTTTCACATTGAGATAATTTCTATTGATAAAAAAATTTTCTGTATTTGAAGTACCAATACTCCAAAATTCAAAAACAAATAATTACCACTAGTTTTGAAAATTTTTCATAGTATAAATTTGCTTGCAGGAAGAGCCCCTTTTATTTGCAAGTTAAATGGTGGTTAAGTATCTGGAATTTGAAACATTGGCCTAAACAAAGAAAGAAAAAATATCACTTAACAAAAGAAACACTTAACAGGATTTGATTAAAAAAATTTTTTTTCCCTGTATTGTACCAACTGAACCACTCTCCCTCACTGTAGCTGAAGGATCTGGAAATTTCAGTATCTTGGCATCCAAACCATATTTCAGAGAACCTTTTACTCACAGAATATAAAAAACAAAAGTTTGTATTAAAAAGCCATAATTATATGTAAATTATATATAATGAAGACGTTTAATACTAGTTTAGAAGTCATTTGAAAATAATTATCTAAACAGATTTCAAATTTTTTACCAAAAAAATTCAAGGACCTTTAGTATCATTTAAAAAATAGCTTTAAATGTATAGATGTGTAGAATATGACAAATATTTAATGAATACCGATTGTACCTATCTGCTTCCGGTTAGGAGTGTGAGAGAACAAGTTGAATAGGAGTACTGACACTCAAGGAATTGAGTATAATGAGGAAGACACCATGCAAATATATAACATGAATACAATGCAATGACTGCATTCTAGAGGAGTATACAAAATGTTACAGGGAGTAAAAGAACACTGGTGGAAAACACCATAGATGACCAACAGATATATGCAAAGACGTTCAACATCACTTAATAGGAAAATACGAATCAAAAATACAAGAAGATATCACCACCTCACACCTATCAGAATGGCTAAAATGAAAAACACAAAGAAATAAGTATTCGAGAGGATGTGGAGAAAGAACCCTTGTCACTGTTCGTGGGAATGCAAACAGTCACTGTAGAAAGTAGTATGGAGGTTCCCCAAAAATTAAAAAGCAGAACTACCATTTAATCTAGTAATTCCATTACCAGGTATTTACCCAAAGAACATAACACTAACTTATAAAAAGACATATGCACCCCTATGTTTAATGCAGCATTATTTACAATAGCTGAGATATGAAAGCAACCCCAGTGTCCATAATAGATGAATGGATAAAGATGTGCTATATATAGAACATGGTATTAGGTATAAAAAAAGGATGAAATCTTGCCACCTGTGACAATATGGATGAATCTAGAGTATAAGCAAAATAAGTCAGAGAAAGACAACTGTATCATTTCACTCATTTTAAGAAACAGCAAATAACAGTCTGTTGGTTTTTCTTTTTTCATTGTTTAACTATAAAGAACAAGCTGATGGTTGCCTTCTGAAGGGAAGTGGATGGGAAGATGGATGCAATAGGTGAAGGAAATTAATACACATCATGATGAGCACTGAGTAATATATAGAATTGCTAAATTACTATATTATACACCTGAAACTAAAATAATACTGTATGTTAACTATACTTGAATTAAAAAAGAACAGTATCAGAAGTCTGATACAATAAAAAAAGGTTCTGCAGACAGATAATAAAATTCCATCTTTACTCATGCTTTACTAACTAGTGACCTTAGATTTTTTAAAGATTTTATTTATTCATGAGAGACACCGAGAGAGACAGAGACACAGGCAGAGGAAGAAGCAGGCTCCATGCAGGGAGCCCGATGTGGAACTGGATCCCAGGTCTCCAGGATCACACCCTGGGCTGAAGATGGTGCTAAACTGCTGAACCACCCAGGCTGCCCATGACCTTAGAAATTTTAGTTATTATTTGGCATTTCAGTTTCCTCATCAATAAAATAAAAGGTTGGAATAGATGACCTGCAAAGGTCATTCTAAATTTTCGATCAGTTCTTGAAAGAATAAAATACCACTCCTTTGCCTGATTCAAACTTGTCTATGAACTTCTAACTGGAAATAATTAAATTAACAAAAATTAAGACTTCTTAGAAAAAAATTATAACCTAGTATATTTTATTTAAGGGCTAAATTTTATAAACATCTATCAGATTACATATCTAATAGCAGCAAAGCTCTAAGGGGCTCCTTTTTCAATATGTTGTATACAGAATATAAACTTGCGTAACTATGGCACTGCTAGATCCAAATATAATAACCAAAGGTTGCCTCTGTTTCAACATGGAGACAGAACAGAAAGGGACACTGTCACTGTGGAGGGAGGGAGGGGCCTCCATGCTCTCTACCAGGGTTCTTTATCTTTTCAAGTAGCAGACTCCTTTGAGTATCTGATGAAATCTATGGCTCTCTCCACCCCCTACAAACAATGTAAAGACACACATATCACATTTTGATATAATTCAGGGTGGTTCATGGGGCACCATGGGTGGTACAGTGGTTGAATGTTTGCCTTTGGCTCAAGTTGTGATCCTGGAGTCCTGGGATTGAGTCCTGCATCAGGCTCCCTAAAGGGAGCCTGCTTCTCCTTCTGCCTATCTCTGCCTCTCTGTGTCTCGTGAATAAATAACTCTGAAAAAAAAAAATTCAAGGTGGTTCACAGACTCCACTTGAATCATCTGAGTTTCCGTGCACAGGCAGTGATAATGAAGACAAGGGTTTACAGAATCATTATCTTAATCTGCTATAATTTAGCTGTAAGAACAGAAAACCACTAAACTAGCTTAAGCAAAATGATTTTTTTTAAATATGAAAAGATATATCTTGTGGAATTCAATTTTAAGAAGTACAGGTGGTCTTTATGAGAACAGAAAAGTTACTAGGAAGGTATTCTGTCTCCTTCCCTTCTATTTTTTTTTTAAGATTTTATTTATTTATTCATGAGAGACAGAGGCAGAGACATAGGCAGAGAGAGAAGCAGGCTCCATGCAGGGAGCCTGATGTAGAATTCGATCCTGGGACTCTGGGATCACGCCCTGAGCCAAAGGCAGGTGCTCAACCGCTGAGCCACCCAGGCATCCCTGTCTCCTTCCCTTCTAGAAAGCTGCCTCAGTTGCCTCCAAAATAATTTCTGGACTCCAACGACTAAAGTAGACCAAGTCCTGTATCCCTAGATCATATTATTAAAATGTAATTAGTTCTTACTTCAGGTTAGAATACTTAGCATTTACATACAGCCAGAATTACAAACTAGGAATATTAAGTAATATTTGTGATCCCATCTCTAAATTCACATTTTAGCATTCTTTGTTAGGATAAGCTCTTTAAATTCCCTTCCAAGACAACTATTACCCTCAGATAGCTCTTCTCAGGTTACACTTTCCATGCTCTTCCCATAGCAATTTATGACCTATCATAGCCATATAATTTTCTACTAAAACATCTCTACAAAAATTAACACCAAATTCAACCACAATAGACAATTTACCAAAATTAGGAATGTTCAAAAGGAATGTGGTGTAGGTATGGTAATATCATTAAATAGTTTTAATACATTTTGTGGTATATGACAGCAATGTAGAAATATGCTTATGTTTTCTGGAGAGTACTCTGGGGGTATTTGAACACATTTTAAAGAATGTACACTATATATAAAGCCATTTTTCCACATGCAAAATTTGAGGAAAGATTGGGTAATTAAAAAAATATTTTTTATCATACCTTATAGAAACAAAACAAAAAGGAATGGCTGAATTTATTAATGCTGATAAGGCAAATATGTGGAAAAATTAGCTCATTCTAATAAGAAAAATCTATGTAACAGGTCAAAAAGTTATTAGGAAGCAAATGACTTACTGAAGCACAACTTTTTCAACAAATAAAGTACTATTAGACTGACTTTTATTTTTAGCATGTCTACATTACCTCTCCTCATTTACATTCAGTCAGGTGATAAAACACATTGATTCGAAAACCAGATCTGGCAGGGCTCCTGGATGGCTCAGTTGGCTAAGCATCCAACTCTTGGTTTTGCCTCAGGATATGATCTTGTGGTTGTGAGATGAGCCTACCCTTGGGCTCCACACTGAGTGTGGAGTCTGCTTCAGATTCTCTCTCCCTTCCCCTCTGCTCCTCCCCCCACTTGCTCACACTCTCTCTGAAATAAATGAAAAAATAAAATATTAAAAAAAACACACAACAAAATTTGGCTAAAAAACTGATCTTTCATGCTTCCTTAAAGCCTCTTTGAAATTCCTCAGTAAATTTTCATTTTTTGGTTGGTTATACAGGGAATCTTAAAATTTCATTATTTGAAAACATTTTTAAAACTCAAGAATTCATAGTCTTAACTTCATTTGATAGCTCCTCATTCTTTACACAATAAAAGTGTTAAGGAAAATTCTTATTATAAGCAGAAATGGAAAGCCTATTCAAATAACTTTCCATTTAGATTTCCTATGTTGTTTTTTTACTTAATATTGTCTTTGATCTCTTTTCCAAAAACAGTTATGACTGTATTTCTTTACTCTTTTCCCCTCAATTCCCACCCTGCTTGGTTAAGTAGTTTAATAAGGAAATAACAGGATTTTATTTCCTACATAATTTTCTCTCTGGCATGCTGCCAGTGTCAACAACAGCATCTTAAACTTCTCAAGACATATTAAGAGGGAGATAACATACTCTGTACAATTTTTTACTCATTAGAAAAGAGAACCCGGCCATTTTTTTTTTTTTAATTTTTATTTATTTATTATTTATGATAGTCACAGAGAGAGAGAGAGGCAGAGACATAGGCAGAGGGAGAAGCAGGCTCCATGCACCGGGAGCCCGACGTGGGATTCGATCCCGGGTCTCCAGGATCGCGCCCTGGGCCAAAGGCAGGCGCCAAACCACTGCGCCACCCAGGGATCCCGAACCCGGCCATTTTTACCCAAGTGTGTAGTTTACCATTTTTTTTAAGTGCTTTCTACAGAGCTGCAGGTATTTTCTAGAGTCCAATTGAGGGCCAATAAAGGTAGACACGTGAGATACTGGGAGGCTACAACTTCTATATCCTTTGAGCAGATGATAAAATGTTTCTTCTTAAGAAAAGTTTCTATAGTTAAAATGGTCAAAATCAATGCTGTAGGCCTTATTACCCCTGCTGGTCTGAAGTAGAGGAAAGGGAAAAATAGATTTCTATCTCATATCTTTTTGAGGGAAAAATACAAGATGAAAATGTATTTTTAGAGTCAAGGTATAAATAGTACTATTCACTCTTTGAATCCACAAGTCAAATATATATGAGAAAGTTTTCTAAAGACAACGTTTAGAGCTTCTAGATGACAAGTAGGTAAAAATTATAGCTACCGTGCATCACATAAGAATCGCTAATTCCAGGCCGCCCGGGTGGCTCAGCAGTTTAGCACCACCTTCAGCCCAGGGCCTGATCCTGGAGACCCGGGATCGAGTCCTGTGTCGGGCTCCCTGCATGGAGCCTGCTTCTCCCTCTGCCTGTGTTTCTGCCTCTTTCTTTCTCTCCGTCATTCTCTCTCTGTCTCTCATGAATAAAATCTTAAAAAAAAAAAAAGTCTCTGATTTCTTAAAAAAAATCATTAATTCCAACAGTCCTTTGCTTCAATCATTTCTTCAAGAAACAGAAAAAAAAACTTAAAATAGATGACTTCTGACTCTGATCAGAACATCATTTATTTAGCAACATACTCTTAGCACAAAGAATGTATTATAAGGAGATTAAGTGTGGTGAGTTATGGTTGCTTATGATCCACATAATCTGCACTAAGTAGATGAAGTCAAGCTTTATCAAGGAAAGATAAACTAAGTGTTATTGGCTACCAAAGTAGATTTCATGAGATAGTCTTATAAAATGCACCTTTGTCAATATTTTAGTGAGTATAGGAAATATATTCTCTTTTTAAAGAACTATGGACACTTAATCATAAAATAACTCTATAATAAAAAAAAACTCAATTTTTTAGTTCAATGTTTTCCAAAATTTATTCTGATGACATGTTCCCTTTTCAATTATGTATTATCTATTTTACAGAATTTCTCTGGATAACTTTGGAGATTGGAGATAAGAAAATAGAATTTTCAAGAGAATGGCATGAAGATCTAGTTTCTAAGCAAAACATCTGAAAAAAAAAAAAACTGAACAGATAACCAAGAAACTCCATATACAGAGATCAGAGAAGGGTATAAAGAATTAAGTGAAAAGATCTCAGCCATGCCTTCACAGGAATGCCAAAATTCCTGCTCTTACTTCTTCTGTGTTGCTATCATAGTGATCATCAAATCATAACAATGGCCACTACTTACCAGTGAAGTTCTTATGAGTAGGTATATTTACATATATATGGGAAAATGATATAAAGAGATGAGGTAAATGCTAAAAGTAACTAAAAGCCGATAATATTAGCCCACACTAGCAATCCAAAAGAAATACAAATATACATCTAAAGTTGCAGCCTGCAAAAATTATAAAAATATTTTGTACTGGGGCATCTGTGTGGCTCAGTGGTTGAGTGTCTGCCTTTGGCTCAGGTCATGATCCTGGGGTCCTGGGATCCAGTCCCACATCAGGCCCCCTGTGGGGAGCCTTCTTCTCCCTCTGCCTATGTCTCCGACTCTGTGTCTCTCATGAATAAATAAAATCTTAAAAAAATACTTTGTACTTACTGAAGTCAAAGTAAAGTTTATATACATGATTGTCACACTAATGATAATGGAAAATGATAAAATTCCTGAACCGTGCTGGTCTCTATGGTGTCTTTGTGATTTACAGAAAAAGTAACCTTCCTTCAAATAAAAAAATATTAAGATAGTATATTACTGCACAAATTAAACAATCGATGGAGCAGCTTAGCCTGGCTCTGCCCAGAGAGGCTTTCTAGAGCCCAAGAGAAGTAACCAGGCTGTGCAAATATGTGCAAACACACAGCCCACAGCCTGAAGTGCACACACTGCTAGTGACCTATTGTAACCTCTATGGTACCTCCAGTAAGATGAGCTTGTCAGAGGAGGAGATGCACAAACACTGGGCCTTTAGACAGCTAGCAGATACAGGGGTAACCCCTGGGATGCCTGGTATGGATGGGATAAAACAGGCAATGTTATGAGTCTGTAGGTACTATTTTATGAATAATAGTGTTTTGCTGCTCCAAGCTAAGACTGGAGGTAACACCACCACCACCCTTATTTAATTTAGTCATTAGTAGCATATATGCCAACCATGTCAATGGCTCCCTCCCGGGATGTGATGTGTTTTATAGCATAACCTGAATATTACTTGTAGCAACCTTTTATAACTTTTTGTAAAACGTAAAACAAAATGGAAATATTTAGCAAGAACGCTGAAATATTCCTATCTTTTAACTTGCACTATTATCACTATAAATTTTAAGGAAAATACTATCTTGACAGAAGATATCAAACATGAATTTGATGAATTAAAATACATCTGTTAATACTAGGACCACAGCAGACACCTATGTTTTTACCCAGTGAGTGAAAACAGAATATACATACATATATATATGAAAACAGAATACACATATATGTGTGTATATATGTGTGTACATATATATAGAAGTACACATATATACTTTGAGAACACCAATGTAAAAACATACACATATATGAAAGGTAATAGTAATTTTGAGGTGGTAAAATCATTCAAGAATGTTTTTTAAATGTTTACAGTAACTTTTTAAGTTTGAAGTTCCCATTCTTAAACATTTAAATATCCCAACTGTAATACTTAATTTGTTTAAAAATCTCAGTTACAGCAAAGATAAATTTTTCATGACTTAACAATTATGAATTTCAAATTAATGAGGTTTTATTATATGTCAGATTTACTTCTGAAAGCTCATATACTTAATGAAACATTTCATATTTTCTTTGAATGTTAACAATTAAGGTTATTTGTAAAGGTTACTACAATGCTTCTAAAATAGAGAAAATATAAAAATTATCTGTCAGCATAGAAAGCCAACATTGGAACCTCTATCTGTGATTTTTATTTCTATAAGAAATTAAGCTTTACTGATACATGAAATGATACATTCTGTGATGGTTATTTTTATGTGTTATCTTGACTAGGGGACAGTAACCCAGTATTCGGTCAAATACCAGTCTAGATGTCACTGTGAAGGTATTTTTAAAGATAAGATTAATGTTTAAATTGGCAGATTGAGTAAAGCAAATTACCCTTTATACTGAAAGTTGGAGGCCTTAATAGAAAGAGAGAGAGGTTACCTGAGGAAGAGGAAAGTATGCCTCTAGATTGCCTGCAGACTCAAGATGCAACATCACCCCTTGCCTGGGTCTCCAGCCTCCTAGCCTACCCTGCAGATTTTGGACTTGCCATGCCCCACAATCATGGCAGCCAATTCCTTAAAATAAATTGTCTCTTTTTATATATACTCACACAGTCTGTTCCTCTGGAGAACTCTAATACACAGCCCCAAAGAGGCTCTGTGTTTAGTAATCAAGCTTCCTATTGTTGTGTAGGGTTACTTGAGGGATGAGAAGGAGTTCCAAAACGTGGAGAAATGAGAGTGGCATATCTCTACTATTTGGTCGCTAGCAGTGGAGCATCACATACTGATTCCTTGCTCCTAGGTAAGTGAATAGACAGACTGAATTACTAGTTTTAAACTAAGTCTTATGAAAGAGTAGCTTATTAAGATTCCTGGCAAAGAAACTAAAGACTGAAGATAATGGAAAAATGCAAATACAAGGGAATTACAAAAAAATCCCAACAGATCTGACATTTCTATTCCTAGTAAAAAAAGCTTTTTAGTTGGGGATCCCTGGCTGGCTCAGTGGTCTAGTGCCTGCCTTCGGCCCAGGGCGTGATTCTGGAGTCCTGGGATTGAGTCTCACATCGGGCTCCCTTCCTGGAGCCTGCTTCTGTCTCTGCCTCTCTCTCTCTTTCTCTGTGTGTGTGTGTGTGTATCTCTCATGGATAAATAAATAAAATCTTTTAAAAAACCAAACTTTTTTAGCTATACTAAAGCAAAAAATGACTATATCAGATCTGGCAAAAGTTGGAAAAATTCAAAATTATAATGTTAACTGAAATGCAGATTTATATTCACTAATGACCCTGGCTAAGTGATTGTCTTAAGATATCAGTTAACATCACAGGGAAGCTATTATAATTAATAAGGTATTTCTAAATGCTGTTTGACTATTTCATCTTATTATTTACAAGCAACTTATTGACAACCTGCACTTCAGTACTTTTTAACAACTCACAACTTTGATTCTTTAAAGGGGAGGAGCTAGTGTTTGAGTGAGAACGTATTTCTATGCAACAGGAATCTTTTTTAAAAAAAGATTTTTTTTTTGAGTGAAAGAGAGAGAGAGAGAGAGAGAGACTCTCAAGCAGACTACCCACTGAGCATGAAGCCCAACGCAGGGCTTGAGGCCACAACCCTTGAGGCCACAAACCTGAGACAAAATCAAGAGTAGGACACTTAACTGGCTGAGCCACCCAAGTATCCTTGTAATGAGTTGTTACAGATCTAGCTGTCTTTTTATTTATTTTATTTTTATTTTTTTAGCTGTCTTTTTAGAAATGACTTAGTGAACACTATCTTTTCTTGACAATAGGGTCATTCATCACGATCATTAATAATTTTTATAGATGTGTAAGACTGTACCTACAATAAATATGCCTGTTTCTGGAGTTTTTTACTTGGTCTTTTCTCTATCATATTTTGTTATAATCTATTTGACCCTTCTGTCTTATTTAAGGTCTCTAAGCTGTTATGCTTTGAAAAATTCTCCCCTTCCCTTTTTGTTTCTTCCTCTTCACTGTTGTGTATGAGGCCCTAGTTCCCTGGCAATTACCTGAATTTATCTTTATCCAAAATGTTTAAATACAAGTTGGCTGAAACTGGATATACTGTCTTATATTAGCAAGGATAAGAAGTCAAGTGGAACAGAGACACTAGATTACCAATGTTTTCTGAAGATATAAAGTCCTCCTCCAACCCCCTTTTTAAAACCTCAGTCTACTTCTAACATTTTAATTCTTTTTTTTCTTCTTGGGATCATCTATAATCTGATGCCTTTATGGATCCATCCTACTCTAAAATATTTTGGGCCAACATTATTTTAATGATATATAGAACTGAAAAGATATTCCAGGGATAAAAAGAAAAAAAAGGAAACAGAGTACTCTTGACCTCAGAGTAACAAGGGGGTTAGAGTTGCCAACCCCCTGCAAATTGAAAATCCACACACAACTTTGGATTCCCCCAAAACTTAACTACTAATAGCCTACTGATGACTAGAAGCCTTACTGAGAACATAGTTAAGTAACATGTATTTTGTATATGTATTATACACTATATTCTTACAATAAAGTAAGCTTTAGGAAAGAAAACATAATTAAGAAAATCATAAGAAAGAGCAAATATATTTATAGTACTGAATTTATAAAAGAAATCTGCATGTAAGTGGACCGATGCAGTTCAAACTCAGGTTGTTCAGTGGTGAGCCACTGTACTCTTAATTCTCCATTTCTAACCTTCATTACCATTTCAATTATGTTATCTTTACGTTCTAAAGTTAGAGTTAAATTAATCATGAGATTGGTACTATTGGAGATTTTGCTTAAAACTAATTCTACAGTCCCTTCTAACAGAGAATTCATTCATTTACTGATTTACTAGGTTCCCTTATATGTAAGACTACTGTGCTAGGCCCCAGAATTATAGCAGAGAATAAAATAGTTGCAATATCTGTGCTCGTGGAGTTTTACACACTAACACAATGTTTTGCAAAATTACAGTGGTGAGGAAGATTATGATGCCCCTTGGGCCAGTAACTAAACAACTTACTGCTCTTAGAATTCTCCAACACTTTCTTAAATTCTCAACTACTATTCAGGCCTTAAGAAAACCTGGCCTTCAGACACAGGTTCTCTTGTGACTTTATGATAGACTGGATCAGTTTACTTGAATACCGTGAATTCTGTCAAACTATATACTTTCCCAGGTTTTCAAATTTGCTTCTACTTTTGAGAACATGTATTCAACCTAGAGTTAATCTATAATAGTAAATATCTTGGGAGAAATAGGCTTTTCCTCTTAAATGGCTCTTAAAGCAAATAAACATTGCCTAAAGATCTAGCGATTGAATGAGATAGACAATGTCATTCTGAAATACTTTACTATTCTGTATTTGCATTTACAGCTTAAAAGTTCTGTGCTTTGACCTCTCCCACTGCTGCTTTAGATAAAAATTAAGCATGTAACAATATTTCTTTTAAATCTAAAAACTACTTCTTTGAAAAACTTAGGTGGGAAAGAATCCAAGGTTCTTTGACAACTTACATATTTCAAAGAAGGCTTCCACCTAAAGTTTACATTTTATCTCTTAAGTTCTTAAGGCCATGCTCTTAATTTTAAAACATTCTCCAGAAGTAAAGCAATAACCCTCAAACATACAATATTAGATTATTCAATAGTTTCCATATTTTTCTTTTATTTATTCACATATATACTGTGTATTTACTTATGTGCCAGGTATTAGTTGGATGTCAACGATACAGTGATAAACCAAAGTTATAATCCTTAAATTTACACAGAATATAATTTAGGTAATTGCTATATAATTAGAATGTATTATGAACTATTTTCCCATGTCTTTCTACAAGTGCAGCTGAACTGAAGAATGGGAAACACACCGTAGAATAAATACATAGTACTATATGAAAAATATCACTTCAAAAAAAATCAGAAATAAAATGATTTGAGAAATGAACTATCCATATCCTCCTCCATGCAGTTACCTAGTATGATGAATTTGGCTACTGTCAATATACTGGAAAAATGTTATTAAATTTGGTGCAGGGGAAACCATTTCAGAATTCTGTGCAACATTGTGGTTAATCGAAAAAAGCCAGCTCTGACTTTGGCAGATCCACACATGGGTTAGTCTCCCCAGGCCAAGTGAAGCCAAAGAATGGAGAAACCCAGAGAAGGAAGGGAATGAGATCCAGGGGTCAGCCGCCTGTGACTACAACAGCTGCTGCCTGGTGAAACAGAAGAGGTAAGAGAAACTCTTACCACAAGAGGTAAGAGGACTTGAGGCTGAAACTCAAGAAGAAGGCTCTTAGGATGATTACAGAGTTTCAGCTCCTCTTGTATCTCTTTAAATAACAGCTTCCCCATAAACTTCATGGTAGAAGTTTTAGAAAGCCAAAAGACACTTACCCTATTCTTTCTTCGAGGCCTCAAACAATAGATCCTGTCCAGGCATGAGGACTAGATCTCAGAAGGGTTTTAAAATTCCGTTCTTTGTTTTACAATTAACAGCAACCTTCAAATTTATCCATACTTTTCCTCCTCCAAACCAGGGCTTTCAAACAATGTTACAATTCTACTTCCTCAAAAGAATGCGGTTTGTAAGCAAAATACAAGACTGTTAAATAACACCAGACGTAGATATTTAAAAACTGAGGTTCATGATTTTCTCCTATATTTGCCATTGTCATTTAAACACAATTTATTGCACTGTCCAGTATTTCATGCAAATAATGGAGAAATTAAAATGCCAGTGACAAGGAACTAAGTTTTTGGTCTTAGCACAATTGAGACAAAGATCAAATTCATTAAGCCTGCTTAATGCAGTGAATTTTTAACTTCTCCATTTTATACCCACTGGATATATAATTGAGAAGCTAAAATTAAACTGTTTATTTGATTTCATAATTATTAAAGAACACATATAACATACTGGAAATCTATTGTCACTAATTCTGTTTAAAGCATGAGGTATAAATAAGAATTTTATTTTTTAAGGAAATGAGAATAACAGACTTTTTATAACCCTCCAACCTTTACATGAATTCATTTGACTTTTAAACATTTTTTCAGGAATTCTTCACGTACAAAAAATTACCTGTACACAAAGAGGTATAATACGTCTACAGGCATAATGCCACTTAGTACACTAGAGTCTAGGTAAAATTAATCTGCTCCACATCTTTTTCTTTGCTACTGAAATATGATTTGCATGTATCAAAAAATTTTTAATACTCCTAAATGGATAAATTATAAAACAAAGCATGATTCTCAAAAGCACAAGATCTTTTTCCTTCACTAAGAAATTTGTTTAAATTAAAATGCAAACAAGTCTATTAGTATGACTACTGAATACTGTTAATATTTAAAAGCAAAACATGGGAAATAATAGCTTTGCTCTAGGTACATCTTACACTTACAAACTACTGCATTTACTATTAAGCAACCAAGAGTAACATACAGAAACATGGAGCTTAAGAATTAAATGTAAACTAAGCCACCTAGTACTTTTACATATTTATCTCTCAGAATTATCCTATGTTTTTTAAAAAAATTACATTTATTTATTTTCCATGTTACCTAGCACAGAGAGCTAGAAATATAGTAGCACTCAGCAAATACATTTTGAGTAATGTAAAATATTCCTGCCTTGGTGTTCTGATTGCTGAGGTGAGGTGATGCCTGGTGTTCTGATTGCTGAGGCGAGGTGATGCCTCACTCTACTGGTCGCCAGCATCTCTGCCTTTCAATCACAGATTTTCAGACTGAATGCCTGTTTCAATTTCAATAGTCTCTATCTTTCCTGTTTGCTTGTTTTCTAAGCCATGAAAAAAAATTACCCAGTTCTTACTGATTGGGAGAAGTGAAGTCATCAGCTAAATCATGATGTCTATTTTGTCTATTCTCTAAATCTACTTCTTACTGTATATTTCTAACTGAGCTATGGTTATATTATCAGTTCTTTATTTCATAGATAGGATCACCATATATAGTCCAAACTTGGACACTTACGAAAATAAAAGGAAACTCTATTAACAAGCATAAACCAGTACTGTACAAGACAAACCAGGGCATATGGTCACCCTATTTATAGGCAGTGTAACAAAATAAAAATTATAGTACAAATTGATGGTCAAGCATTCCACCAGTTTAAATTTGTCCTGACTTTCCCCTTTAATAACTGATTCTTCATTGTCTGGGTTAGACGTGTCTATGTTCAGTACATGCTAGTATGAAATTTATCTAGATTTATCTAAGATCTGAAAATCGGTATTATACGCATGGCATCACTAGTAAAAATCTGCATAGGACTATCCTTAGTCATGACAGTTACCACAGCAACATTTTGACACTTTCATATTCAAATGCTGTGATAAGGAGTTACATTTATCAAAATGCAAGTAATTTAAGAAAAAAATGGCAAAAAAGTAGCATCACTCTCCAATACCCTATATAAAATTAGTAAATGTTTTCTGAGGTTCAATACCAAGAAACCAAGTTATCCCAATTGACTAGGCAGGATAGTACGAACTAATGGAAAAATCCATTCTCTGAGTATAATCAATAATTTCAAGAAGTTAAAGAAAAAAAAAAAAAAGGACCAGAACAACTTATCTACAAGTGACGGGAAATAAGAGCAGAGCTTTTAGGTAAAGTAGGTCTTTTGAAGAAGTACTAAATAGGAGATTTTTTATTAAGAAAGTGATCCTTCTAAGGATAAGAAGGAGGTGATGATTAAAGTTGTAGCACTAAAACTATGTTTTATTATTCAACCCACCCAACTCTCCCCTCCATACACACATCTTCTCTTCCTTGGCTTTAGCCAAGTGCTGCTCTCTTTTTCCATTCCCCAGTTTTGTTAATGCTGTTGTATTTGCATTAAAAATAAATTCAGGGGGCACTGGGTGGTTCAGTAGTTGACTGTCTGCCTCCGGCTCAGATTGTGATCCTGGGGTCCTGGGATCGAGTTCTGCATCAGGCTCCCTACAGGGAGTCTGCTTCTTCTTTGGCCTGTGTCTCTCTCTCTCTCTCTGTGTCTCTAATGAATAAATAAAATCTTAAAAAAAATAAAAAAATAAATACATAAATTCAGTTACATTTTTATTTCAGTGATTCAAGATAATAAAAAATTTACTCTATAGACTAAAATGTACAAAATAAAGTATGTGTTGTAGTCACTTGGGTAGAACTGATCTTAATTTCCCTCAAGGCATCCTATCTTAACCTTTCTACTCCCTTTCATACTTCTCTTAGAGTACCGTTACTCTATAAACTTCCAATGAAAGATCCTCTTAATCTGTATCCTACTGATGAATATCCTTCGAACTCTTAGGTTCACTGTAGCTTAATTTTCATTCCTGTTATATGTGAGCATTCCCTTAAGTTCCATAATGAATGTTTTCTCTCTCCTCTTTTTATTCTACCATTTTTCTCCAGACTGATTTTGGTGATATTCTGTATCTCCAGATAGTATCACATCATTCCACCAATCAAAAAAATTCCCCAAGGCAGAGGAGACTTCTGTATCTATTTCCTGATTTTTGAATTCCTTTCTTACCTTCAGACTCACATTTTCAACAATAAGCAAGACAGTCATAATCAACATATGCCTGTTGAATTCATTAATTTAATGAGTACTTCTTGGGAACCTAATATGTGTTGACACCACACTAGGAGTTGAGTTACCCAAAGCATGTGAAAATTATCTTCACAGAGAGAGAAACCATGAACAGAATCAGGAAAATACAATGTGTTAGAGCAAGGGTTTTTAAACTTTTAGTCTCAGAATACCTTTGTACTATTAAAACTTACTGAAGACCCCAAATAACTTTATGTTTATGTATGTTATATTTATTGATATTAACTATATTAGAAATTATAGCTGAGGGGCAACTGGCTGGCTCAGTTGGTTAAGTTCCTGACTCTTAGTTTCAGCTAAGGTCATAATCTCATGGGTGGTAAGAGTGAGCTTAGCTGGGAGTCTGTTTGAGGGATCTCTCCCTCGCCTCTCTCCCAAATCACAAACACACATATGTTCTTTCTCTCTAAAATAAATAAATAAATCTTTAAAAAGAAGTTATAGTTGAAAATTTTTAAATTTACTAAAAAATAACAATTATATATACATTTTTAAAAAAAGAACCTATTTTCCAAAATAGAAAGTTTAATGAAAAGAGTCATTTTCCTTTTCTCCAACCCCCCCCCCTTTTTTTTTTTTTTTTTTTTTTGCAAATTTCTGATGTTTAGCTAAATGGAAATAGCTGGATAATCATCATGACATCATGGCTTCATTTTAGTATGCAGCAGAAGCACTTTTTGTTTACTTTTCATCACATGGCATGTTAAAAAAACAATTGCTCAGGAGTTCAGCTTAATTTATATCTTTCACTACTTCATCAATGACAGTCTTAAATGAAACTGTCCTTTTGTGAAAATTTTGAGTGTATGGTAAAGAATACAATGACTATTAATATATTTTGGTGCCACTGCTTTGATTTGTGCTAAGATGCTAGCAACTTTACCTACCATTGCTTTTGAACTATCAGTACAAATGACCACACGGTAAAAAAAGCAAGTATCTTAACATTACCATGGAAATAGTTTGAATTCACAGCTCTTCCCAAAGGGCCTGAGACTCCTAGAGATCCACAGACTACACTTTGAGATCTGCTGTGTTAGAAAAGTATGTGACTTGTTAATGATACCAAGTAAGCCTAGGAGTCAAGGAAGTTCTTCCTGAGAAAGGTAAATGTTTAAGATTGTGTGTAAAGATAAACAGCAAATTTTCAGGTGACAGGTGTGAGTGATGAGTTGTGAGAGAATGTTCCAGGCAGAAGGAATAACACCAGGCAGGAGCCGGAACTTTACATGAATAAAAGGGAGATCGATATTATTGAGTTGTACAGTTAAAAAGAAAAAGTACTGAGAAATGAAAGAGACAAAAGTCAATCATGAAGGATTTTTTATGTTAGTTTGGATTTAGTCTCAAAGGAAAAGGGAAATCATTGAAAAACTTTAAATAAGAGAATATTATCAGGTTTTATTTCTGAAAAAATTCTCAAGTTGTACTGTAAAGAATGGATTAGAGAAAAACTGGAAGTAGGAGACTGTGCAATAGCCCTTGCAGGAGATAAGACTAGAGATAAAAGATTGAAGCAATATTCAGAACTTAGAACTGATAGTAAGACTTGTGACTAAACCCGATATGGGAAGTTAGATAGGGGAGGGAGTCAAGAATAAATCTTCAAGTTCCTGGCTTGGGCATATAGATAACATTTAATGAAACAGGGAACACTGAAAGAGGAGCAGATTTAGGTGCTTCATAGAGCAGGAAAGGGGAGAAAATTAGCTCAGTCATGATATCTCACAGGCACAAACACAGAGATGTCTAGCATGCAACTACGTATCTGGACTTCAAGTAAGAGAGCTGAACTGGAGATACACAGATTTGCAATCACTGGCACACATGTGTTAACCAAAGCTATAAGAGTAAATTAAGCTGTCCTGGGATGATACGCTAAGTGTGAAGAGTAGAGAGCCCCAGGGCCAGCATTTAAGAGACAGGCTGAGAAAGGGAATGTATTGCTATTAGGAAAACACACGTAAATGGGCTGATAAAAGGACACATTCTTTTTTTTTTTTTTAATTTTTATTTATTTATGATAGTCACAGAGAGAGAGAGAAAGGCAGAGACACAGGCAGAGGGAGAAGCAGGCTCCATGCACCGGGAGCCTGATGTGGGATTCGATCCCGGGTCTCCAGGATCGCGCCCTGGGCCAAAGGCAGGCGCTAAACCACTGCGCCACCCAGGGATCCCAAAAGGACACATTCTTACAGCACATGAATTAAGATGAAGACATTTTTTAAAGACAAAATTGCAGCTGTAAGAAGTATATGGAAGAAGTTGATTGTTAAGAACCACTAAATTACTATTAAGACATGAGATAATATATAATGATAGCACATCCTTCTGACACTCTCACAGAATTAATAACATTCATTGATATTTGTTTCAGAAGAGTTTTAGGTAATTCATAAGAAAATAGTAATTTGCTAGTTAAACAAAAAATACAACTCTGTTTCCTAACTTATCTTTCTGTTCCCATGATCCCATGGAAGTCTCATTAACTTTATGTATTTGTATTAGATCAAATTAGATTCAATTCCAGTTACTAAAATAATAAACCATCTGGTTTAGATGCTAAATGTTTACTAGTTGAGAATATCATACACAGAACTACATTAAGAATCTTATAAACTTAGATTTATAAGCAATTTTCTTTGCTGTATGTTTTACTAAGGAAGCACATTTACTTTAAGAATCTCTCGAGACAGAATTTTGTTTGGTAGAAAACATTTTGTAGTCATCATTTTCCTTTATATACAGTCAGGTTACAGAATTCTAGATCACAGTATTGTCATGATGATTAGCCAATTGAGCTGTTACCCAAATTATGTTTTGAACTTATATAAATAATCTTCACTACTTTCATTCTCAACATCTAGTACTTTGCATCATTATCTGAAAACTCAGAGCTCTGGGGTTTTTACATATAGTTCTTCCCATTATTTTTATAGCTATAAGCCTATATAGTATTATTTTATTTTTATAAAGGAGGCTTAGGAATGTTAGATATTTCTCCAAGGTTATTCTCTAAGCCAGTGCTAAAACTAGGAAAGGAATTATCTTTCTAACTTTTTAGAAAGGAGCAACTGATGCATGGATTATTTGTAGTCAGCTTATTCATAATTTTCAATATACCTATTTTATTTTATTTTTAATTTTTCTTAAGATTTTATTTATTCATGAGAGACAGAGAGAGAGAGAGGCAAAGACACAGGCAGAGGGAGAAGCAGGCTCCCTGTGGGGAGCCCAATGCAGGACTTGATCCCAGGATCCTGGGATCACGACCTAAGCTGAAGGCAGATGCTCAACCACTGAGCCACCCAGACGTCCCTTCAATACATATCTTTTAAACCAAGAAAATCTATGGAGGAAAACTTTATAATGTGGAATTGGTAATATACCTTTAAAACATTATAATATACATGACACTAAATGGGACCTAATATTTTGATATTACTAGAACTCCAAATCTGGTATATATAATTATAATTTATTAACATTTCAGTAAGATAAATGAAGAATTTTAGTTTCAGGTTCAAATTTGTATTTGTATATATACTTTGATTAATATGTAATACATTTCAAAGTAAAAGCAAAAATCATTGAAAACCATAACTGAAACACTTAAAATTTTTTATTTATATACTGAATTATGTTCAAAAGACATTTAACTTCTTCCTTTACCACTGTAACACCTTTTTTTTTTTATTGGTGTTCAATTTACCAACATACAGAATAACCCCCAGTGCCCGTCACCCATTCACTCCCACCCCCCCCGCCCTCCTCCCCTTCTACCACCCCTAGTTCGTTTCCCAGAGTTAGCAGTCTTTACGTTCTGTCTCTCTTTCTGATATTTCCCACACATTTCTTCTCCCTTCCCTTATATTCCCTTTCACTATTATTTATATTCCCCAAATGAATGAGAACATATAATGTTTGTCCTTCTCCGATTGACTTACTTCACTCAGCATAATACCCTCCAGTTCCATCCACGTTGAAGCAAATGGTGGGTATTTGTCATTTCTAATGGCTGAGTAATATTCCATTGTATACATAAACCACATCTTTTTTATCCACTCATCTTTTGATGGACACCGAGGCTCCTTCCACAGCTTGGCTATTGTGGCCATTGCTGCTATAAACATCGGGGTGCAGGTGTCCCTGCGTTTCATTGCATCTGTATCTTTGGGATAAATCCCCAACAGTGCAATTGCTGGGTCGTAGGGCAGGTATATTTTTAACTCTTTGAGGAACCTCCACACAGTTTTCCAGAGTGGCTGCACCACTTCACATTCCCACCAACACTGTAAGAGGGTTCCCTTTTCTCCACATCCTCTCCAACATTTGTGGTTTCCTGCCTTGTTAATTTTCCCCATTCTCCCTGGTGTGAGGTGGTATCTCATTGTGGTTTTGATTTGTATTTCCCTGATGGCAAGTGATGCAGAGCATTTTCTCATGTGCATGTTGGCCATGTCTATGTCTTCCTCTGTGAGATTTCTCTTCATGTCTTTTGCCCATTTCTTGATTGGATTGTTTGTTTCTTTGGTGTTGAGTTTAAGAAGTTCTTTATAGATCTTGGAAGCTAGCCCTTTATCTGAAATGTCATTTGCAAATATCTTCTCCCATTCTGTAGGTTGTCTTTTAGTTTTGTTGACTGTATCCTTTGCTGTGCAAAAGCTTCTTATCTTAATGAAGTCCCAATAGTTCATTTTTGCTTTTGTTTCTTTTGCCTTCGTGGATGTATCTTGCAAGAAGTTACTGTGGCTGAGTTCAAAAAGGGTGTTGCCTGTATTCTTCTCTAGGATTTTGATGGAATCTTGTCTCACATTTAGATCTTTCATCCATTTTTGAGTTTATCTTTGTGTATGGTGAAAGAGAGTGGTCTAGTTTCATTCTTCTGCATGTGGATGTCCAATTTTCCCAGCACCATTTATTGAAGACACTGTCTTTCTTCCAATGGATAGTCTTTCCTCCTTTATCGAATATTAGTTGACCATAAAGTTCAGGGTCCACTTCTGGGTTCTCTATTCTGTTCCACTGATCTATGTGTCTGTTTTTGTGCCAGTACCACACTGTCTTGATGACCGCAGCTTTGTAGTACAACCTGAAATCTGGCATTGTGATGCCCCCAGATATGGTTTTCTTTTTTAAAATTCCCTGGCTATTCGGGGTCTTTTCTGATTCCACACAAATCTTAAAATAATTTGTTCTAACTCTCTGAAGAAAGTCCATGGTATTTTGATAGGGATTGCATTAAACGTGTATATTGCCCTGGGTAACATTGACATTTTCACAATATTAATTCTGCCAATCCCTGAGCATGGAATATTTTTCCATCTCTTTGTGTCTTCCTCAATTTCTTTCAGAAGTGTTCTATAGTTTTGAGGGTATAGATCCTTTACATCTTTGGTTAGGTTTATTCCTAGGTATCTTATGCTTTTGGGTGCAATTGTAAATGGGATTGACTCCTTAATTTCTCTTTCTTCAGTCTCATTGTTAGTGTATAGAAATGCCACTGATTTCTGGGCATTGATTTTGTATCCTGCCACGCTACCAAATTGCTGTATGAGTTCTAGCAATCTTGGGGTGGAGACTTTTGGGTTTTCTATATAGAGTATCATGTCATCAGCGAAGAGGGAGAGTTTGACTTCTTCTTTGCCAATTTGAATGCCTTTTATGTCTTTTTGTTGTCTGATTGCTGAGGCTAGGACTTCCAGTACTATGTTGAATAGTAGTGGTGAGAGTGGACATCCCTGTCTTGTTCCTGATCTTAGGGGAAAGGTTCCCAGTGCTTCCCCATTGAGAATGATATTTGCTGTGGGCTTTTCGTAGATGGCTTTTAAGATGTCGAGGAATGTTCCCTCTATCCCTACACTCTGAAGAGTTTTGATCAGGAATGGATGCTGTATTTTGTCAAATGCTTTCTCTGCATCTAATGAGAGGATCATATGGTTCTTGGTTTTTCTCTTGCTGATATGATGAATCACACTGATTGTTTTACGAGTGTTGAACCAGCCTTGTGTCCCGGGAATAAATCCTACTTGGTCGTGGTGAATAATTTTCTTAATGTGCTGTTGGATCCTATTGGCTAGTATCTTGTTGAGAATTTTTACATCCATGTTCATCAGGGATATTGGTCTGTAATTCTCCTTTTTGGTGGGGTCTTTGTCTGGTTTTGGAATTAAGGTGATGCTGGCCTCATAGAACGAATTTGGAAGTACTCCATCTCTTTCTATCTTTCCAAACAGCTTTAGTAGAATAGGTATGATTTCTTCTTTAAACATTTGATAGAATTCCCCTGGGAAGCCATCTGGCCCTGGACTCTTGTGTTTTTGGGAGGTTTTTGATGACTGCTTCAATTTCCTCCCTGGTTATTGGCCTGTTCAGGTTTTCTATTTCTTCCTGTTCCAGTTTTGGTAGTTTGTGGCTTTCCAGGAATGCGTCCATTTCTTCTAGATTGCCTAATTTATTGGCGTATAGCTGTTCATAATATGTTTTTAAAATCGTTTGTATTTCCTTGGTGTTGGTAGTGATCTCTCCTTTCTCATTCATGATTTTATTAATTTGAGTCTTCTCTCTCTTCTTTTTAATAAGGCTGGCTAATGGTTTATCTATCTTATTAATTCTTTCAAAGAACCAACTCTTGGTTCTGTTGATCTGTTCCACAGTTCTTCTGGTCTCGATTTCGTTGAGTTCTGCTCGAATCTTTATTAACTCTCATCTTCTCCTGGGTGTAGGATCTATCTGCTGTTTTTTTCTCTAGCTCCTTTATGTGTAAGGTTAGCTTTTGTATTTGAGTTCTTACCAGTTTTTGAATGGATGCTTGTATTGTGATGTATTTCCCCCTTAGGACTGCTTTTGCTACATCCCAAAGATTTTGAACGGTTTTATCTTCATTCTCATTGGTTTCCATGAATCTTTTTAATTCTTCCTTAATTTCCTGGTTGACCCTTTCATCTTTTAGCAGGATGGTCCTTAACCTCCACGTGTTTGAGGTCCTTCCAAACTTCTTGTTGTGATTTAGTTCTAATTTCAAGGCATTATGGTCTGAGAATATGCAGGGGATGATCCCAATCTTTTGGTATCAGTTCAGACCTGATTTGTGACCCAGTATGTGGTCTATTCTGGAGAAAGTTCCATGTGCACTTGAGAAGAATGTGTAACACCTTTCATTTACTAGAATAAGCTTCAATATTAAAAAGCCCAAGAAAATAAAATAAATGAACGGTAAAATTAAATAGAAACTAAACTAACTAAAACTTAAGGAAAAAAAGAATAGTAAAATGGTGTTCAAAATCACTATTTAATTGTTATAAACTAAACTCCCCAAACTGGCATTAATATGTCTAATTGGGTTTTCTTTAGTGTTATTTTCCCTCCATCACAAACCTTATATAGCCAATATCTTACATTCTAAGGCAGAAAGGAGATAAGGCCTATAAGTAAGATTCCTGGTTTAACAGAGACCATCCCATTAATAGTCTTTACAGTCTTGCCTTTCACTCAGTGCCACCACCTCTTCTTCCTTCCTCCTTTTGTCTACCATTTAACCAAGTCTCAAGTAGATAATCATAAACACATGATTCTGCTGCTTTAAAAACGTCCTATCTTCCTTTCTTTCATCTGTCCTTCCACCCATAAAGCATGTTAAGTCCCTATCCCAAGAACTATAAATATGAAGATCCTTAGCACTGAAAAGAGCTCATACAATAATAAATTCTTCAGATCCCAATACTCGAGTGAGTAAATGACATAAACAGTAATTCTAAAAAAAGGAAATAAAGAAATGATCCTGTTGCCTGCGCTAGCCTTAGCTGCTAAGATACTTAAGAGTCAAACTGTGGTCCTATTTACAGCAAGAGTAATGGACATAAGTGGCAGATGAGTTTCATTTCTAATACTGACTAATTGGTAATGGCTTTTTAGGTGCTGTGTAAAAAAGACCCTAAAGCCAAGTACAGGATTTGCAGGAAAGATCCGATTACCTTCATTTATCATGAATTTTGGAAAGTATAATGACAGCATGTGTGCCATGTTTCAATGCCATGTCAAGTACTAGAACTTCATAGAATGAATTTTATTTTCCTGATTTAATATGATTTTCCTTTATTTTATAAATTTACTCTTCCATATGTATTTATTAGAAGTGCCTATTAACCCAGGATGCCATTTTATTCCAACACATTAATAAGGAGAGAAAGAAAGAAAGAAAGAAAGAAAGAAAGAAAGAAAGAAAGAAAGAAAGAAAGAAAGAAGAAAGAAGGAAAGAAAGAAAAATAGTGCTCATGAGTCTTGACAAAGTGGGTACTCATGTTGCTAGGAGTAATGGATTTAGTATCATATTTTCTGGAAAGTTATTCAGTAATATGTACAAGTGCCTTGAGTCACTCAAAGTCTTAAACTCAGAAATCTACTTCCGGAAATCCATCCCAAGAACACAAAAATTTAAGCACAAAGAGATGCTTAATTCAGAGATGAAACAACTGTGAGAAAAAAAGTACCCAAATGTCCAATAATGTATACAAAGCAAGATCCTTTCCACTATATTATTCTTCAAAAAGAGGGCATTACATTTGAGTCCTTACAAAGTCTACATTATTGAGCCCTCTCAACTTCTTTGACCAATAAAGTACTACTTGAGAAAAACAGCCCAAAAATGACTTCACTCAATGTAGCTTAGATGTTCACTTGTTGAAAGGCTACTTGATGAACCTGACCAAAAAGAGGGTAGGGAGCAAAAAATTTAGTACAGATTTGGTAATTATATACAGAAGTACAGTTTTACAGTTTTAATTGGTAGATGTTTTCTTATAAAGATATTAAAAAGAAACATCGTGAGACAACTAGATGAATTCTCCAGTTTCTCACCTTAGATTTGTTTCCATCACAAGCAACTAAAGCATAACTTAACCCCCAAATACAGATAATAATACAGTCATTATCTAATCATGTTTACATAGTCAGGAACACATCAATTTTACTTTAGAATAGGTAATGGGAAGACTGGTTCAGTATCTTAAACTACATTCTGTTGTCCTCACAGCACAAATTAGGAAGTATTCCTTTTGATTCTATCTTCTGGAATAGACTGCAGAACTGGTATCAGTTTTTCCCTTAAATGTTCAGTAGATTTCAACAGTAAAACCAACTGGGCCTTCTGCTTTGTGTTTTGGAAAGCTATTCATTATTGATTAGACTTCTTTAATACATATAGACCTATTCTGGTTATCTATTTCTCCTTGTGTGAGTTTTGGTAGATTATGTCTTTCAAGGAATTGGTCCATTTCATCTAAGTTATCAAATCTGTGGGCATAGAGTTATTCATTACATTCCTATGGTAAATAAATAAATAAATAAAATCTTTAAAAAAAAAACAAACAAAACAAACAAAAGCCTAAACCAGAAACAGTAATTTCTTTTTTTTTTTTTTAATTTTTATTTATTTATGATAGTCACAGAGAGAGAGAGAGAGAGAGAGAGAGAGAGAAAGGCAGAGACACAGGCAGAGGGAGAAGCAGGCTCCATGCACCGGGAGCCCGACGTGGGATTCGATCCCGGGTCTCCAGGATTGCGCCCTGGGCCAAAGGCAGGCGCCAAACCGCTGCGCCACCCAGGGATCCCCAGAAACAGTAATTTCTTGACTCTGGCAGGGTAGAGTTGGCAAATCCACTCCTTAAGAAACAACTACAAAACCAGACACAATCATCAAAAACAACCATTTTGGAACTCAAACAAAGGCAAACAAGTTGAGAAGTGTTTATTCATGAAAACAAGCTGATTCTAGGTTCAGAACAGTGAGGATCTATGGTGTTTTTGCCTAAAGCCATTCATCACCCCCGCCACTTGCTCAGTTAGTATGGAAGTTCCTCAAGGACAGGGTTGGCTATGAAAAGCAGCATCTTCGCTGCTGGAAGGGGCTAACTTGATTGGGACTAAAGAGTAAAAATCCCACAAAGAGCATTGTCAGTAAAAGTAGAAAATAGAGAAAGTCAGCAGCTATGCTAGTCTGAGGTTGTAGCTTTGGTTGGGCTGAGCTGCAGACTGGATAACTAGTAAGAAATTTAACAAGAAAAATCCTGGAAGTGAGAAAGACTACTTAAGGTCTCCACATAGCCTTTACTGATCAGGAGGCTAAGTGAACATGCAAAGGAGATCAAAGCGGGTCTGGGAAAAAGTAATTGGTCAGGCAGATTTGAAAACCACCTAAGTGTTAAAAGCACTCCCCAATCAACACACCCACTGGCAGAGGGTGGAAGCCTATCTGGCTTGAGATATTTGAGTACTACAACCTGCGCTATCATTGACCACTAAGATGTGCAGATGAACTCTAGGAAACAAGTCTAAAAAATAAAAATAACAATACCATACAAACTGCAAGGAAGGCAGATCCCACAGATTAAGCCTAAGCAAATTATTAAAAAACATCACCACCATCCTCCTTGGGGGAAAATCCAAAATGTGAGTTTCTACAATATAATGTCAAAAATACATTGGGTGGCTTTTAACAACAACAACAAAAAAAATGTAAGACAAAGAAAAAATAGGAAAGTATGGTCCATACTCAAGAAAGACAGCAGTAAATAAAAAATGGTTCTTAGTGAGCTCAAATTTTGGATTTAACAAAGACTTCAGAGTAGCTATTATAAAAATGTTCCAAGAATTAAAAGAAAACATGTTCAGAGAATTAAGGGAAAGTCTAATGACAATGACTGAACAAATATGGTAATCTGAATAAAATAGAGACCATAAAAAAGAACCATATAGAAATTCTAGGGTTACTATTTCCCATATGTACCTTTGATAGTAGCATACCTATATATTTTTTTACACTGTCATCATTTAAAAAATATATTCATTACACCTGAGTTACAGGATGTTCAGTAAGTCACTATGTTTTGTAAGCTCTGTAGTAACTTTTGATAAAAGGTAAAGAGAGATGCCTTATCCTTTCCTACTGAACTAATCAAAAATATGTGAATTAATTTTTAAATGAAATTGCTTACAACTGACTAGATATTATTTTCAACATGGTGTAAAAGAGTAACCAGAGGTAATTCTATGTTTGATACCTACAAATTTAAATTGTTAAGAGGCTAATAAATTGTATTTTCATGGTTAGCTCTTAGTGTCTATCAAGAATGTTTTTTGAATTATTCAAGTTTAGCATTTTCAAGAGATTAAGAAAGTTTTACTTGATATTACAAATCTATTCCGGTATAAGGTATATAGAGAATTTTAACACTACCAATAAACTTGATTATAATATTTTTTCTACATACATATATATATATGTAGAAAAAGTATATATTTTATGCCCCTCCTCACCCTCACCCCAGAGCCAATGTTATTGTTGGGTGTTTGTTGCTCTTTTTTTTTTTTTTTTTTCCTTTGCGGGAGTTTATTTCCCAGTCAGAAAAGGAGAAGCAGGGTCAGGCTCTGGAACATCCTAGGCCCAGACCTAACAAGGGAGGCTAGGGGAGGGAGGCACAGGGGAGGGCTTCGACTATGTGGCTTGGTCCCACAGCTGTCCTGGCTGGGTCCAGGGACAGCCTGCCCGGGGATGGTGGCACTGAACCTAGGGGCAGAGGTGGCAGGCCAGGGGGCCCAGAGGACGGCACATGTATATTTTTTCTACATATCTATACATTTATATATATATATAGATATATGTAAATATACAATGAAATATTATTCATCCATAAAAAAGAACGAAATCCTGCCATTTGTTATAACAAGGATGGACCTTGAGGCCATTATGCTAAGTGAAATGGGGATATAAGTGAAAAGAGGATGTAAAGTACAACATGATGACTATAGTTAACAACACTATAGTAGGCAGAATTTCATATCAACAATAAAATAATAGGAATTGGTTCTATTAATAATCCATTATTCCTTGTGATTTTTTAGTTAGCAGATACCACCTTTAAGTTAAACACAGTTTAAAATGGGTTTTGCTATTTTGATTCTTTGTATTCCCCTAGGAGTAATTATTACAACATTTAAGAAACTATTCTTTCTCATTTTTCCCGAACACAATGTTATAGAACCATTAGTTTTCCAGATATCCCTTAAAATTTTATGCTAGTTTTCTACCTAGTAATATTACAAATGTGCTTTTTTTCAGCCTAATCTATTATCAGGGGAACAAGCAAATGGCCCACTACTTGTGGTAAATCATTATACTACTTTACATTATTAATACAGCTATCCAAGATAACATTAATAATTGGAGTAGAGAAAGTGTACTTACTCAGTTATAAATTCAGGGTTTGTAAAGCTGAGGTTGGTTAAATGACCTTCAAGTTTAGAAGACTCATGTGAATTTAAGGCTGGAGTGGTCTTAGTGGCGAGTACAGCTCTTTTTTCATCTTTTTCAAGTGCTTTTCTCTTCCCACCATTTTGGAAATATTCTCTGCATACACTACAAGGCAAAATGAAATTATATTTTAAAACACTAGGTATAAATATAAAATAAAGTGGAAAAGCATTAGCCTTTGTTAAAACGGGAAACTTTCAATTACAAATTCTTCCTTTGAAAATATCACAGAGGTAAGTTTGAGCACTCTGTAGCACTTTTAACTACCATACAACAAAGCAGAATATAGATTATATTTAATAAATAAAAGTATGTTGGAACGCCTGGATGGCACAGCTGGTTCAGCATCTGACTCTTGGTTTCAGCTTCAGGTGGTGATCTCAGGGTCATAAGATCAGCCCTGCATCAGGCTCAGTGCTCAGCACAGAGTTGGCTTCAGATTCTCTCTCCCTCTTCCTCTGTCCCTCTCACTTGTGTGCCATCTCTTTAAAAAATGTTTTTAAAAAGTATGTTTCCAGGGGTACAGATGTGCCTATATGTTTTGCTGAACTGTATTCTTTTTTTTTTTTGAACTGTATTCTTAACTAAAACAAAGTTCTTCCAGAAAAGCTGAGATAACTCTGCTATTCAATCACAGCATATGAAAAGAACAGTCATTACAGTTAATTCTCAGCCAGCTTTGCTCGTAGTAGACAGATCTCCCAATAGTTGCTTCCTAGATCCCTTCTGGTTTATGAAAACAAAGTTAGGCTGTCAACGTATTAAGAATCATTAATTTTCTTATTTGCTCTGAGAAAAGGGAATAAAAATCTAGTTCAAGTAAAAATGGTACTATATCATACAGGTAAACACAGACAACAGAAGTTTGAACATAACAGTGGTTTTTATAACACCTGGAAATTATTCTTATCCATCAAGAGATCATTCCTGCTTCTCCCAATTCTTGCACTACTAATATGAAGATTTTTTGAAGATGTATCATTCTAAGCTCATATAGTTTAGAACTTATCAAGTTGCTATCCAGAATCAGAAACTGATGACTGATATAACCTTGTAATTTTCTTCATACCTAATATAATTTTAGAGTGAATACAGTAGGGTACCATTCCTGGGTATGTAATAGGACAAGAAACATGAATCTCAGGATCTCTCAAGTATTTATTAGCTATTGAAGCCAGGAATCTTAAGGTAAAAAAAAAGACTAGTAAGACCTAGCTCTGGCCCTTGAGCTTACACTGTGATAAGAGATACACAGGTGAAAACAACTGATATTATTGTCAAAGCTTTTCTTTTTAGATTCTGTTTTTAAAAAATATTTTATTTATTTATTCATGAGAGAGAGAGAGAGAGAGAGAGAGAAAGGGAGGCACAGATCCAGGCAGAGGGAGAAAGCAGGTTCCATGCAGGGAGCCTGACATGGGACTCGATCCCGGGTCTCCAGGATCACACCGTAGGCCGAAGGCAGCACTAAACCACTGAGCCACCTGGGCTGCCCTTCTTTTTAGATTCTTAAAACACATTATTAGTATATAGAGCTCATACTCTGAACAAAGCTAGACTATTTATCTCCATACACACTGGTGAATTTTCAGAAACATGGCAAGAAAAATAAGAATTGAAGAATTAACTTAAAAAACTGGTTTCTACAAGTATAACTGTGGTCTAAGGGAACAATGTCTATATCACCTCACACTTACAGGATGCTATTCATTTAACTTTAGTTTTTCTTAGTAATGACTATTAGGGAAAAAAAAGACTTCCTTAATTTTTCCTATGTAGATTTAGCTTTAAATCTCATACATAGGAGTTGAAACGCATTCCTCATAAATCAAATATTTATTAAGCAGTAAGAATAGAAAGCCTCCATGTGCCAGGCACATCTGTAATTGAAGAAATGATTGCTGCCCTCAAGGAGCTCAGATTAGTAAAGGAGACAATTATACAACTATAAAGAAAATAAAATTGATAAAGATAAAATATAATTGATAACCCAATCAGTAATATATGCTGACTTTAGAAATATAAGTAGGAATAAATCAGGCAAGGAAGAATGTTAGTTTGGGAGGTAAGTGCTTGCCTGGCAGAGAGAATAGCATGAGTGAAGGCACAGAAAATAAAAGCAGCATGGATCCTGCAGAGATGGACGTCTATTCAAGATATGTGAAATGTAAAGTGCCGAGCAATGGATGGATGGACTCACAAGTAAAAAGGCCCCGAGGCCAACACAAATATAGCATGGAAACGTAACCTGGTGACAATGGAGTGATAAGCAAGCTTCAGATCCAGCAGGGCTCAAAGGGTAATTTAGAGATATTGTCTTTAGAAATCTAATCTAATGACAGAAAGTGATTTAGTGATTTCCTGGGGGTGGCACTAACTGCAAAAGTATACAAAGGAGCTTTTTAAAGTGATGGAAATACTCTGTATCTTGACAGTGGTGGTAAAGAAGTGTAAACAATTGTCCATATCCACTGAATTGCACACTAGAATGGGTGCATTTTATTGTATATAAATTAAACCTCAGTGAGGTTGATAAAAAATGTAGACTTTACAATGTTGGAATGAATACTAAAAATAATGCCTCTACAATATGTAACATTTCACTAAGGCATGAAACATAAGAATCAAGAGCTTGCTTAGCTTTCTATTAGTAGCACCATATACAATTGCTGATATTCAAGAATTTTTGAATTACAAAAATTGCAATTTTATATGGTTCAACATCATAATTATCTAGAAACTTGGCAGCAAAATACTTAAAGGCCTAGAATTCCAGATTCTTATAAAATAGCAGTCATTTAAATTCTAATCCTTCTGCATACCGTCCAAAGACAGTATATAGAATATATAGATCTTTCAATATATAGATCTTTCAATGGAGCAAATAAAAACACATATAGTTCATGCCTATGGCATAACTAGGAATCAGAATAGCACTTCATTTAACACGTAATTGGAAAATAAAAATCAGAGGCCAATTGAATTGGCGTTGGAGCCCCTCAAAGCACAGTCTGACGAGTCTATAAAAAGAGGGTAAGATATGATAGGGTCTTACAACTGCCAAAAAACAGATTAACACCAGCTAAGATATACTACCCAAGAGAGGGATCTAACTCTGAGTGGGGAAATTTTAAGAAAAGATTTGGGACACTGTGAATCACAGCATTAGCCACTGGAAGGTCAAAAGGACATATACACAGACATATACAAAAGAATCTGTTACCAAAAAGGAGAGCCTTGAAAAGATTCCTTCTCTGGGAGAAAAGAGGCACTTTGAAAAAAGGAGGTATCTTTGGAGGTTTGGTGACAAAGGAAAAAAATGAAGCAATTAAGGATAATAAGCCCACTGACATGTTATGATCTATACATTAAAAAATTGTAAGTCAGACCAAAAGAGGACGATATTTATTAAAGGAACTATACTTTTGTTATTTGTAGCAATCAAGCATGGTTCTTTGGAATTAAAGAACAAAGTAACTCACCCAAACCCCTACCTACCCATCTACAGACACTTCAACATAATAGACAAATACATTAAAAGAGACACTCAATGAACCTGGAAACCAAACAAGGTTCTATTAGAAGGGAAGAAAAAATAATCAGAACTTTTCAGCAAATGAAAATTCTCAAAAAGAGAACCAAAAACAGCCATAAAAGAAAAAAAAAACCTGTCACATTTCATTATTAATTACATATAATTGAGGAAGCAACTGCAGATATGAACATTTCAAATTCGAAATAAAAACTGAGAACAAAAAGGAATAAACAATGGAGAGATAGAAGATGCAATATTGTCATGAGGTTGGTTCTTCCCAAATTTATCTACAGATGCACTACAATCCCAATCAAAAATCACAGCAAATTATTTTGGGGATACCAACAAACTAATTTTAAAGTTTATATGGAGAGGCAAAAGACCCAGAATAGTCAATACAATATTGAAGAAGAACAAAGTTGGAGAACTGACACTATCTGACTTCCTATAACCTACTATAAAGTTATAGTGATCAGAAATGTGTGATGTTGGTGAAAGAATGGGCAACTAGACCCATGGAACAAAACAGTATAGCAACCAACCCACACAAATATATTCAATTGATTTTTAATAAAAGAGCCAAGACAATACAATGGGGTAAAGAGAGTCTTTTCATCAAATGGTGCTGGGATGCTAACTACATACTAAAAATGATCCTAAACACAGATATTACACCCTTCACAATAATTAACTCAAAATGGATCATAGTAAAACACAAAACTCTAAAACTATTAAAGAGTTTTATAAATTTTCTAGAAGAAAATCTAGAAAATAAATTTCTAGAAGAAACCCAAAACCTTGGGTTTGGCAATGCCTCTTCTGATACAACACCAAAGTCAAGATTCATGAAAAAAAGAATTGAGAAGCTAGACTCCATTAAAATTAAAAACTGCTATGTGAGAGGGAATGAGAAGACAAGCCACAGACTGGGAGAAAATACTTGCAAAAGACATAGCTGATAAAGGACTGTTATCTGAAATATACAGAGAACTCTTAAAACTTAACAATAAGAAAACAAACGACTCAGTTTAAAAACAAGCAAAAATACTGACTCACCAAATAAGATACACCAAATAAGATACACCAAATAAGATACCATATAAGCATATGAAAAGATGCTCCAGGTCATATGTCATAAGGGAAATGCAAATTAAAATAGCAATATACTACTACACACTAATAGCATAGCCAAAATCCTGAACATCAAAACCACCAACTGTTGGTAAAGATGTGGGGTAACAAGAACTCTCAATCATTGCTAATGGGAAAAAGAGAGAAAGTTGCTTTGGAAGACAATGTAGCAGTTTCCTACAAAAAGTAAACACACTTTTACCATATAATCCTGCAATCACACTCCTTGATATTTGCCCCCCAAAATAAAAACTCACTTCTACACAAAAACCTGCATATGAATGTTTACAGCATTTTATTCATAATTGCCCAAACTTGGAAGCAATCAACATGTCCTTTTGCAAGTGAATAAAGAACTTTGGTATATCAAGACAATGGATTATTACTTGGTGCTAAAAAGAAATGAGCTATTGAGCCATGAAAAGACATCAAGGAATCTTAAATGCATATTAAGTGAAAGATGTTAATCTGAAAAGGTTATATACTGTGATTCCAACTGGATGACATTCTAGAAAAGGCAGAACTACGGAAAGAGTAAAAACGTCCATGATTGTCAAGGGTATGGGGAAAGACAGAATGTGCAGATAAAGCAGAGAGGATTTTTAGGGAAATGAAACTATTCTGTGTGATACTATAATAATGAATACTTGTCATTATACATTTGTCAAAATCCACAGAATATATAACACCAAAAGCAAACCCTAATGCAAACAAACTATGGACTTTGGATGATAATAATGTGTCAATGTAGTTCATCAATTACAAACGTATCACTCTTGGTGGATGTTGCCAGTGGAGGATACTGTGCATGTGTGTGGCCAGGGTGTATATGGGCATTGTACTTTCTGCTCAGTATTGCTGTGAACCTAAAACCACACTAAAAAAATAAAGTCTACTTGAAAGGGAAAAAAAATCCAGTTCAGAATAGATACCATGTGCCTTCTGATGCAATACACTAAGAACACAGTATCACCTATGTAATATTCCTGCTAATATGCTTCATTTCAATCTAATTACAAATAAACCATGCAAATCCAAATTAAGAGTCTATTAAACTTTGTAAAATGTCCATGTCATAAAAGATAAAAGAGAGAGAGAGAGAGAGAATTCCACATATGAGTGAAATCATATGATATATATCTTTTCTGACTTACTTTCTTTAACTACAGAGAACAAACTGAGGGTTGCTGGAGGGGAGGTGGGCAGGGGGATAGGCTAAATGGGTGATGGGTGGGGTGCCCGGGTAGCTCAGTCAGTTAAGCATCTGACTTCTGCTCAGGTCATAATCTCAGGGTCCTGGAATCAAGCCCCATGTCAACTGCCCACTCAGCAGGAAGTCTACTTCAGGATTCTCTTTCTCCCTCTGCTCCTCCCTCAGCATGCTCTCACACTCTAAAATAAATAAATTTTTATGGGATGCCTAGGTAGCTCAGTTGGTTAAGTGTGTGCCTTAGGCTCAGGTCAAAATCTCAAGATCGAGCCCCACATTGGGCTCTCTGCTCTGTTTCTCCCTCTGCCTCTGTGTGTGTTCTCTTTCTCTCAAATAGATAAAATCTTTTTTAAAAAATTAAATACATAAATAAATCTTAAAAACCTATTCTTTAAAAAATAAAATAAATGGGAGATGGGTAGTAGGAGGGCACTTGTGACAAGCACTGGGTGTTAAATTTAAGTGATAAATCACTAAATTCTATTTCTGCAACTAATATTACACTAAATGCTAACTAACTAGAATTTACATAAAATCTTGAAACAAAAAAGAAAGAGAAAAAAGGGAGTTAGAGAATTTGCTCAACTAAGTGTAATGATACACCCTGAAGTATTCAGGAATGAAAGTCTTGTGATTTCTGCAACTGACTCCCATACAATTCAGCAGAAAGCGAAGGGAAAAGAAGGGGGAGGGGCTGCAGAGAAAATGGAAAGAAGATACAAAATAAGACTAAAATAATTTTTTTTCAGAAGCTGAAGGAAAGAAAGTATGAGCCAAGAATTTTTATCTGGCCAAGCTGTGGATTTTGTAACAAAGCTATAGAAAAACAGCTTTTGGTATGTCAGAACTCAGGGAACATCACAGTTGGAAGCATTTACTTCTGGAAGATGAACTTCATCCATGAGATGATTGAGAAAGGCTGGTGAAGAGATTGGTAATGAATAAAAAAGGGAAACTTTTTAATACTGAAGGCCACAATTTCCAAAGAATATGTAACAGTTACGAATATTTGTGTGCCATTTATCAGAGCAGCCATATTCATAAAGCAGAAACTCCATGAGGTGCATGAAGAAACAGACATAACTAACAATAGAGAACTTTAGTATACAACACAATCAAGTGAATAAATACTAGGCAAAATTAGAGAAGCTGGAGAGAGTAGAATAAAATTTATCTTATCTAGGTAACAAACTTTGCTTTCTAATAGCGTATAGCTTCTTTTCAAACGCACATGGAATATTCACAAGAATTACCAATATGCGTGTATTATGTCATGAAGAAAATCACAGCAAGAGCCACAGAAAAAATTACAGATGAAATCATCCAGTCACAATGCAATAAAAGTAGAAGAAAATGAAACAAAAAATCTTTCACCTATAAATTTAAATCCATTAATATAACTCACTATGTTTACAAATTTAAAGAGGAAACTCATATTCATTTCCATAGATGCTGAAAGGACACTCAACAAAATTCAACACTTATTCCTAATAAAAACACTCAGTAGGGGAGCCCGGGTGGCTCAGCAGTTTAGCGCCACCTTCAGCCCAGGGCATGATCCTGGAGACCTGGAATCGAGTCCCACGTCAGGCTCCCTGCATGGAGCCTGCTTCTCCCTCTGCCTGTGTCTCTGCCTCTCTCTCTATGTGTCTCTCATGAATAAATAAATAAAATCTTTAAAAAAAAACACTCAGTAAAATAAGAATTGGTGAATATTACCTAATAGTAGAATTATACATATAGATTAGCCCCAAAGCCAGCAATATTTTAAGTGGGCACACACCACACACACGTTATTGCTAAGTGAAAAAAGGCACAGCTATGTAACAGACAAGAGAAAGAGTATTAGTCAAAAGAATTGGAGAGAAAGAAATAAAACTCTGTATATATTCATAGATGAGTTTACCTGGACAACCCAAAAGAATCAATCAGAAACCAATACTAACAGTACAAGAATTCACTAAAACAAGATGTAAAACATAGAAAAATCAGAAGCCCCTCTCTATATACAATATACCTATATTATACACACATATATTAGTAATCTGTCTGAATATATAAAGGAAGATCACATGTACAACAGCAAGAAAAATATAAAATACCTAGGAATAAATATAACATGAAATACACATAACCAGTGTTCAGAAAACCTTACAATACTATTGAACAACTCAAAAGCAGACTGGGAACAAATGGAAAGATCTATACCTTTTTCATGGACATGATGATTCAACATTACAAAGATGTCAGTTTTCTCCAGTTATTAAAAAACTTAATGTAAATCCAATAAAAACACAAACTTTTACAGATTTAATTAGACCAACTGGTTCTAAAATACTTATGGGGGGAAAAAAAAGAACAGCCAAGAAAACCCTGAGAAAAGAGCAGGTGGTGGGGTAGGGGGAAGATGTTATAGAATAACATGACAGAGACAATGAAACAAAAAGTCCTAAAACAGAACCAACTATAGCATATAGTTGGCCAACCTGGCATAATGTCATGTCAAATCACTGCAGAAAAGGGAGACTTTTTCATAAATAATATTGGGGGAAATGGATAATTACTTGGGAGGGAAAGTTCGATCTATCCTTCCCAACACACACCAGAATGAATTCCAAACAGGTCAGAGAGCTAAACGTAAAAAAAATGATATCATCCAAGTACTAGAAGAAACCTAGTGAGTAAATGAGTGAATTACTATTAGGAATTCTTATAGTCTGGCAATCAGGAGAGCTTTTCTAAAGACAACTGAAATCTGGAATCAATAAAAGAGGTATATATCTGATTACATAAAAACAAAGTCTTCTACATGGCAAAACAAAATCCTGCATGGCAAAGACATAAACAGTCAAAGAAAAAGGGCATATATCTGTAAATCATATAAAAAACTATGAAAAAATCAAGATATAAGAAACCAAAAACCAATGGGGAAAAAAAAATCAAAATATGAACACATAACTCACCAAAAAAGGGCAAATCATTTTTAAATATATGAAAACATACTAACCTCACTCACAAGAGAAAACAAAACCATGGATACCAGTTCCCACATATCGAACTGGCAAAACTTTAAAAGGTAGGTGAGATTGTGAAGAAACAGATATTATTGTTTTTTGCTGGTGGAATTGTAAAATAGTTTAACCTTATCTAAGGTTATCTACAATGATTTGACAATATCTAACAAAATCACATATATATTTACTCTTTTACCCTGCAATTCCATATACAGTATTCTACAAATACACAATGCCAAAAATTCAAAATGAATATGCACCAGGTTATCTCCATTATAGCACTATTTGTAAAAGGAAAAACTTGTAAATACCTTATTAGAATGAGGAAGATATCTATATACCTATGACTGGTTAATTTATGTTGTCAACTTGACTGGGCCAAAGGGGTACCTGGATATCTGGCCAAACATGAGTGTTTCTGTGAGGATGTTTCTGAATGAGATTAACATTTAAATTAGTAAACTGAGTAAAGCAGACTGTCCTTCACAATGAGGGTGGGCCTCATCCAATCACTTGAAGGTCTGTGTAGAACCAAAGACTGACCCTCCCCAGAGCATGAAAGACTCCTCCTGCCTGACTGCCTTTGAATGGGGACACTGAATTTTTCCTGCCTTCAGAGTCAAACTGAGACATCAGCACTTCCTAGGCCTCAAGCCTACCAGCTTTAGGACTGGAACTACACCACTGATTCCCCTGGGTCCCCAGCATGTCAACTCATTCTGCAGATCTTGGGACTTGTCAACCTTCATAAGCACGGGAGCCAACTCTCTGGAGAAAACTGACCAATACGATGCCAAACAGTGATCTCTAAGACATATAACATGTCCCACTTGAACATAGACAAGAACAGGTGGATACGTGTGTGTATATGGATATGGTTAATTCTGAAAAACAAAACAAAACAGGATAAAACAAGAAACAAATGAAGAAAATGGATGGGAGCCTTTTCTGAATACAACTTTTTATAAAGTCTTGATTTCTGAACCATGTAAATATTTTATAATATTTACATTCCGACAAATTAAAATAGGGGGGAAAAAAACAATAAAATGAAAGTGAACAAAACCCTATATAAAAGAACTGTTTCAAGTAATTTTTAAAAAGTTATCTTGATCCTTAGTGGGATATGTTCCAAATTCAAAAGAAGTTCAAAGAAATTTTAAATTTCATCCAGTTTACTGTTAAAAGTAAAAATGGCATTGTAATTTTCTAATCATTTTATGTGAACTGTAGAACAAAGCAAGTATATTAATGTTATTCAGAACTAAGTCCTTCAGCACATCTAGTACCCAGATCTTAATTTAATTTCTAAATGCTATTTTCCACTAAAAGAACTCTGTGAAGAAATAGTTTGATTCTAAGTCTTGGACAGCAAAAGTAAAGGCTCATTTTGTACTAGATAGTAAGAAAGTGCTCATAGGCCATGTCAGAACACAGAAGCTAGCTTTGAAGCTATCTATAGAATAATTTGAACATCCTCTCCTCCCCTCAAAAAAAAAATATAATAAAGACTGGTGGAAAGACTGAATAAATAACAATGCAGGAGGCTACAGTGATATCCCAAACATTTTTAAAACCTCAAAACCAAAAAACTTACTTGTCACAATTGGAACTAATACACCAATTTCTTAATTGTGAAAATTGCTAAACAGAAAGAATTAGGTATACGTATATGTTTATTTTTACCCAGCCTTTCTGGTGAACATGTAATCATTCCCTGTTCATAAAGAAAAGCTTTTATTTATAGAAGCTAGCAAGCACAAAGAATGATACAATTTGAAAAATCATTTTGCAACCCCAAATTAAACAGTGTATTTAATAAACAGAAGTAAACTTGTTAGCTAAAAGACTCAGGAGACAGGACTGATCCACAGGCCAAAATGTCACTCTACACATTCCTTGCTAATTGCAAAGGGAAAACATAAGTTTATAATGGGAGGATCACCCTAACCAAATGGCAAAATTTAGTATCTCTACTGGTAGAATAACCTGATGATAAGAACCTGCTAATGTAAGCAATAAGAAGTGTGCAGGTTCACCTCACAGATATTTTGGTAAAAATAATGTTAACCGAATCGACACTTTAGATCCCAATTTTAAATTATAAGAAATAAAGGAGACTGAAAAAGTAGTTAAATGGCTCCATGAGAAAACAATCAAATAAATCTAAAATACAAAACACAAAGTTAGTTTTGGTTTAGGATACAGACAAATACAACAGGCCCCTGGTTATGCTGTTAATAGGGGAAAAGGGACTATACAATCGAAAAACAGTGTTTTAAAAAGAAATCAAGAGAGCTGATGATACAAAAGGTCTAAAGGAACTAAAGAAAGGCCTAGATGAGAAGAGATCACAGGCACTTTGTACATTTGTTGAGAAGGTACATGGGCAGCAAAAGATCAAGTCTTCCATAGTAGAGGTGTTTTGTTTGATTAAAGAGAAACCGGCAGAGCTTTCAGTGGTTGCTTAGAATGGTGTGACAGACTGGAATCTTTAAGAAACCCAAACGTAGAGATGCTCTCCTTGTTCCATTACTGCATCCCTCCTGCCTCCTGTAGGTCTTGATTTTGAAATATGAAAAAGGCAGTAGGGGCAGCACTAGAGGCTCAGAGTGGGACTAAAAAGCAGAGAAATTCTTTGCACTTTTCTAAGGTCCCAGAGTCTTGCTCGACTGTAATATACATAAAACAGGACTCACTCTCAAAGCAGTTGAAGCCAGAGGTGAAATCAAACTATGTAATCGAGTTTCAACTCAGCTTAACCCCTGATGGATCAAAGTGTCAGCCTCTCATCCTAGCAGCCTGCTGGGGTGGGGGGGGGAGGGGGGGTTGATTATGCCCTCTCTAGGGAAAACTAGTATTTATGCCAGTCTCTTCTAAACACAGTGCTAGTGTGTGTATACATCTTTTTTAAATTATCAGACATACAATGAAGCAAGAAAAAATTGATCAATAATCAAAAGAAAAAACAGCCAAAAGAAACAGATCTAGATAAAACATATATTGGAATAAACAGACAAGGACTTTAAAATAATTATTATAATTCTTTTTAATTCAGAAAAAGATTAACTCAATAGAACTTCAACAGAAAAATTAAATCTCTAAAGATGAGCCAAATAATTATTATACAAAAATTGAGAAAAATGATTATCTTGAAAATATCTCTTGGTAACTGTTAGAACAAAAAGCCAAGAAGAAAAATCAGTAAGGATATACAGATTCTTTGAACAGTACTATTAACCATCTTGAAACCAAGAACCACAAAATACAGAATGTGGGATATTTTACAGTTAAACTGACATTTCTCTAAAAACTCAATGTTATGGAAAACAAAAATGAGAACCTAAAGAAATGTAACCACCAAATGCTATGCATAAGTCCTGACTGGATTTAGAAAAAGAAATTACAAGGACATTTTGAGAACAATAAAAAAAAACCCTGAATTTTTGAACTAAATATTTTAGGAAATGGGAAAATTGCTGTTAATTATAATGTGTTGATGGTACTGTGGTTATGCAGAAGAATGTCCTTATTCTTAGGAGATGTGTGGGGATGAAATGTCATGTTATCTCCAATTTACTTGCAAATGGTTCAGGAAGCAATGTGTTTCTCTATGTGTACAAAGAGAAAAAGCAAATTCCTTTACTAAATATACAACTATACCTTTGTATTGTGTTTTGTTTCTAGTTTTTAGTGTTTCATACTATAAATCAAATTTTATTTTATTTTATTTTTTGAAGGAAAACATGTAGAATTCTTCAAGCTAAACAGCCAATAAAATCTTAGAAAAGTAATGTCAGGCAGGTTTATCTCACATACAAAATTCCTATAAAGTTTTTTTTTTTTTTTAAGTTTTAAGTATAACTGGAAAAAAATTTTGTCAAACCCTTTTTATTTTTATTTTTTTTAAGATTTTATTTATTGGGGATCCTTGGGTGGCTCGGTGGTTTAGTGCCTGCCTTTGGAGCTGAGCATCTGATCCTGGAGTCCTGGGATCGAGTCCCACGTCGGGCTCCCTGCATGGAGCCTGCTTCTCCCTCTGCCTGTGTCTCTGCCTCTCTCTCTCTCTCTCTCTCTCAGGGCGAGGGAAAAGCAGGCTCCATGCACGGAGCCCGACGTGGGACTGGATCCCCAGATTCCAGGATCACACCCTGGGCCAAAGGCAGGCGCTAAAGCTTAACCGCTGAGCCACCCAGGCTTTTCTGTCAAACCCTTTTTAAAGCCCACTTTAGCTTTCAAATTACCATTGCTTTCTTAGAATTATCAACAGAGAAAGGAATTATATAAAATACAAGTTAAAATTATAGATAAATCAAGTTTCAAAATTCAATATTGTTTTGAAGCCTTTTCCCTCAAGCTAGTTTTAAGTTTAAAGACATTATAAAACTCCTCATGGATTATTTCCCATAGTAAAATTAGTTTATGATATTTTGCCACTGTTCTTTTTTAGCAGTTTGACCTAAATTCTGATGAATGTTCCTTTTCAGCAGTTTGACCTAAAAATGACCTCTTTCAAAATGCATGTAGATATGTTAACTATTGATAAAATCCACAAATCTAAGAAAAAAGAAAGAAGAGTGAAGTGTGAAGTAGATTCATTATTCAAGGAAGGTACAAGCAAATGCTCCTACGAGAATGCTACCTATCAAAGTCCTTTTAAGAAAAAAAAGTCTGAGAGCTTGCTTGGTGTATTTGAATATTAATTTTATTTATTTATTTATTTTTAAGATTTTATTTATTTATTCATGAGAGACAGAGAGAGAGAGAGAGAGAGAGAGAGGTAGAGACACAGGCAGAGGGAGAAGCAGGCTCCATGCAGGGAGCCTGACCTGGGACTCGATCCTGGGTCGCCAGGATCACACCCGGGGCTACAGGTGGTGCCAAACCACTGCCCCACTGGGGCTGCCCTGAATATTAATTTTAAAGCAATACTGCTAAAAGCCAAGAATGATGGTCTTAAATAGCGATGGTGCTGATTTCCTGACTGGATTACATTATTACTCCATGTATAAGGCAAATATTTGGTTCAGTAGTAGATCTCATTTTGTGTTTCTTAGCTTGAGAGACAAAATGTACATTTTGTATAAGTCAGATTTATACAACCATTTCCTTTCCAGAACCAAACAAAAAACACCAAACATTTTAATTTTAAGCATTATATTTCCTACTATTCTGGCTTGTTCTCCAGCTCCACAATTCTTGGGGTACACAATTCATGGGTGATAAATACCACCTTTTCACTCTCCCTCCACCAACTCATATTTTCAACTCTGTACTTACATATCATTATAACCACAATACACACACCATCATTTCCCTCTTTCCTCAGGAGTCATTATACTTTGAGCATTAATCTTATGATACTAATGTTCTATCCACTTTCTCACTCGCCAAGAAAACTGTTTCCCTATAACTCTGTACATCAATTATTACATTAGCTTCTTAACTGGTTTCTTTACTTACACCCTCCCCTTCCTACAGCAATTAAGTCTTAAGAATTTTTGACACATTATAAAAAGTTAACAAAATCCTGCTAATCTTCTTAAAATATCCAATGACTCATTCACACAAAATAAAAGCCAATGTCTTTACAATGGTTTACAAGACCCTACACAATCTAGCCGTTCATTATCCTTTTTTTTTTTTTAAGATTTTATTTATTTATTCATGAGACACATAGAGAGAGAGGCAGAGGCACAGGCAGAGGGAGAAGCAGGCTCCCTTTGGGGAGCCTCATGCAGGACCTGGATCCCAGGATCCCAGGATTATGCCCTGAGCCAAAGGCAGACGCTCAATCACTGAGCAACCCAGGCGTCCCACTGTTCATTATTTTCTACTACTCTTCTTCCCCTCACGTTTTGCTCTAGCCACAATGGTCTCCTTACTGTTTCAGAAACATGCCAGCATAGTCCTACCTCAAAACCTTTGGACTTGTAAGGCTTGTTCTTTCACTTTTTTCATGTTTTTTGCACATCTCACTTCAGTGAGGCCTACCCTGTCTACCCTACTTAAAATAGTTTTATTTTTGCTTGCTTCATTTATCTCATGGCACCGACTATTATTGGATTTAGCATGTTATTTATGTATTGTTTCTTGCCTCTAAATTCTATCATGTAATAAACTATAAGAGAGCAAAGATTTTGTTCAGCTGATTATGGTACTCCCAGTGCCTATGATGTGACTAGTACACAGTAGACAATCATTAAAAATTATTTATTAAATGAATAAGTAAAATAACTAAATTAAATACAATCTTCCCCCTGGATTATTTGTTGAATGAGCGAAATATGCATTACCACATAGCTTTTAAATGAGATTAAAACAGAAATTTTAGATTAAAATAACTGCAATGAAATGTAAACCAGAAGTTATCATAAATTTATTGTCCACATAGAAAGCTAATACTTTGTTTTCTGGGAATTCATTATTATTATTATTTTATGTATTTACTTTTTAGAGAGAGAGGAAAAAAAGAGAGAGAGAGAGAAAAGAGAGATAAAGGGCAGAGGGAGAAAAGGAGAGAGAATCCTAAGCAGGTTCCATGTCCAGGGTAGAGCCCCCGGGGCCCTATCTCACAACCCTGAGATCATGACCTGAGCCAAAACCAAGAATCTAAGGGACTGAGCCACCCAACCACCCCTGGGAATTCATTTTTAAATTCAGTCAATATACATATCCATTCTTCTAATTTTACAACCTTGAGAGAACTGACCAGCAGTATTTCATTTTCTGATATTTTAAATATTAGAAATATACTATGAGAAAATAAACATTATCCAAAGTAAATTTAAGTGATGGAATGCTCTGAATTACACATCCAAAATTCAGGATTTTAACACCTTTAATGTTTTCAAATTTTAAATTATAAAGTATTCACTTTTATTTGAATCCAAATATGGATAATTATGAAAACAAATTTCTATACTATAACTTATTTATGAAGAGTCAAGTGTTAAAAATTCATATTTTAGGGACACCTGGGTGGCTCAGCAGTTGAGCATCAGCCTTCGGCTCCGAGTGTGATCCTGAGTCCTGCATTGGACTCCCAGAGAGAAGCCTGCTTCTCCCTCTGCCTATGTCTCTGCCTCTTTCTCTATGTCTCACAAATAAGTAAATAAAATCTTTTTAAAAATAAAAATAAATAAAAAATAAATACTCATATTTTAAATGTATTGGTGTTTAAGTATATGAAATGCATTTAAAGCTATACTTTTATTTTAATACTTTTAAAAAGTCGAAACAAAATTTAAAGTTAGGCCAAAGAAAAACATTTCAATTAAAAAGAAATGAATAGGGGATCCCTGAGTGGCTCAGCGTTTAGCACCTGCCTTTGGCCCAGGGCCTGATCCTGGAGTCCCAGGATGGAGTCCCGCATCAGGCTCCCTGCATGGAGCCTGCTTCTCCCTCTGCCTGTGTCTCTGCTTCTCTCTCTGTGTGTCTCTCATGAATAAATAAATAAAAATCTTTTTTTAAAAAAAAGGAATGAATAATATAAACCTAGGGAAAGTGAGTCAAGGGGGAAGAGTTATTTAACACACATTATCTGTTTTAAAACAGTTCTATTTTGGTACAGTGAATAATACAAAGAAAGCATTACTTGGATTTAAGAGTCTAAACAATACATTAGAAATAAAAAATATTAGTTCATAAAAATACTCACCTACAACACCATTCAATACGACCTTCGCCCTCACAAGTTTTTGCCCAATGGTTATCTGCCAAATTTTTCATTGCAACAGCGTATTCACAAAGTGTTTCCTCATCCTCACAATGTTCTCGCCAGATCTTATCAAAATCTCCCACTAAAAACAAGGGAAAAAAATGAATTAACTTCACTTAAAAATGTCTCAGGCTTTTAAAAGTTTTTTTCTGCATAATCTGAAATTACTTAAAAATGAGAAAAGCAAAATCATGAAACCAAATTTCATGAGGTTTAAATTTTGTAACTTTAAAACCTTCTTCATGCAAATGGATTATTTTAACTATGGCGATCTGATAAATAAATTTCACCATTTTAAACAGATGGATTTGTGAAGCTGAATGAAACTAATAAGCATAAATAGATATGAGTTATCAGTTTATCAACCAAAAACACACAGGTAGGGGACCATTATGCCTGGGCATAATGATTGAAAGAAAGCATTAATTATCTTGCTACCCTAGGGCAATGTGACCTTGAAGCACAGAGTAAAGTTACTTAAGCCTGCTTCTTGCCTGTTATTTTCTTGGATCTCTACATACTTAACAGTTTCCTATATTAAAAGGGGGTTGATAGGTGAGATGGAAACATAAATTAGCAAGCAATTTAAATATATTTACTCACTCTGATGTGCTCCTGATATACTGTACTTTAAAAAATTGTAATCCTAGGGTAAAAATGTTGCTAGAGAAATTACTTTGGAAGCCTCTCCAAAGTTTTAAGACTTTATAAAATGTTCCGAATAAAAGCTGAAAGCTGACTATATTATCTGGCCACCACCTTTTAAAAACATTAAATCAGTCACCATTTTTAATATGAAATCTGAAACAGCAATATGAGTTCTCATAAAGAATGGAATAAGAATGCTACAGTCAAATAAATGACATTAACATAATTTTAAGGGTAAGAGGATAAACAAAAATTATCAAGGTAGCTTCACTCAAAGTCCTTAGACATAAGATTTAGGTTTTCTTGCCTCATGTTCAAATGTAGGCAAGTTGTTTCGTGACAGAATAAACTTAAAGACATAAATAAAACAGCCAAATTTGAAGATGATAAAGTTATACTCAAATTCTCTCCCCAGGTAAAGATATTAAGATTCTAGTATTTAAGAGGTGTTTGTTTTTTTTTTAAACACAGAAAAAGAATTATAACAAGTTCAAATATATCAAGACTTACTCAAAATTTGAAAAATTTTATTATTATAAGCACAGAGTCCAACAAGGACTGAGTTGACTAGCCCTTTAGTTTGACTAAATTAAGAAACAATAATAAAGGTACATACATGCCCTCACACATATTGTTAAAATGAGTATATATCAAAGTCTCAACCTTGACCTGAATACCAGTTATAAACCCAAAGGGATGAAGGGTTCTCTTTGGGGGGTTTATATATTTACAAAACAATACTTTCATTAAGTAATAACAGAGCTCTCAATCTGTTATACAGTGGATTAGCAATAACTGTCCACTAAAGCAAGCAGGCAAACATATTTTCTAAATTCTCAAAAACTCCTTAGTTTTAGCAACATCTTTCAGATGTAGTTATTTAACAACTCTAAATAGAACGACAAGAAGTCTTTAAAAAAATATTTGATTAATAATACATTAATAAACCTATGATGGTTCCTAACACTGTTCGTGACCATATTCATCAGACTTGATATCAAATGGTTCATCAAGGTATAGCATCATTTTAAAGATGCTTTATTTATCGTTTATTAAGATGGATGTCTTCAATTCTGAAAGGCCTTTTGTTCAAACATGCAAGTTTCACTGTCCTATTAATATACATATTATAAATAAACATGTAAAATTACTACTTTGTTGGTAATAAGAATCACTCGAATAAAAAGTTGTATGGTCAAATAATTTGGTAAAAGCTATGTTTAACATATGTAAACAGATTTCCTTTCCGTAAGACTTTTTAGTTTAGATTCTACAGAAGATAAAACATAAGACAAAGACCTGGGTACAAGTGGTTTATCTGGGAAAGAATCTTAGGATACAGAAGTAGGGGAGTGGGGAGAATGAGCCAAGGTGGGGAAAAAATGATAATAGAAAGGTGCATTATTGAGTTTAGCACTATGAGCAAGAGCATATGAATGCCTCTGGAATTGTGTACCTAAAAGACAGGAGGCTGGGACATTTTATGCATCAGCTATGAGCCCAATTAACTGAGAGTTGCTGAGAACTGTTGAGAACCTGTACTTCTAGTTTGCACTTAGACAATGAATAAGGGGAACATCCCTAGCAGGCTCCAGCAGTGTTGAAGAAAGGCAGAGAGCAGGAAAGAAAGCAGTACTCATCTGAAGTGCAACTTTGTTAGGTCTGCATACCTCTGAGCTCACACTGTCCACAGCAGCAAAGACCAAAGTTAAGTTCTGTGGGGCACCAAAAGCATCTAATACAACTCTATGTCACTGTATTCTGTGAAATTCAATCTATTCTATAATTATTTTATCAGCTATGAGATGCAAAGACAACTGCATATACACAGAAACCTACTGCCCTTCAGCTTTTAAGACCTCTAGTATTTCACATTCAATAAATTTTTTTATGCATACTATCAATTTCTTGTAGATTTGAAGCTTACTATCTGCTCCACTGAAGTTTTGAGGAAGGATTCAAATTTTGTCCGTAAGCCTATTCAACTCAAATGGTTTGAAGAAAACTTCCAACTTAATGTCCTCACTCACATTTAAGTCTCCAAACTCTCTCCAAGTATGCTGATACTGAAATTGATGTGTGATTAGTAACGTGTAGTACACTTATATATAATCGGACTAAACAATATGATTGTATATATTTTTCATTCTTTCAATGGATTTGCCGGGGGAAAAAAAAAAACTCTATGTCAAATGCTACCCAAAATAACAAAGTTAATGAGCTAGCACAGGCAATCAAAGAAAGGGAAGAAGATATGTAATAAAATGTGGATGCTCTAATGAACATGCTATGTTCCCCATGTCTATGTAAGGCATCGTGGACCCAGAACATTTAAATTATATACAAGAATGTATCAAACCCTGTCTGCTAAGAATACCCTATGTTAAATGGTAGTTACAAAGTTGAACAAAAAACATAGTTAACCTCCAGTTATGAGAAAATTCCACTTTTCATAACACTCTTGAAAGCTTATTATTTTTTAAACAAAGTTATTAAACAAAAATAGAATGGGAAAATTCAGATTTTTTTCCCCATAACAGTACGTTATTTGTTTTAACAGTATTCAAAATAATGGTATTTATCACATAAGTAAAATATTTTCTTTTTTAAAGGGATTTTATTTATTTATTCATGAAAGACACAGAAAAAGGCAGAGACTTAGGCAGAGGGAGAAGCAGGCTCCAGGCAGGGAGCCTGATGTGGGACTCGATCCTGAGACCGCGGATCACGCCCTGAGCCAGGGGCAGGTGCTCAACTGCTGAGCCATCCAGGCGTCCCAAGCAAAATATTTTCAAAATAATTTTTATGATTTGGTTCTAAATGCCAAAACCAGTTAAGGTTGACCAGTGCCCAGTGTATATATATAACCAAAAACTTCTGCTAACTTGGTCAAAATGCATACACAAAAAATGCTAAAACTTGATTCTAGGACAGCCCCGGTGGCTCAGCGGTTTGGCGCCTGCCTTCAGCCCAGGGTGGGATCCTGGAGACCCAGGATCGAGTCCCGTGTCAGGCTCCCTGCATGGAGTCTGCTTCTCCCTCTGCCTGTGTCTCTGCCTCTCTCTATTGTCTCTCGTGCATAAATAAATAAAATCTTAAAAAAAAAACCTTGATTCTAATAATTTTACTTATCATTTAGTAATCAAGTCAACTAACATTTAAAAGATTGTCTTATTTAAAATAATACTTTTTCATTACCAAACAGCAAATCAGGAACTAAGAACTTCCTGAGGTCCACATCAAAGATCTAAGTCAACAGAACCAGAAATCCTTAAGTATTCAAGCTCAATCAATCAGAGCTCTCAATAAATTAGTAATTATTCCTATAATGATTTTACAAGGACTCAAAATCATTGTGATTTATATCTATTTTCTTACTTCTTACAGACAGCCTCTAGAAGCATGATTGTATCTTTAAAAAAAGAGAGAAAGAAACAAAGAGGAGGAAGAGAGAGAAGGAAAGGTCAGTCTCCAATAAATATATACATTTCATTTTGCCCAAAAACAGAGAATTAAAAAATTACTTTTAAAAAGCACAGTTGAAAATATATATGCCCTCTAGCCTAACTTCAAATTAATAGTTAATGAACATTTCATGATCAAACTAAAATAATATAGAGAAGAAATAAGCAATCATTTGTTCAAATACAGTTTTAAAGAGGAACTTAAAGCTCTGCTTAGCCTAAAAGATAAAGTCATCAATTTGCCATTTAAGATTCTAGAACAAAGTTCACATTAACATGCTCTCTATTTATTATATGCATCTTATATTTAAATTTTTAAAACACTAATTAAAAACTAATTAATAATTTAAAACACAACTGATACCAATTTACATTGTCAAACCAAGTTCAATAACAGAAATCAATGAACCAAGTTATTTTAAAGATTGGTCCTAATATCAAGACAACATCATAATTATTGACTAAATTCACCTCCACAAATATTATATATTACAACTAAAAGAAAAAAAAAATATGGGCGTGACCCTGGGGTCCATGGATTGAGTCCTGCATCAGGCTCCCTGTGGGGAGCCTGCTTCTTCCTCTGCCTATGTCTCTGCCTCTCTGTGTCTCTCATGAATAAATAAATAAAATCATAAAAAAAAGAACTACTACTTCCTATGAAAATACAGTAACAACTAAGAAAAAATTAATAGTGCATTAATTCATTAATTCAAAAGACAATTCCATGGAATCTAAAACCAAAACCAAAACCCAAACACAAGCTCATAGATACAGAAAGCAGATTCATGGTTGCTAGAAGTATGGGGTGGGGTATGGGAGAAATGGGTGAAGGGGGTCAAAAGATACAAATTTCCAGTTATAAAGTCATGAGGATGTAAGAAAAAAAGTTCCATTTTTAATAATTTTGTGATTAGTTTAAGATATTACTTTGAGTACAATTGTCTTTGTAACAACCAAGTATAATGGAGTTAAGGAGTTATTCATTTTTGCTTTTACTAAATAACCTCAAGAACAGGTCTACACTCAAGTGGAAGTTGATATGGAATCCATGAAGTTGATACTATTCTTCCTTTTTGAATTAACCTCTCTCCTGCCATTTCTTATAAGCAAATTTCTTTCCTTCAAGCTAAAACTGAATTCACATATTCAAAAGAATTTATCTACTTCTTACTTGATAATCTTCTAATTCCCTACTATATGCATCTGCAATCCTTACATTGTCACTTATTTATATATATTGTCATATTATTATGTCACTATTATATATATTGTCATCTTATTACCATATAATGGTAATTTTCCCATTAGAAAATATAAATTGAAAGGCAAAGACTATTTTGATTTATAACTTGTATAAGCTATAGGAATTAGTCATGATGCCCCATTAATGGGGGAGAAAGTGTTTAAATTTTTGCCATGCTCAAAAAAGACCAGGAACATCAAAATTACAAATTAAATTAGGTGCCAGAGTAAAATTCAAATTATAGTTGACAACTATCAATGGATAATAGTGATGAAAAAGAAGTAAAATTTGAATACTTCAAAATAGTGTTCTCAAAATTATACTAGAAGCTTAGAAAAACAATAGATCCAATGTTAATTTTCTGGAAAGTTTCTGCTATTTTATACTGATGTATGTATTTTACTTTGTTACTGTCAAAAGAAAAACTTGCAACTGGAAGTGCAGTCATATCCATTAAGTTCTTTGATAACAGTACATATACCTAAGTAAAAATTTGAAAAAAACAAAACAAAATTCAAATGGCATTTTCTACTGAAAGAGAAAAAAACCCAATAGTACTTCTATCTTTTAGGAAAAGCTATAGACTTAAGGATAAATTATTGGTAACAATACTAAATAGGTGAGCTACTTTATGTGGGGGAAAAAAAGATAGATGATGCTAAAGTGCATGCACTTTTACATGCCAGGACCATTTGATGTTTACAAGTATGTCAGAAATAATAGGGGCAGCCCCGGTGGCCCAGTGGTTTAGTGCCTGCCTTTGGCCCAGGGTGTGATCCTGAGGCCTCAGGATCGAGTCCCACATCAGGCTCCCTGCATGGAGCCTGCTTCTCTCTCTGCCTCTCTCTCTCTCTCTCTCTCTTCCCCCTCCACCCCATGTCTCTCATGAATAAATAAATAAAATCTTTAAAAAATAAAGAAAGAAATAATAATATTTTCTCTTTCACTCTAAAAAGAAATAAAGCATAGAAGATAAGAAATTTTGTTAAATGTAAATCGGAGGCTAATTTAAGGTAAGAATAGTAGGTCATTATTCTTAGTGGTTTACTCCTGTGAGCCATAATACCAAAGATTAACCCTGAACTATTTGGTTCTTACATGGTATAATACAAAAGAAATCACATGATTCCATATACACAAAACTCTAAAAAAAGAAGACAAACTTAGAGAAGAGCTCAGTGGACATGAAGAGAGGGAGAGAGAGACACACACACACACACACACACACACACACACACACCGAACTACAAAGGACCTTGAGAAAATTTGGGAAACAAGAGAAATGTTCTGTACCTTGAATGTAGTAATGCTTCATGGGTGTATACATTTGTCAAAACCCACTGAATTATACACTTTAAATAGGTTCAGTTTATTGTACATAAATTGTACCTCAATAAATTTCACTTAAAAAATTATGTGCCATGAGTACAATAAAAGTTACAAAATTTTAAAAAACTGTATTTCATTAAATTTGAGGGTCATCAACTTCTCTAATAAAAACCAATTTGCTTTGAGTATCACAAACAAATCCTGAACTGGTAGAAATTCAGAACTAAAAATTTAATTTTTACTTAGGAATATTACCAAATATGGACAGTAAGATACATTACTATAGATGACCAGGTTACCAAATTCACATTCCAAGAACCTTTAAAGATCATTTCCTCTAATATGAGGTAAAGAGATAAACCCATGACCAAGTGGAAACAAGTTCAACAGCCATTTTATGGCATTAAAACAAGGTGTTCAAGACCAGACTGTCTCACAAATATGGTTAAACCAGCCTTCTCAGAATTCCTGAGCACTCAATATAGTGACACACCTAAAGGGGAAAATAAAAACATCCAAGGTGTATGGAGTCAAAGCAGCTCCTGAGATTCAAACACAGGAACACCTGAAAACCTGCATCTTAGATCCAACATGCCATGAATAGAGATTTCCCTGAAGAGGGGAAAAACAACAATATTGCAATGTACTAAGGTCAGACCTTTCTTATAAAAACAGAAATACAAGAAGCAAAGGTGGGGCGGGGGGGGGGGACAAAAAACTGTTACAGCCATTCCAATACTGAAGAAGACAGAAACTACAGAGCAGTCTAGGTAGAAATTCTAGGAACCAATCTTCAACATCATTGCCCTTAAATACACCCAGGTAATTTAGCTAATGATACCTCTATTATTTCTCAAACCATGTATTTAACAAGTTTAATGCTTCCTATGTTGCAAATACTATTTTAAATACTTCACAAATATTAACACCTTTAATTTTATTTATTTTTTTTTCACCTTTAATTTTAATACCAACCCGAGGAGGCAGATATTTTACTGAATGGATAAGGAAACTGAAGTACAGAGAGATTAAGTAAACTTCTCAAGGGTACACATCAAACCTAGCAGTCAAGTGCCAAAGTCCATGCTTCTACCCTCCATACTACCCTGCCTCTCTTTACAAGTTTTTAATTTATGAACTTTCACAGATATGAACAAAGCTTTGCATCAGAGCAAAGTACACTGACTCTACTTGCCACAAACAAATGGTCTTTTGTCAGTCAAATGCAGTTATTTAGTCTCTGCAACTGCATTAATTGTTAGATTTCTGGCAATGGTTTCAACTCTGGCTGCACACTGGAATTACCCAGAAGTTTCATTTAACTGATCAAAAGTGGGAACTGGTTATTTATTTTAATGCTCCCCAGATGAAGCCACTGTGCAACAATGACTCAAAACCACAGGTCTACTGTATGATTGTAAACTCAAATGCCTATTGAAATAATTTACACATCAGTGAGGCTTGGGGCAACCTGAAGAGTCAAATTTAATTAAAAAACAAAAAGCTGCATGGATGAAATTCAGCACTTACAAACAAAATTTAGCCCATAGTAATCTTGTGTTTGTAGCACTCTCTTTTTATAAACATATTTATGATAAAAATAGTTAATTCAAAATGTGAAACTCTTTGAATATATCCTATACATGAGATGGAAAGAATTAAGAAAAGGAAGAATCAACAGTGTCAACAACTGTTAATTCCTTATGAAACAACTTTACTGATATGTGTACAATCAGAGAGATCACTCAGTATAAACAAAGGACTTATGAACAACCTTCTGAGAATTCATTTTTGTGGGATATCCAACAGAGCAATTTCTGTATAAATGAGAAAATGGGATACTCAGATGCCCCTCTAAAGGCATGGTGACTAGCCATGTATTCTAAAATAACCCTTACAACGGGCATCAATATACCTACACTTAAAGCACAATAAATTAGTACAGTTTATATCAGTGGTTCTCAGATGTTTGGCTTTGCAACTAGTACAAATTTCACCCCCAAAATTCAGGAGATTGATATTGAAGCTGTAAAATTTTTATCTGCAAAGTTAAAGGATATAAATATAATACACACACAATATTATGATCTTCTAATACCAACACACACAGACACACAATACAATATCCTTATTAGTTCTCATCTTTCTATGGACAAAACTTTATTATTATTTTTTAATCATTGTCTAATACTGGTATATAGGAACAAATGGTAGGGAAAGAGTAGCAGATAAGAAAGAAAGAAAATGAATTCACGGTATACAGTAAAATAAGGCAAGTTAATCCAACATGTATTAAATGTTAAGGACAAGGCATTTTACAATATCTATATTCTCCACTATTTACAGTTTTACTTATAGAAAAACAGTATGATGTTTATATAAATAATTTGAACAACTTTTAAAAGAATAAAATTAATCTACTAAATTTAAGAAGAGGTGACCATAAATGCTTTACAAAAAATTGTATCCAAAATTTACAGTTTAAGAATATGAATGAATATAAAAAGATTAAACTCAACTATCTGGAAGTATCTGTGTTAGCTTCTTTCTTTTCGTGTGTGTCTTTATTTACACGGCATGGTCCTATATACTTGGGATACAAAAACAAAAAGCAGTGTGTCCTACTCAAAGAAATATATTTAGTGGGAAAGACTGGTAAATGAACTGGTTAGTGACAAATATAATAAAGGCTGGCACAACTGTGTAGGAGCATAAGGTAGAAAGAGGAGCACTTATGCAAAATTGGACACAACTGGTGTCTTCCAAGGATATGTACTCAGTTACAATGTATAACTCATTCCTTCATTGGGCAGTTCATTCATCCTGGAACTTCAACTTCCACAGACAGGGCTTCCAATCCGACACTTCCAAAGGATGTATTCCAAACGAAACCATTACACTATCCCTAAGACAATCCAACCTGTTTACTCTGTTCTCCTTGCCCCCATCCCAACATACACACATTTCCAAAACGGATAAAAAATGGGCACTTTTATTTTTTCCCAGACAGAAAACCTTGACACCATCTCTGACTCTTCCCCTTTACTCACTGAAACAACACACTCTCACCTTCAAAACTTTGATACATCTTTCTCTATTTTCATGATCACTGTTGTTATTTATGCTATTATTACCTCTACATCAGATCGGTAGAAGAGTCTTCTAGTTGGATCTCCTTTCTTCCAGGTTCCTTCCTACTCTAACCTATAGTACTTTATTTAGCTCAGAGTTCTTTAACTCCTCTGCCCATCATAAACCTATATAGACATCTGTATTATTTGAGGTAAGAAGTTCCACAGATGATACTAATGTGGAATCAAGGCTAAGATTCACTGCATTTGTTATTGTTTCTTCCCCCCACAAAACAATCAAAAGGAACTACTTAATTTTCAGTGTACCTTTTGAAATGTAAAAACAAAACAAAACCCTAAAAAGATACCTTACTACAAAGATAGCTAAAAATAAAAAAAATCAAACATAAACTCTCACTGAAATGACTGCTTAGTAGTCAATGTTCTCTTTTTGTGTTGCTAATTATTAAACTCTTCATTTTTTCTACCTACTTGAATGGCAATTTCAACTCTCCTTGTGCAAAGTTAACAAGCCTTTCCGTGAACAGTCTTCACTTTACTTACTTTGCTGACTGAACAAAGATTCTATCACAAAGAAACACTTTCTGATTCTATATTAGAATGAGCGTGACTTAACACAGAAGGAGAAAAAGTAGGAAATCTCCATGAAAAAGTCTGTTATCCTAGTTTTTTTTTTTTTTTTTAATTTTTATTTATTTATGATAGTCACAGAGAGAGAGAGGTGCAGAGACACAGGCAGAGGGAGAAGCAGGCTCCATGCACCGGGAGCCCGACGTGGGATTCAATCCCGGGTCTCCAGGATCGCGCCCTGGGCCAAAGGCAGGCGCCAAACCGCTGCGCCACCCAGGGATCCCTGTTATCCTAGTTTTAAAAACAATTTCAAGACTTTGTTTCAGGAAAAACACGAACATTATATTCATTCTTCCATTTTTAGACCTTTTGTTGTTAGTTTAAAATTATTTCTAATTCAAGAGTTTTTCCCTCCCTGCCAATTCTCTTGTTTGAGGTGTTAAAGAACAATCACAAATGTATTTTTCAGCCTATCCTAAACTGTTATTCTAGCTCACCCTTTGTCTCAAACTATAAAGAATTTGAGTAATCAATAAGAATTAAACATCTCAACTAGACTACTCAGTTGTTGCCTTTTATTATGCTGCTCACAACTATTTATCTTCAAAACACAATTTTTTCTGGACTTAGTCTACAGAACCAACCAATCCTGTGTTCTTTCCTGCTTCAGTATCAGTAATGTGTCTTAATTACTTTTATAATATCATCATTGCTACAACTAACATTGATTTTAATATAGGAAACTATAATAAAAATCACCCATAATACCATAACCTTGAGACTATCACTGTTAACAGGTTATTATGTATTTTTACTTTTTTCTGATTCACTTATAAGTTGCATGGGTTTGCATGACAAACTGTTTTAAACTTGTTTTGGCATATAGAATAAGTAAATTCAGAGTGAATAAACTAATAAAATTTGCTAAAGACATTTGCAGATGGGTTAAAAAAATCAAAACTAAATGGAAAGAAATCACACTTTTATTTCTAACAACTGCAGCCTTTACATTTTCTCGGTATTTTTACATGAATATGTTTGGAAAAAGAGATGCCAAGCATAATAATAATCACTATAGGAACAGGATTATGTGACTAGGGTTATGGGAAAAAAACAAAGACAACTGAAAATACACATGGCTCTACTTCAGTTCTCAATTAGATATGTACTCATCAGGCAGATATGACTAAACAATGAAGTCCCTGTTTGGAACACAAAACTAGCTGTTTCTCATTAAAAAGCTGTCTACAACTCATGATACATTTAAAATATTTCTGGTTTACATGGAGGGGTTATTTTTAAAATTCTGTATAGCAAAGACAAAAGACACCTATATCTGCAAGCTTGTTTCCATTTATAGAAACTCAATCTAAAAGACAGTTCCTTAGCTACAAATGCTGACACCACAAACACCTCTTCTCACCACTGCCAGACATTTCCCTACCATTTCCTCTTGGTAACTATTTAAGATATCAGCACAGCTTAGAACACTGATCATCGTATCTCCAATTCTCACTTTACACAAATAGTCTAAGTGGTGACAGAGGACAGGCAGTAAATGGGAGCAGAGAGGGGAAAAAAGTAATAAGAGTGCACTAAATCCACCTGCAGTCTTTATCATCCTATCTACCCCCCGCCCCGCCCCAAACCCAAGCCTTCTAATCCCTGTCAACAAGCTTAGTTGGGACAAATGAATTGGGAAGAATGGAAAGAAATCTTTTTCTACCACAGTAGGAAAATCTCACTTTCATTGTTATTCCTGCTTCATTTTCAATTCCAGTACAGATATAAGGAAGGGAGAACTACATTATCGACCCCATACTGTTTATCCAGTGCTCAGTCCTGTCCTTACGATCTGGTGAATGTTTTACCTCCTTCTTCATTCTACCTCAACTTCCTTCTTTTCCTGCCATCTCTCCCAAAAAAAAACCCATACCTCATGTAGTCTCTACTCAGCTAATCCTACCTCTCAACGGATTCCTCCAGTCTTACCAATTTACATCTTTTTACCTAACACACATTCTAGAGCTACTTCCTGCCTCCCATTTTCCCTCCTATTCTACCAACATGTGGAGTCACCATTAGGTGTGCAACTGGGGAAGAAAAAACTATTATTCCCGTAAAGTATGTACACCGCTAATGATCAACTATCCAAGTTTCAAGCAACTTGTTTTAATATTTTTGAGATTTGACACACTGATGTGTAAAAGGAAGGAACTAGTTTAAATCACCATTGCAGGGCAGCCCCGGTGGCCGCAGCGGTTTAGCGCCGCCTGCAGCCGGGGGTGTGATCCCGGAGACCCAGGATCGAGTCCTACCTCAGGCTGCCTGCATGGAGCCTGCTTCTCCCTCTGCCTGTGTCTCTGCCTCTCTCTCTCCCTGGATAAATAAATTAATCTTAAAAAGAAAAAAATCACCATTCCAAAACTGGCTGATAAATTTCCAGGCTCCAGTGAAAAGGATTCTGAAACTTGCATCCGAGGTGGAAGACAGGAATTTTTTAAATGGCACCCCAGGTGAGTGATAAATGCTATACAGTTCCTTCTAATCTAACATTCCAAGATTCTAAACTGGAATTCTCACCGCATTTTCTGGTAGGAATATTGTTACAAAAGGTGTGTAGTTTCCATCATTGTTGGTATTACAATTACTGACCAAACAGGCTTCTGTAACCTGATCTAGCACCTAAGCACCATGTATATTATTATTTTATAACCACAGGTGACTTGCAAATGAACTTATAAATTATATGTTTGTAGATTGTGGACCACCAGTATTATAACAATACTAAAACTTCAAAGGAAAACACTTTTTCCTTTGAGGAAAAATTATTTCCTTGGGATTATGTGCATAGTTAGACTTTTCTACAGTTGGCCTTTTCACAGATTTGTACCCAGTCACACCTAAGATTTCCCATACATGTCAGAAATAAAAGTAGGAAGGGCATACTCTTTGGATCTCTTACTTTGCTGGTTCACTGAAGGGGCTTTGTGTATCAGTGGAATAAAGCCTAGAGAAATCTAGATCATTGATGGAATTCAGGGCATTAAAATGCCTGAAGAACAGTCTCACTCAAATGGTTACAGACTGCTGGGACTTCACCTTCCCAGAAGCACACTGGATCATTTATGAACCACATATATCTATTCTAGCTCTGGTAACTTCCAACTACCCATTCTCATTATAAACAAAAGTTGCCTTGGTTAATATTCAAGTTTAAAGACCTGTTTCAACATGTGGGAACTAATCAAGTATAAACAGCATTCGAAGACATGATGACACATTATTAGCGGTTGGTTTAGGTGCAACTTATTCATTTCTGAATCAATAATGATATTGTTATAAGAAGGTAAAAATGGAAATATGGGCTAGTCAGTTTCTTTTTCTTTAAAAAGACATACTTGCTTTTAGAGTCGTACAAAACAACATGATAAACTTAAGGAAATCGTGTCCATTTATTCCTTCATTTCTCCAGTGGATTCCTCCAATCTACAGTGAATGCCATTATGTAAGCGTATTCTCTGAATATCAGGAATGATGCAATGGTTGCCATGACAACTACTCATTTTATTGAATAAATTGTGTGTGTGTGGGGGGGGTTAGAGCATTCTTTTTTAAAAAAACAAATTCTAACATCGTACCTACGCCTCACAAGTCTCTATTGTTACCTACTAAACAATAACGGCAGGCCACGTTTGAGGAGGACTAGTTAAGCAGCTACGTAGATCCGAAAGCTAAGCTGGAGTTGCCAAGGGAGGGAAACTTTGAATTCAAGTTCGAAAAAATGAAACACATCAGCCGCACTCACGGGAACAAAAGACGCTTCTTTTTAATCTTCTAGAATAATTGAAAAAGTGTCGTGTAAAGCGAAAGTAACATGCAGTTGCACGGCGCTGTCACAATTTTGCTTCTAACCCCGAATTTAACGAGGTATAAAGCTAACACTAGAAGGCTGCCGTCTTTTCGGTGTGCGATTAAGTTAAAGTGAGAGCAAGCGGGAGGTGACCTCCCCCGCCGCCCGCCCCCCCCCTCCCCCCCGTTTTGATGCACGGAAGAAATCTCTCCCGAGCGTGTGGGGAAAAACAACAACAACAACAACAACAACAGCAAAAACAAAACAAAAAACTGGTCATTTTCATGTGGTCAGTGCAGTCTTCTGCAACAGCTCCGTCGAGAAGCCTGGTATTTAAAAACACCACGGATAACCGCAGATCCAACTAGCAACGCTCCCGGGGCGGCAGCCGCAGAGGCTACTTAAGATCTTCCACAGGAGAAGGTTCCCGGCGTCGGCATCTGCGTCCTCCGGAGGAGCCGCCCACTCGGAGCTATCAGGGGGATTTCGAGAGCCTGCCCCCCAGCTCTGCCCCGGCGAGGCGCGCGCGGAGGTCCGGCTGGAGGCGGGGCGGGCGGCGGCGCCCCTCCCCCTTTAGCGAGGTGCAGTCCGGTCGGCGCGGCGGCCCGCCGACTCCGCAGCCCGGCCTCCGAGGGCTCAGTCGCGGGCGGCACGTCACTCGGGCTGGTCGAGCGCGAGGCGGCGAGCGGCAACTCAGGCTTCCTCCGCGTCTGGCGCTCCCCAACGGGTTCTACCTGCCTCCGCCGTTTACCTTCGC